>NC_069715.1:14903302-15503302 GCF_027358585.1 Pangasianodon hypophthalmus | reverse complement strand
TATAAACATCATTTAACCTGTCTGTCTTTTGCTCTTATTCTATATTATCAGTGTACATATTACGCATGTGGCATGTTGCAAGGCCATGCACACTCATATAATCCAACTTAAATAACAACAACAACACAAATTATTTTCCAGTTTCCAATAAGATGCTATAGATGTTACATATGTGAGCTACTGTCTTTCACAGTGCCTGTCATGTCTTCTGCACATGTAAAAGGAAATGTGGCACAAATTTCAGCTACTCCGAGTTCCACAAGGATGTCCGGATTGAGTTTAATATCACAATTAAATGTAATGTGTAAGTAATTACTTAGTAATGTGTAGGTAAATCCTGCCTGGTCAACTGCTTATTAGACTAATTAGAAGAAAAACACTCATTTGTATTTGAAACAGGGATGCTTTTCCAATTCAGAAAGAAAATAACAGAGATAATAAACCTTTAAAATAGATATTTCTGTGCCCACAATACCTCCACCATCTCTGTATAGAGCTAATCTAATAATTCTCCTGTCCCTCTCTTTATGTATCTTGGTCTCTCTCTCTCTCTCTCTCTTTGACATTCACATAATACACAAAATTACTTTCATATATACTGCCTTGGGGTAAAAGTCTCATCTCAATTGACCAGTATATATATATATCTCTCTCTCTCACACACACACACACACACACACACACACATACACCTCAGTTGACTCCCAGATGATGTCATCAGCCTGTGGGCTATTCATATTTTTTATCATTGCTGGGTATTGTTGGTATAGTACACACACATCAGCACAAGTCAGTACAAGAGACAAAGAGAGAGACTTGAGCTTGGGTTACTGTCTGTGTAGAGTTTCAAATCTTCCTCCATATTCTCGGGTTTCCCCCTACCTCCCAAAAAAACTTGTCTGTAGGTGAACTGGTTATGCTTAATTGCCCCTAGGTGTGAAAGAGTGTGTGAATGTATGTATTCATGGTACCCTGTGATGGCCTGGCGTTCTATCCAGGGCATATTCGCTCCTCGCATCCAGTGTTCCTGGGAGAGGATTCATCGTGACCCTGACCAGTATAAAACAATTACTGAAGATGAATAAATGAATTTACCAGTGAAACAGGACAGAGTCAGTTTTATCGCTGTTAAAGGAGATGACAATGAAGTTCTGCAAGACTGGTGTCTGAAATGGTGCCCTACGTTCTATTCCTCGTGGTTGCATTGTGGGTAGGTAAACTGCTAGGGTAATTTGAGCACTAACCTAGTGCAAAGCATTTTGGGACTACATGAGCCCACTGGATATCGTCATGTGTTTTGGATATGACTATAAAATGCACTATATAGTGGATCGGCTGCTGTTTGGCTTTGACATTGGCTTTGATGGCACACACATCCAATGCCCCACTGCCATTCGCTGGAAAGGCCATGAGAGTTGCCATGGTGACTGGTAACCAATGACCCTATGAGAAGAGTGGAGAGGAGAAAAGATGAGAGGATAGGAGGACTAATGTGCTCCAGTTCCACTGATAACTGATAACACAGTCAACATTCTTCCGCGCCCATGCATCACTGCGAATTACACAAAGCACGCCAACCTCATCCTGAAGTCCCTCTGACCTCTGAACACACACACGCTCCCAACAGGTCCACATACAGACATGCATTCATAAATAACTAAAATATATGCCCTATTACACAGATATCTACAACTTGTACCACACACACACACACACACACACACACAGTACTACAATGTTCATATACACTCATGATATGACAGTCATTTGTGGATGAAACGGTTTTAAAGCGAAAGCAGTGCATTGGGATGACAAGTGATAAAAGGGCTCTTGAAAGGAGCATAGTGGGGAACCATCAAAATTAACAGCAGCCAAAAGCTGATCAAAAATCACAAGCACTCAGTAGAGACTGAGAAAGACAGCAAAAAAGGAAATAGTCTTTTTACAGAGTCAGTGTCTAATCACAAACTGTTCCACCTATTCCACCACAAAATAGTCAGTTCTTGCCCAGAAAATCAGTCAGTTGCAGCACCGAAATATTGCTGGTCTGGAACAAAAAACTAGTGAGGCCATGGCTTGGGAGGGACAGCATCATTTATTGCCATGACAAAAGAAACCTAACAAACATGAACAAAGCAGGGGAGCTGTGGGAAGTTTATTCTTGACAAAATTAAGTGTGTTCAGAGAACAAACAACTGCTTTACTGGCAATTATAATGAACTGAATGGGAGCTACATTGCTAATGCCAATAATAAACATGTTTAAGGGAGATACACACTCAGAATAAATAGCTAAAAGCAATAAAGCATGTCTGTTGTCTATTATGTTGTCCTCTCTATAGACACTGATAGATTGGACTTTGGATAGTAAAACTCATCTCAGCCTCAGATGCTCTACCTAAAGCTTACAAAGCAGCTAAAATCTTTTGTGCACTTTTCTGGCCACAATCTTCAGAATGTTGACGTCTGTAATCTGAATGGCTCTCCACATTTCCGTACATACATCCCTTCCAGTACCAGCTTTCAGTGAAAATCAAATTCAGTGGGAAAGCAAACATCATTAGCATTTCAGTCACTGGACTCTCGTCTTTAAAAGTTATTAAAGGGTTTTGTATGAAGCACTTCGCGGTGAGTAAACAAGATAATCACACAGGTTTGCCAACAGGCTGTGGGAAAAAGGTCTGCGGTTGGTTATCTGCCATGCCACTCAAATGGCTTCTTTCAGTTAAAATAGGTGGTTCCTGGCCTTGTTTATTGATGAAACGTACAAGACTCTCCAAGCTAACCTTCTCCTCTCAGTGAAAAAAATGAGAGAGAAAGAAAGAAAGAAAGACTCAGGAAGGGAGGCAGCAGATTTAGACTGATCCACTGCTTTGGCAATCAATACATGAAAACAAAGATTCTTTAAGCTCTAATGTGTAATGATGAGAGACAGACAGATAATCAGTGAATATTCCTGACATACTGTAATTAAATATCTCTAAGTGCTTGGAGTGAGGGATAGTGAATGAGTGTGGGGGAAAAGTGATAGATGGGTGTAGTGTTGTGTGCTGACATTTCCAGTGTTGAAATAACACCCGCTGTGTTGAACGAACTCTTTACAGTGTTCATTTGCGTCCATCTGGGATATATATAAACACCATGAGTGTTAATTCAGCACAGAGTCAATTCAACACACATACAGCACCCTCACTGTAGGACATACTGACAGCTCAGACACTACATAGACAATTGGACAAATCATCTGACACAGAGCTTTCCCAAAAGGCCAGTTAGTATACACACACACACACACACACACACACACACACACACACAGAGTTGCCTTACTATCCTTGTGAGAACCTTCCTTTGCCATTATTATTATTAATGCAGCTAACTAATGCTATGCTACACCTAAAGCTAACCCTGACCTTAACCATAGTAACCAATTTTGTTTAGTTTTTTGTTTTTTTAAAAAAATAAAATAAAATAGAAGCTGCAGTTGAAATCAACCAAATGTCTCCACCAGAACAAAACTGTCAAGATATAAAAACTATCAAGATATAAAAACTTAATACTGAAAACCACAGTCCTACTGTCAACACAAACATATACACACACATACACATCTCAGCCAAATGTACAAACAAAGCCAACATACAATATACACACACACACACACATCAGCTTGAATGCACATAGTGCTGCAGTATAGGGCGGCGATAGAAAGCAACATGCAGGAACATCATTTCCCCAGAGAGCAAGAGAACAGCGTGCAGATCCGTTTTTACCCTTGCAGAAGTGGAGTAGGCTAATGAGAAACACAGGCCTACTTCCACTCTGCTGTGTGTGTGTGTGTGTGTGTTATTTTTCAGAATGATATATGGAGCTTCTTGACGCGCTGATGCTGGCTAGTCAGAGAATATGGATGATCTAAAAGTGCCCACGCAGCCTTTATGCATGAGCGGTCCAAAGGCAGCTTGGAAGAAAAGACAGTTTCGGGATTACATGTTTTAACACGCTGGACAGACTGGACTGGAGGCAGATCTTGGTTCGGAAAGACACATGGAAAGCATAGCATAGGCTACACTGGAGTACTGTGAAACTAATGAACATTTTTTGTGAAACCTAATGTTTTAATCCTATATATTTCTTTATTCAATCAGAAATCCATGCATCTGGGCTCTAATTCATCCACTTATTCATTTAGTTATAGGACATAATTACTATGCCTTCTTAATCCTCTGTGGATTTTTTTTGTTTTGTTTTTTTAAAAGAGGTAATGAATGAATTTCTTCACTAATCCATAGTATTACTCATGCATAGGAGATTCATCCAATAGAAACTGTCTTTGTAAGAGAAAGAGAGACTGACATTGAGAGTGTGTGGGGTGGAAGGAGGGGTGGAAGGAGGGGTGGTGGGGGGTTTAGCACTATCTACCTTCTTCTGCATATATGAGCTCACAGAAGCCCATAATTGGCTAGTGTCACTGTGATTGACAGGTGAAAGATAGAGAGTGTGTCATCCCTTCCACCTAAAGAGCACGGCCAATATTGTTCTCTTGACTTTCAGCCATTGATGGCTATGGCTTTGCTCATGATCTCCCAACTTTTCTGTTGCACCACTTGGGAGATCAACAGTTACTCAATATCAGTCAATAGGTTTGTCGAAGGTTTTGTTGTAGGTGCAACTCAGTTGACAAACATAGTTCTGTTGTGTGGCAACTCACCATGTGTTTAAATAATAGATAATCACGTACTGTATGGTAGTACTGTACCAGAGTTAAAAGCCAAGTGAGGTGGTAACAGCGTCACTTGCAAACTGCTCCTTTGTTAATCCATGTCGCCTTTTATACCAGCTGTGGATGGAAACGGTTTTTGATGCGGTTTTGACCCACACTTGCTATCATTCACCTGTCACACTCAAACAATAGAGAGAAGTTTGTGTATATGTGTATGGTGGTGTGTCTGTGTTGACGAGGAGGCCATTTCTGAGGTAGTGAGTTCAACAGTTCTCTCAAGTTATCTCTCAGAGGAGCCATTACTATAACCTTTACTCAAAACTGACGGGCTGAACACAACAAAACTGACAACCCATGGCACATACAGTGTAAGAAAGACAGCGAAAGAGAAATAAAGAGAGAGAGAGAGAGAGAGAGAGAGAGGGGCGGGTGGACAGCAGTGCCAGGTTCCACTCCCTAGCCCAAATATGCAAGTCAAATATTTGCTTCCACTCATCACTGGTGTTGTGCCACCACTCTCGTGTCCGTCTGCGTTAAAATGTGAGACCGCTTGATAAGGCTTGGAGTCTCTAAGTCCCAACAGCTTAGACTGAGCCATTCAGGCCCACTGCTATTTACCATGCAAATTTGATCCACTGAAATGCGTGTACAATGTACAGAACAGAGAAAATCACTGTGCAAAAAGGGCAACAGCCACAGAATCAAAAGAGACAGTTCCACAGAAATTACACCCACACTTCACAGCTAATCAGAAGAGCAGGTAACACGCACATCAGACAGTTATTTACATGCACAGACGGCAGAAATGAGACAGCAAAATAACATTACACCCACAGGCTTTCCCTTAAAACCCGCCCCAATTTCCTGTCATCACTGCACATTAATGACCAGACATGTAATATCGTCGCTAGCAGTTTAAGTCCTGAGAATTGATGTTTAGCAGAACCAATTTTGCCTTGAAAAAATTACGTTTGTATTTACTGCATCTAATCTATTCGCTGTAAACAAAACACACAGATACATGCTTATCACGTGTCTTATTTAGTGATATTTCATCCACGTTACTGCAGGTTTGCTGTTAGTTAGACAGTCTAATGCAAGTGCACCTTATCTATCATTGTCGCTACTTTGAGCTCTACCTCTACGCTTCAAAATTTAAAATGACACACACACACATCTTAGCTCTAACTGCACAGTCCTGATTATCTCTACCATAATTATATACACATATGCAGACGTGTCACACAGGCTCACACACACTCGTTCATGTTTGGATTCTTGTGACGATCTTCCACTGTCATAATTATTAATGCAGGTAATTAATGCTATGTTACATCTAAATCTAACCTTATCCTCAATCACCCGAAGGAAATATTCTCGCTTTTAAATAAAAGCTGCAGTTTTTTTTTTATAAACCCTTGTGGGGACCAGCCAAATGTCCCCATAAGGTCAAAGCTGTCAGATATTCCTATCCTTGTGGAAAATATATTCCCAAACAAGATATAAAAATATGGACTCACACACTCACACACACACACACACACACACACACACAGCATAAAGACCTGTTTGTAAAAGTGTGCTTTAATATACAGAACCATTGATGTCTGAATGTTTGGCATGGAAACAGTTTCCAATAATTTTCCTCATGATCTGCCTAAAAGTTGTTTTTTTACTGAATTCTTTCACAAGTCTCTTTTCCTGTATTTTTTATTATTTTAAATAAGTTTATTTAAATTTATTATTTTATTATTTTAAATTATTAAATATCTAAATAATAATTAAAAAAAAAATTTAAAAATAAAAATAATATTAAAAATTAAAAAAATATTAAAATACTATTTAAATAATTAAATATTATTTACGTGACCATTATGGAGTTCTGCTGGAATTCAATTCAATTCAATTTTATTTGTGTAGCGCTTTTAACAATGGACATTGCCACAAAGCAGCTTTACAGAAATAAATGGATTCACAAAAAATAAATTGTAAATATGTGAATTTATCCCTAATGAGCAAGCCAGCGGCGACGATGGCAAGGAAAAACTCCCTGAGACGATATGGACAAACAGTGCATTTGTGTAACCAGTAAATTCCTCACAGTTTTTGCAAGAAGTCCAGTTGGTTAAAATCTATCCACTGTCCACTGATGGAGTCCTGAATATGAAGGTGCTCGTGGCAACCGCAGCCCCAAAGCCACTACAGCAATCGCAGTCCCAAGCCATCACAGTACAACTCCCCATATGTGGGGAGCATCAGTTCACATCGATTTCACATAAACAAAATAAGGACAGAAACAATTTGTTTGGGAAACTATTTCCTAACTGTCTGTGCTCTTTGTTTTTGTTTTTTTTAAGCATGAAATCTGAACAGTAGCCAGAAGAAAGACATTTGACTGACCACTGAAATGACCTCACTTCACAACCCACTTATCTCACACACAGGTTGTCCACTGTGTGTGCATGCCTGCGTGTGTGTGTGTGTGTGTCCCCCCTAAGGTTGACATATCCAAAGAGAAATACAGACTATGTTAGCATGATGGACAGATGAGAACACTTCAGCAGACAGCAGAGAGGGAAAGAGACCAGGAGAGAAAGACCGAAACACTTGATATCCTCTGCGGCCAATTTCTGGACTGGACACTCAAGCCAGGAATTCATGGGACATGAATCCTACCATCCACATAAACACACCGACTAGATGAGCAAATCAGACAGAATGGCTCTCGCAATCTAGTGGCTCTTTTTCAAGGACAGTCTGTAACGGGTGAAAACTGGACTACGTGGTATCATCGTAATCATAAAAATGATCATTTCTCTCATTATGGCAGAAGCTATCACAGCTCCATCTATACTAGTGACAATCCATGAAAGATAGCAAAAGGAAAAGAGGGAGCTGTCTAGATGTCTAGATGAAAATGTCACTGTAGGCATCAGAACCACAGGTTAAAAGCTTTGCTTTGGGGCAACTGAAGAATCAGAACATGGGAAGGAAAGCTCTGTAGAAGACTGTCACAACACACAAGCCTTCTCACGGAAATGACAAAGAAACGTACGAATTGTCTCCATGCACAGAAAGCAATATCCCCCCTAAAGTTCCAATAGTGAAGCAAGCATCCTCATTAATGGAGCACTCCTGGGACAAGAGACTGATGGCCTTTCAAGACTTCAAGAACATAACCACAACTCACTGGCTAAGACCCATGAAGGTCAGACAGAAAGTATTCACCATATATCTATAGGCAGGACGCCAAAAATCCTAAAAAATATACACCACTGAAACATCTAATTCAAGCAAATGTTTTCTGTAAACTGAAAGTTAGGGCCGGTGATATTTTAAGTTAGAACAGTTTTTGGAATATCTGGCAAGGTTATCAATAAAATATCTCAGAGAGGGTCTTTGTGGTGCTCTAAGATCAATAAATTGGATTAAAATGACGGATGTGGACCAAAGGACAATTATGGATTAACACACAACAGGCTGTGCCACTATAGGAAAATAATCCATGCAGGGGTGGCGTGATATAATAATAAGTAGATTATTTTCCTATAACAGCTTAGTGTGTTATTCCTCTTATACAACAACGATTTGCCAACAGTTTAAATCTTTCATTTATTGATGAATGACTCATCATACTTTTAATCCATTTTAAAAATGTATACATGAAATGTTATGTTATGGCGCATCCACAAAAGAAGTTAGTTCCTGTTATTACTTATGTTATAGCAGCTATGAATAGTAATTTTCTCTCTTTTTTCAGCCTTTCTTTTTTCTCTCTCTTGAAGTTTATAAGACAAAAAAATGCAGCTTGCCACAGCTTTTCTGAGAACCGGGAAAGCGCAAACTCCTCTGTCGTGAAGATTCTCCCCCTGTCTAGAAATGTACTGACCTTTACAAAAGCGCTGACACCTGAGACTCCTCCATAAACAGTGTCTCCTAACAGGAAGCTTCACCATACCAACAATTGCATGTTTTTCTTTGTTAGATAACTGCATGCTTTTTTAATCAGTTTTTTTTATATTAGCCTTAGATGATAAGATAAGATAAACTTTATTAATCCCTGAAGGGAAATTCAGGAAATTTACTGTTCGTTATAAAAGCGCCTGTGTGTATAAAATAAAGCAGTCATTTATATCACAGCTGGAACCGCTGTCAGAGGTATGCTGTTTTAGAAAATGAATCCTTCATTTTCCAGAATTCAGCAGCACTGTGGTATAGGAAGCTACTTGCTTGTCCACCATAATGCCTAGGAATTCAGAAAGCTCTGTTTAGGTGATCTAGGCAGGGCAGTGTGTGCACACGTTTGTGAACATGGATTTATAGAAAACACCAAATGGACAAGCTGTATTTGTTTGAATTTTGAGTTTCAAACCAGCTAGCTTCAACTATGTTCTGCCAAAATCACTGACTACACCTTTAAGGCCATAATACACAATGCAATTCTAAATGCAATGATTATCTGTCAGTTTGTCTTACTTCAGGTATTTTATCCTGTTTTAGGCCAATACACTCACTGTAAGCTGTATGTTACATTATGTTAATAATTCTGGATACTTATTAAATCTAAGAGGAAAGGCCCATATTAAGACTTCAGTGGTTGCATTTCAGTACAAGAGAAAACTCTCTTTACAATTCTCCCAAACCCAGTATTATTTTATTACCAAATGCTAGTAACGGCACTAATAATAAAACTATTTTACCCCAATTACACTGGATTTACATAATAGCTTCAATGTTTTACATAACAGAACAGAGTTCTATTGCACTTGGGGCAGGACATCGATAGCACTTTGTCTGTATTAGTACCAAAACAAAAAGTCCTGCCAAAGTAGTTATTATCCTGCTGTCTCGTGCTGCTTAAAACTGCCACGGTGCTCCTGGTTACGTGGCCTCTCTCTCTCTCTCTCGCTCTCTCTCTCTCTCTCATTGTTTATTTGATAACAGGCTTCCACATCTGCCAGTTTCCATTAAGCAGCATGAGATTAAAATTCCAGTGGAGTTACCCACACTCACACACATACACACTCATGCAGAGTGAAGCAATTATTTTTAAAACTTACTTACATAAACATAAATGTACACACACTATATCCACACACATGCACACAAACACTTTGCACTCCTTTCTCTCTTGCTCTCTCTCTCTCTCACATACACACACTGAGGGCCCTATGTTTGTGCCACCAGTTTGCACAAAAGAATGGCCCATTTCCTGACTGTGGACACAAGTGCAGTGCGCATGCTCAGTGTGGATCTGCTGTCTCAGATTGTGAGATAAGGAAAAGCAAATCACTCTCCGTGTTCTCATGCCTCCACTCCAGCTACTCCTGACCCCTTGCTATCAGAGACATCTTGTACCGTAACCCACACCAGCATAATCTGGGGATAATTGAGCCAACTAGAGTAAATGTGTCATCAAAGTAACACTAACTGCAATGACCATTTAAGCATCGAATTTATAGAAATTAATGTGACAATTTTATCAGCAGCATCATTTAGTCTAGTGTAAGACCACAACACAGAAAAACAGCCCTATAATATTACCTGTTAATACTACAATATTTTTTAATTATAATTAATAGTACATTCTGGACTATTTTTCTAGACCTAGAACAATATTGGTGGAAAAAAGAATATAATGTTAATGCAAATATTAGTAGTATTATTTCCAGGCACTGGAAATGTGTAAAGTAAGCCTATTAAAGCCACTGATATTGAGCATGTTTGCATATTTTAGCATGCTTACATTATTTAGCACTGCATTATACTATTTAGGTCCTATCAGACTACCTAAATGCATTTATTTTACCTTTATTTTATCAGAAGAATTGCGCTAGGCACACCTTTCTAAGGGATTGGCATAATATCTATAACTTCTTTATGAAATTGTTGTTTACACTTTATTTTTCTTTTATTGGGTTGGGATTGGTGGACTGAACTTCACTATCATTTCGAACATTTTGAACTAACCTAGGTAATCCTGTATAGTTTTTTTGTATAATTTTTTTGGTAAACTGGGATGAAATTATAACTAGTTGAGGAATGGATTTTGTGTGTGTGTGTGTGTGTGTGTGTGTCTCAGTGGCTGTAAGGAGCTGTATGGCTGACCTTAACGTTAAGTTCTGTAAGCAACAGCTGTCATGTAAGTCATGGAAAAACTTCTGGAAAATCATTTCCTAAAAAGAGTTAGGGCTTTAAAAAAAAACATTTTGGCTGTAAGATCATGCTGTTGGACTGGATACTGTCAAGCATTTCTTGGCTTGCAATACAGAGTGTCCTCTCCACCAAACTAATGCCTGTAATTTGGTCCGAGCGTCCACGGGGAGCCTATCATTAAGGAGTGTGTGTGTTGAGCACTTCTGCTTGTGAGGGATGAGCGGGCATCCAACAGGTAATCTGCTAGCCAAATCCACTAGCCAGAGACAGCACAGCAAAAAATTAAAGACCTATCATATGTACTATCTTACAGGCCTCTGATACTCCACAGAAATATTTGAATAAGATCAGGTAGTAAGCGATTTCTTGATGTGTGGGTCAGATTCAGTGCGTCACTTGAATTGGTGGAGCATGAAAGAATAATCAATAGAGTTTGATAAGAGTGTGAACTGAATCACGATCATGAACAGGTCTGAGAGGTAACATGGCATGTGCATATATACACGTGGCCACATAATCACTTGTACCAAAAAAAAGAAGGCAAAAAAGCGTTTTAAATTATCTCATTTTGCAAAGCTCTTACACCATTGAGACATCAAAACACACACACACACACACACACACACACACACACACACACACACACACACACATACTCACACACCCTGAATCTTCCACCCTAGATCAATATTTCCAGTCCTAGTCTGTCCCTCTATTCTTTCTCTCTTTCTCTCTCTCTCTCTCACACACACACACACACACACACAAGCAGTGTGAAATGGCCACATCAGCACATAGGAAAAGGAAAAGCGCAGGAGGCCTGAACAATACCTCTTCCAGCTGGTGCCACCACCACCATTTCACCATCAATGTGTCAACAGCCAGAGGATATGTGTGTACATCTGTGCATCTGTGTGCATGTGTGTCCTCACACCTTCGCTGACAAACACATCACTCACTCACTGAAACACAGCCTCAACGCATCATCAATCCGCCATCAGACAGCCATTTGAGCACACACTGATCAGCGGGCAAACGCGGTTCAAGAGGCGATTTAATCAGGCGATGGGAGGGCCTGTTTGACACACATATGGGAGAGGACTGGACAAGCACAAGGACAAGAAGACAGATGAGAAGGTGGGATATTGGGACATTTTCCAAACCTGGACAAAGACAAACAGGATACAGTCGATATTGGAAGGCAGAATCGACTTTTTTTTTTAGCATATAATTACCAGTGAAAGCAAATAAATACAAACTTTTCAGAGAATTCAGAAGTAATTAAAGATGAACATGCAGTGTAATTAACAAATGGAATGCCACTCCAGTGGGCAAATGTATTCTAGAAGAGGAAGAGAGGGGGTTGTTTACCCTTGAGCCAGAAGGAGAATGATATCCATCCGTCTCATTTCCGCCCATTTCCTCCATGCCTCTGAGGCAGAGTCTTTAGGGCTGAGCCAGGATTTTACTCTGTAGGAGGCCAGCTCCTTTACTGTGAGTGTGTGTGGGAACAGGGGGTCAGATTATCTGCGTCATTAACAATCTTTTCTTGCACCTGTGATGCTACCAACCACCACGTGTGTGTTCAAATTCACAGCAAAAACTGTAATGTAAAAAATGTAACACATACCTAGTTGAAGGCCTGCTAGCTGTGTCAGCAGTACTCTCAATTTAACAGTTTTATACTGATACATTGAGAACAAGCCACATTGTAATGTTGCCGAGTTTTATTAAATAAATGATACATTATTAGTGTAATCATAGGCAGTGTAGAAGCAGCAGAAAAAGGTCCACTGCATAGCAAGTATATAAATACCTCCATTGATCAAGGCCACAGTGCAGTATCTGCTGCATTGAGACACCCTATTTGTGTGTGTGTGTGTGTGTGTGTGTGTTTTAACCTCTCCCAAGGCCAGGGCTGATCTGAGTGGCTGCAGCCCAAAAAAGCCTGTCTTAAAGGCCGCTGCTAAGTGCAGACTTGCCGTTTGGCAAAAACACTTCCACAATATGTCTCTCTGAAACCGGTCCCATTCGCATCAGACTGGCTGCTGAAAAGACATCGGCTGAGCCCAGGCTAGTGGGAAATTCAAGTCTCTGCTGAGAGACCAAAATTCTGGGCTCAAATTTGGGGAGAGGAAAGGAGACAGAGATGGAAAGTAAGGTTGCATTCCAGCACCGAGGTCCAGCTTTCCAACCTCTCACTATTGCTTAAATATGCAGACAACGTAGTGGTAACGCTGCAGGAATGTTCAGCAAAGACTGTTTTGGTTTTAAAGAACAGAGAGCAGAAGATTTGGAAGCGATAAATGGACAGTGAGCTTGTTTATCCTTTGACGTGATGTGAATTTATGTTATAGAATGGAATGTTGGAAAACACAGCGATGTGCCTTGCAGACACTTTAGAGCCTTGGACACTAAATGTGGTGCTGCTGAGTGTGTCAGGAGTGTTCCAGTCTTCTCTCTCACACACACCCTCCATCTTTTTATTTCATATATTTCATGCATGACTCACAATATATATGTTGCTTTCTACCTTTAATTTCTCATCTTAACACTTACCTTCCATCTCCTATAGTCCCTCTCTTATTTTTCTTATATTTTCTCCTTTCCTACTCAGCCCCCCTCCCCCCCCACCCCAGTCCTTTTCCACCCTCCACTCTGCTATCTTCTCTTTTTTTCTCATAAGGTGGAGAATGGTCTGTGAATGAGGAGTAAATTGCTTGCCCTCTTGGTTCAAAACCAATTCTCGTTGTCTTCTGCAGAGATGGCAGCCAAACGGATTACACACTAGGCAAGCAGGGCAAAGGACATGGGCCAGGACTGATGGCTCACCCTTTTGCTCTGTTTAAACTGATCAGACTGGCATTTGCCTCTCAAATCCAGCCCTCTGTAACATACACATAGGAAGCACCTCAATACGAATACTTTCTCTATCACAATGAACAAGTTCTTTGATCTTTTTTCATGCTCTTACATTTGACCTACAACTTCCTGTTGGGTTCTGCTGGTTTATTCTAATCATTTCCGCCTAAAGAGTGATGTGAACCAGCCATAATACTCTGGGCAGTCACTGAGCCTCAGGGGCTATCATCCTGAGCTCTGGGTCCACCTTCAAAATGGCCACTTGCACCACCACAAGTGACCAATAAGATAACATGGGGTATCTGTTCCCAAGTCAGAACTTCTATTTCAAGGTAAATGCATGCCCTAAAGCCTGAGAACAGCTAAGATTTATGGTACTTGAGTCCCTCATTAATGGAGCTCAACTATACATCTAGCAAACATAAATTCTCAGAGGGCAGAAGAATCAAAGGGAAACTCTCTTATGGGATGATTTACAAGTGTCCATATTGACCCTCTTTGTTTCTCACATGCACAGCTATTCATCCATGACCCTATAGAAGTGGACAATAAGGCTTCCTCATGCGCCCTAAATTACAGACTCAGTACAAAACGGTGCTTTCACCTGGAGCCTATAATTTCAGTGTTTTGGTGGAGTACAGATGCTACCAGCCATCTGCACTGGTAACCATACTAGAGGAACACATCTTAAACCCTGACACATATCACTTTACAGAGCAAAACAATACCATCTGTGATCTCCCAGTTACATAGTCATGCTTATTACAAGTATCTGGTAGCTGATCTCTGGGAATCCATGTGGTCGTCCACTCACATGCAGATCTGGATGGATATTTCCAGTCTGTGCTGATTCATGACTAATCTTCCAAACTCAAATTGGAGGCTATTTCAATCATTAGTCACCACAAAACTCCCTGATGAAGACCAAAAAAAAAAAAAAAAAAAAAAAAAACTTCTAAAAGCTTCCTGAATGATCCCGAAATGGCTGAAACACAAAACGTATTTCCAGCATGCTGTGAGCTACATAAAATCCATGCCTCACTTTGTGCCTTCTGTATACTGACGTCTGTGCTTTTAAAGGGCATCCTTTCCAAATCCATGGCATTCTTCACAGCACTTGGTCCCGAATTCACAGTAATCTGTCGTTTTCTCCCTTTACGGGTACGTTATGGCAGATCATAAAAACTCTATACCCTGCTGACTAGAATGAAATACAGCCCTGAGTATAAAAAGCAGTTGAAGAGGATTAATGTTTTTTTGATGTGTTTGCCGCGGTCGGCTATGGAAGCGGCTCAGCTGTGCTGGCCTTGCTGCTGGTAGCTGAGGCGTGAGCAGATCAGCCTTGGCAGAGTAGACGCTCTCTCTCTCAGACACTGCCTAACGAGATACACACATGCTGTGTCAAATAGAAGGGAAAAGACGAGAGTCAGCACTTACCAAACACTCAGGATACGGTTGTGTGCACTAATATGTGAATTTATTACACGGAAGCCAGGGGCATGTTAAACATCTTTTCAAGAGTTTTATGCCATAGTTCAAAGTATGGGCCAGAAAACAGTTATTATTATATTAATTCCTGCAATTGAACCAATCAGCCAATCATACCACAGCAGTGCAATGCATAAAATCATGCAGATACATGTCAAGAGCTTCAGTTATGTTCATGTTCACATCAAACATGTGATCACAGTGACCTTGATCGTGGCTTGGTTGTTGGTGCAACAATCTCTACAGCTTACACAGAATAATGTGGACACCCCCCCAACCCCAATCCCTTCACCACCCCCAATCCCTCCACCACCCCCCAATAAAAAAAAAAGGTCTGAGGACAGAAACACCTTGTTGATGAGAGAGGTCAGAGGAGAATGCCCAGACTCGTGCAAGCAGACAGGAAGTCCACAGTAAAATTTTTTAGAGCAGGAACCACACCATACCAAACACACACCACACCAAACACACACCACACCAAAAATGGAGTCGGCTGGACTACAACAGCAGAAGACGATCACATGGGGTTCCACTCCTGTCAGGAACAGATCTGAATCTAAGGAAAGACCAGGCAATGTTTTCCCAACAATGTGCAGCGTACAGGTGTTCCTAATGACGTGGTCAGTTAATACAAAATACGTGAATACAGCTAACTTTCATCTCCCCATTGGAAAAAACACAACATTTGTAACTAATTACAAGCTTGATTTTTTTTTTCCAATGAAAGAAAATTTTGTTTAATAATGTAAAACATTAATGCTTGAAATAAGACAAAATTATTTACAAGAAAAATTCAGGCTTGAAATTAATAAAAATGTCTTGAAATAGACCTAATAATCTCATTTTGTGAAATGTTAGATAAATTCATCTTTATTCCAGATGCTTTCACTTGCTAAGATGTTTTTTGTTTTTGTTTTTTTTTTTTTTTTTGCAGTGCCACTCTTCTGTTCCTGCTGCTACCACGGCGTGAAGCTCAGAAGAACCACATCTCATGCGAGGAATCGAAAAGCCCATCTTCCTGAATCAATTCTCTATCAAATAGAGCTGCTTTTGTTGGCCATAAATGACTTACTGTTGCCACAGCAGTAGTGGTAATAAGGTGCGGAATCCTTCCATTATCCCTTGGCTTAATCCTGCGGTCGGCGCTGGAAAGGCCACCAGGCAGGGAAAGGTCGACTCATTCGCAGGGAAAAGGGAAAGTGGACGTTTCTTTAAAACACTGGGCTAACATTAATCCTTCAGCACTGATGAGAGGAACAACTCCTCTGTGAAAGGTCACCCTACAGTGGCTGTATGAAATGGATTCCTGCTGTACTGCTTGGCCGATTTGGTTGGCTTGTTCAAGCTCGTTCTCTCACTCATTACCTTCTACCATTTACAATCAACACACACGCTCTCCACTCTCCGCTTATAAATCCCTAAACACACCTCCACCAAGCTCGCATCGCAGAAAAGGTCAACAAGCAAGAGAAAACATTGACAAGCTTCGAATGAGACATTTCCAGCAGCATAATGCTGCATTGTTTGTGTGTGGGTGTTGAGGTGGCGATGGAGGTCACGCTGTATCAAAGAGGGCACGGAAGGAAGCACTGTTCATCTATTCCCAGGTTAGCTAAAATAAATTACATTAATTATGCATGGCTCCCGTAGTTTATTGGAACCGAGTCAATTATGATTACACTGCAACTATACTAACCCATCTCAACTCACACCCTACATCCTTCGGCAGAATCATCAGCTTTATTACGACAGGTACGAAAGAAAGCTCGGGAATGTTCCTTTTATCTGTAGTAATCCATCAATTATGAAATTGAATTGGCTGGTGCATACATTATGCAGAGTGTTGCTTTAATTCGCCCTGTGTAATTCAGGGAGGAGCAGTTAACCTTCACACGGATTAGCTGGTCTTCAAACAGTAGCAAACACACAGTACAGCTGCTTCACGCTGCCACAGCGTAGATTATGCATGGCAAATGGGGAGGACACATACACACACATATACACACACCTTAACCCATGTCTCACACATGCATATAAACACAATTGCTTCACACCGAAACATGCACATTTTTATGGTCTTCTTTTCTTTCACCCACCCACACACACGAAACATTTACCATGTCTCATGCACATTCATATACATCTACACAATACCTACACCCATAAACATGCATATCCTCAAGCTCTTTACACACACACACACACACACACACACACACACACACAGACGCCTGCTGTGCAGAGCTGACTGGAGCACAAGTCTCTCAGGAACGTAATAAAGACACAGACACTCTCTAGCTCATTAAAGCACAGGCGGGTGATGTTATTTTCATGCCCTGCAGAGCATTTCAACACGACTAGTCATTAACTGACTTCATTTCACAAATATTCATTTGTTTCTGGAGCTACAGGGCATGAGTGACATGCAAACTAGAAGCAATAACAGTAGCTTTGAAGGCATCAATAGCCAATAATTCACTTACAACAGAGGCTAATACTAGTGTTATTTGCTATGAAATCAACTGCTTGTGTTTCTTTTTCTTTTCTTTTTTTCCAGGACTCATAAATCGAAGTTTTATTATCACTCATCATAAAGATGAGATCTGTTAAACAATTAAACGCTGGCTTGATTTACATGTGATTCATCACATCAGCAACATCTGAGGTTAAATGTTTACAGCACACAATAAAAATGATGTAATTTGCAATTTGTTTCATTTTGCAACCCTCTGCAACATCAAGTCAAAAGCCAATACTGTGATCATTTATAAACTAAGTCCTGTGTAACACTATGTTGCAGTGATTAATTTCATTCAAAAGGGAATGATCATAAGGTGTGTATGATGTGACAATGATTCTGTTAGATTAGACAATGTATTAAAAAAAACAAACAAAAAAAATCTACAGTGAAACAGTAAGCACACTGAAAGAGCTTCACTGGGCCTAGTGACTGAGTGTGACTTATAAAAGGAGAGGAGAGGAATAGAAGGAATAAGGGATAAGCTACAGACTCAGCTCCATGTTCCTGTCTTCATCACGGCAGCTACTGTCATGTTAACTCATCTCTCCTATGCCTGTCACGTCAATCTTCATTTTCCCTCCTCTCCCCAATCTCCTTCTCCTCATATTTCTGTTAAATATATAGTACTGTGCAAAAGTCTTAGGCACATGCAAAGAAATGCTGTAGAGCAAAGATGCCTTCAAAAAAAAATATATATATATATATACACACACAATGTGTGCAGTTTTATAAGGAAATGAGCTGTAAGTGTTACTGAGCATCTTGCAGAAGCAGCCTCAGTTCTTCTGGAGACTTTGACTGTCACACTTGATTCTTATTTTTGCAGCAAAACCCAGCAGCCTTCATTATGTTTTTTTAATCTGAAAAGTGTCTCTTATGTAATCTGCTGCTTTCTTAACTGACATACAAACATTTTTCTGTAACATTTAATTTTGTGCTGGAAAACTAATGTTTGGAAATCTAAAATGTTTTTTGTACTTACCCGATAATGTAGATATCATAAAATAAAAATCTATTACAAAGTTTGCACTAAAAAAAGAGTGCTTAAGACTTTTGGACAGTACTGTATACCAAATAATAGTGCATTATAATAATAGTGCTTCCAAACGCTTTTGTGTTCTGTATATTTTGCATTTTCAAAATACTAAATAGCAACATGCTGACCGACTAATTTGTGTTCTGCATGTTGTAAAAACCATCACTGTTGCTACTGGATATGTTTAAAAGTTTTCACATGATCATAAAACATGCTTACATATTCATATACTTTTAGCTAGCTAGCAAGTTGCTATAATCACGTAGCTATTTTAAGCGCTCAACAACACAAGGGAGAAAAATATAAGAGCGGGTTAGCATTTGTCTTACAGTGACCCTTCAGAAACTGAGCCTCCAATTATGATTTATTGTGTAACAACAGTGTGGTTTATGAAGGATTATCCATCAGGATGCAGATATTAACCTTATCAACTGAAGTGGCACTACTGACCTCATATCATCCTTGCAAAATGGATTCCTGTACAATTGTATACAAAATACTTTTCAAGCATTTGAATTTGATGCAGTTTACATCGATTCATTTAATTCTGTGGTATCAAACTACATGTAAGTGTATTCTGCCCATCCTTTTATACAATAAACACAAAGTCAATTATTATAATGCATTGTGCACTATTTAGATCGCTCTCTCTATATTGCGCTTGTATACTGACATTCATATGATCAGATGAATTTGACCCTTCATTGCATTAGTAACTACTAACTGAAATAGAGACTGGATTCATTCTGAGCTGTGTGTTCGCTGTTGTTAGGATAACGCAACAGAAAGTCATGTGCTGTATTTATTTTTGGTGGTACAGTCTTTCATACTGCATTGTTTTTGGAACAGGTGCTCATTCAAACTGTTCATTCATGTCCAAGTTACAGCATGCAGAGTATTTAGCATTCAGTACTGCAGCTTTCTTGCTGGACCCGAATGTACACTTTAACCAGAAAGCTACATTCAAGGTTGGCGATATTGCAGGTGCACTGCCTCCAGCTTTATATTCATCTTCCATATCACCCTTGCTCCAGTTTTATTTCTTCTTATCTCTCACGTCATTACTGCTCTGTCATATTCTTCTTCATTCTCACCTTTGTTCTTTGGTTTCTTGCTCTTTCACCCTGTTCTCACTTTATATTTCTGCTTCTTATGCACTGTCTTTCCTCTCACTCTTGCTTCCTCTCTCTCTCCCCTTGCTACACACACACACACACACCACTGTTGCTTGCTCACTCATCTGCTTGCATTTTAAATGAGGATCAATCCACAGACACGCACTCTCTCTTTCTTTCTCTTTCCTTTATTGATTGGCCGATTGAGGGATAAGTGAGGCCCGGTGAGTGCTTGCTCCTCCATCCCATACCCAACACATGTAGCCTACTCGGAGACAGGCCAGGCATGATCGATGAGCAGCTGTTAACACTCCTACCATGCACATCAGTCCCCAGATTTACAGCAGCAGCGACGGGACAATTTGGCAGACATACCATGTCTCTGTCTCTCTTTCACATTCCCAGCTGCAGCAAATGAGGATCTACAATAAACTCTAGCAGAACAGCAGACAATTGACCGTATCACAGATACACACACACACACACACTCTACTTCTCTTCCCCCGAGCAGTAAACAAAATCTGCAAACAATGCATGCAAATGTCTGTTAACACACACTAAAGTCTGCAATCTCAGTTGCAGCCATACAAACACACACATGTAGGTCCTCACAAGCTTTACAGCAGAGCAAGAGAGATTTACAGCACAGTGGAACAGAATGGGTTATGCTGAGTTCACAGCCTAACAATGGAATCAGCCAGATACCTCTGTCTTTCATTAGCAACTCAGCAGAATCATACACCACACACACACTCACACAGACGCTGTCGCAGCTGGGGCTGAGTCCCTGCTACAAAACAAGCCAGCTTTGCTTGGTACACTCTCACAGCCCCTGATACTCTTGATCGAATCACACAATGTAATTCTTAATGCAGAGGGGTCAGACCTGCCTGTGCCATGTTCCCTCTGCACACTCTCGGGAGTGAAACAACGTCTGTGTCTGACGCTGCACTGAGTAAAACGACACCAGGCTTTGAAATCCACAGGGCTGCGCTTGGATTTCACAGTGAGCTGTTCCCACCACTACCACCACGACAAATACACACAGCACAGCACCTCCGCAATACATGCATGCACCTACACACACCAGGAAACTGGAACTCCCTGAGAAACTGAGGTAGAGAAAAGCCATATACTGGCACTGAGTGAAGCAATGGGGTACAAGGGAAAAAGGAGGCAGAAAAAGAGAAAGCAGATGTCTCAAATCAGGAAGTACAACCTTAAAACAACACTTAAACTACCTCACTGGCCGACGAGCAGTTTGTTACATTCAAATACAAGCCATTTTGTAAGAGAGGGATGTTAAAAACAACATCACTTTTAAACAATAGCAGCAGATTGTGTTTATACCTGACTAACTTAAGCAACATTCTCTATTCTACTTGTACTTCTCATTTTAGTCTACAGGAGACAGACTCGTTTTTCACCTCAATCTGTAGCCACGATAGCTCTGTTTGTTATCTCCTACAATCCTTTCTCTTCCGTGCTGCAGTGTTTTTGTTCAACAAATATCCATGCATCCTTCATGGCTTTTGAATAGAAAAAAGAAAAATTTTACAATCTGGCAGAAAAATTATTTTGAAATTAGGTTTTCGCTGTTACCTTCTTAGACTCTAAAAGAATGCAGTTTATGATATCTGGCAGATTTTTCACAAATATATGAAGACAAATGGACAAAGATTTGCGAGGCAGAGTTATCACGGTATGCCAGAAAGAATGTGCTGGGGAATGTGTTTTTCAGAGCATTTCAATGAATTCAAAAGATACTACACTAGAGGTTAAATAAGGACAAATGGTGGGCATACACATTATTAGAGAATGTTTATATTTGATACAGAAAGGGGGATTAATTCATTCATTTATCTTCAGTAAGTGCTTTATCCTGGGTAAAGTCACAAACAAGCAAGGAATTCACATCATGATTCCTGTCCATTGTAGGGCACCGTGCACAAACATTTGCACAATCAAAAAAAAAAAAAACAGAATTTACAGTAACCAATCCACCTACTGGCATATTTCTGGGAAATGGGAGGAAATTGGAGAACCTGGAGGAAACAACAACTCCACACAGATGCTCAGGTGAGGTGACAAAGTTATCCACTGGTGCCAAAAAAAATATATTTTTCACTAATAATTCCTTAAAAGAATAAAAGACGGAAAGTCTGTGAAACTGAACACAACAAACGTCTTATAAATCACATTTCTTCATCTCCTTCATTTTGTCCTGGGGGGGGGGGGGGGGGGGTGCGCAAATGTTTGCGTTCGACTATAGTCCATCATATAGTCTTTTTAGTATACAGTATATAGTGTTTGTATTTCTCAGTCGGAACACAAGCATACTCAAAAAGGGTCTAGAACAGCACATAAGAATGCAAAAAAGAGAGAGTGTGTGTATGATAGAGCAAGAAAGTGAGATCGTGTGACTGGACTGAAAAGTATGTTCTGGTGCTAGCCTACAGCCTCTCACACACATACACAGAGTAATTCCATACCCTGCATCCCCTTCCCATGTTATATCAGAGAGAGATTTCCTTTCACTCTCTCAGGCCCTCCTCATGAACACTCAAACATACCAACACACACACGCACCCACTGACTGACTGACAGAGAACAGCACACGAACATGAGATTAATATGACATTTTCATATAGTCATCCTCCCACAGCATAATGTACACATCCAGACACGTCAAAAAACACGGCAGCTTCTTTTGCTCAATCATGTCTGTCTCGCTCTTGCACAGATTTATGCAGTGCATGCAAATTATCACACTAATCTCTCTTTTCCAACACAAACACACTCTTGGAAAAGGGAAAGGATTTCTCTTGAGATGGCTGCAAGTATGTTTAGCTGATCTGTATGCTTGTGCTTCACTGGTATATATGATAAATTATATTGTATCTAAAGTATAATACTCTACAGTAGTAAACTTTCTTCAATATATATTTTGTAATATGCTTACACTATACAAGGAATATATCCCTGTGGAGATATAAATATTTATACGCACACTGAGATTCTTAATGTCTATACCTGAAGCAGTACAGAGCCTAAACGATAACTGCTGAGTTGTCATCCACAGACAAATGAATGTGCCAGCTGACCGCTGGATAAAGACTCTTCCTGTGTGTGTGTGTGTGTGTGTGTGTGTGTGTGTGTGTGTGTGTGTGTGTGTGTGTGTGTGTGTAGGCTTGGGAAAAGCAGAGAGCTCCTCAATCATTAAACGCGAATAAAGATGTGTCTACCATATGCGCTGCAGGCCTCTAAGCTGAGTGCACTGATGTGTAACTGTGTGTGTGTGTGTGAGAGAGAGAGAGAGAGAGAGAGAGATAGAGATAGAGACAGAGAGAAGGGAAACATATCTCTAGAGGAATGTGTGTGTCGCAATGTCTCGTGCAAGCTTAAGCACGTACTGCATCCTTTAGTCCCGTCAAAAGGATGTGCTAGAATCCTACACTTTACAATATATTCTAAAATGTGCTACATCATAATCTGCATCTTCCCAAAACCAATATGAGGCACATGGATGAAGGCTGGATATTGGCTTCCGGTTGCCAGGGCAACCCTGCACAAATGGCCCTGGTGGCTTTGGGATGATTGAAATGCAAAGGCTTACCTTGGCCGATTATTAATATGTATGTGGAGCATCATCTATGACATGCACCAAATGTCAGGCTTCAGAGCAGTGTGTGTATATGTGTGTGTGCCTGGCTGCTGTGTTCCCTGCAGAGGCCCCACTTAGCCTCCTGCTACACAACTCCACTGGCAGAAAGAGACATGAACTTTCCCGACTGAACTGCAGGAGTTGAGTAGAGAGCCAGAAAATGTCTGGCACAGAGGTCTGATTAGCTTTTACCATCCATATGACGGTACAAGCGCTGGTGGCAACTGATTCTAGATCAGCACTTTGGTACGCTTAATGTTTGGCCTTGGGGGTGTATATGCATGAATCTAAACTTTCAAAGCTAAGCTCAAAGGACTCATGCTCAGAGATAAATGTTATCTTCCATCAATATGCATACTGATGAGTGATTCAGAGATTGCGATGATGAATTTATGTAAGACCAAGATTCATGTCAGTACATGTACGTATGCAGCCATGCATGCAAGGAGAATTCCTGTGCTATAGTTAGTGCTTTAGTTAGTGCTATTTTCAAGAACGTACTGAGCAAGAACTACTGAACAGTAACGTCTCACTACAGGGAAAAGCCTTTCAGTTAGATAGATAATGACCAGGCAAACACACTGGCTCATTGTTTTAGCTGTTAAATGTATAAACAGTAGAGATGTTCGTACACGAAGACCATTTTATACGCTACACAATTTTCTCATTACTGAGAAGACACCAGCATTGGAGTGACTTGAGCAGAAGATACAGTTGAACCATTGTACACAACACACTCAGTGTCCTCATTATGTAACTTGTTACGATGCGTGTGTGTGACCATGGTCGTGATATTAGATGCGCTGAGTGCTGCATGTACATACAGGATCTGGCTACTGTGTTTATCACTCAAATATGTCATTCACCAACTGCATACTAATCCCCTCTCTTCTTGTATGGATGGATTTTGTGTTTCTACCCTGTCTTTTCCGGTCATCAGTTAATGAACAGTTTGAGTTCTAGATGTCTGGTTACTGAAAATCAAATGTTTTTAACTACGATTTTGGTCTTCAAATGGCTGCAACGGCTCTTCCTGTTTGCCTGTCAGCCTTTAGTGACCTTTAGTTTTAAATACAATACTATGACCTAATACTTAAAAATATACACTAATACACAAGTACTAATGTACTAGTATAAAAGAAACATATTATTCCTCTTATACCACAGTAATTTATCAACAATTATAGTCTTCATTTAATAAAGAATGACATATAATATTTTTTATCCATTTATAGCTACACTTAATGTTCATATCAACAATACATTTTTAATCTGTTTATTATCAGGCTTAGATTACGTGGCACGTCCACCATACATGTCCCTGTAAATATAATAATAGTAGTAATAGTAGTAATAGTACCTATAATTACTATACTATATGTTATTATTATTACTATGACTATCTGAAAATGTCCCAAAAACATGTTGATAGGTGAATTTGTTATGTTAAACTGTCCCTAGGTATGAATGAACATGTGTGTGCCTGGTACCATGTGATGCGCTGGTGTCCCATCCTGGTGTATTCCTGTCTCGTACCCAGTGTTCCCAAATATAGCCTTCCAAATAATTAATGTTTGCTCTGCTGTGTTTTTCATTTTAATGTATGGCATTAACAGTTACAGTTCTGAGAGAGAAACAGAAGTGACGCCTCACACCTACTCTCTACCACCATCACTGGTAGCCATGTTGGTTCTGTCTGCTTTCTGCTACCTGCACCCCTCTCCCCCTTCCATGGGGTATCATGGAGCAGGTAAGTGCAAAATATTGTCTGTACGCTGTACATTTACAGGGTCTTGTAGCATATGCTCAGGAAATCCCACAATGCACTGTAATAGATTAGTGGCCAGTGTTATGCTGCTCTATCCATAAAACACTTTGCCTGTGGGTGCCTTTTGGGTGCTATTTCATACACAGGCCTATGAACTGTTACATCACTTGCAGCATGATGGAAATATTAATAGGGTTTCCGTGACACAGTCCGGACACTGTACCGGACAACTGTGTTTACTTTTCACCTGCTGCTGACGTCTGTCGTCAAGGTTACACACCGTCATTTCCACCTCGCAGCTAAACAGCTGCCACGAATAAACTGATATGAACGCAAGAAATCTGCGCAAATGTTTGGCATCAGTCTCAATTATCAAGACGTCACTGCGACCGTAAAATGCAATTTTCTGAAGTGCAGAGTTCTTTCTGCAAACACACACAGGCTGTTTCACGCTCACTTACAAACGTGTCTAATATTGGCTCTATAAACAGTACGTGTGCTGTTGTGCCTGTTGCGCATGCGCCCTGTCATTCGCAGGGTTCTGGCCCTCTGGTCCTGCTCGGAAGGCCACTCGCAGTATCTTACCCAGTTAAAGTAACACACAGTTACAGCTGGGATTTGCTACTGGAATGTAGATGCCTACATAAGCTATAAGCAACACATTTGCAGTGACATTTTCATTTTCATTTTCCATCAAAGTCAGTAGCATATAACCCTGTGTTTGATTTAAGCAGTAGTTTTCTGCAGCTCTGTATCATAAAGTCAGCATTTGCTTCACAGTGGCCTCAAAAATAACCACTTTCCACATAAAATTACTAAAGCAAAGCTTGATTCAAAAGCTGGTTGTGTAAAATTGACCCCCACCACCACCATGTTCATTAATCTGTCACTCAAATGTCAGTAAACAGCTCACTCTCTAAAGGCACATTGCCCTAAACCTAGCCTAGACAGAACCAATATTAGGCTTTTACCTACTTCATTTAATTGCCAAGTATGTGTTTTTGAAGCTGGATATTAGGGGCGGACTTTGCACTATGCAAAAGTATGCAATCGCCTTGGGGCCCAGAAGCCAATGGCCCCCTAAAAATGCAAATTATATATAGTTTTAATTATTAATGCTAAATAATGGACCCCATTCCTATATTTTGCCTGGGGCCTCCAAATCACTAAATCCGCCCCTATGGACACTACATTAGTGCTTTTTTTCTCTCTCTCTGCTGCTGTCAGTGTGGTTTTATCCTTGCTTCTGGGAGATATTATATCAGCAGTAGCTGTCTTCAGCTGGTAGCAATGTGTGCACCAGTGTTACAAGGTGTGTTACATACACTTCGCCCATACACCCAGTGCTGTAGGAACAGTGCACAGGTGCACAGTGGGAATACAAACTGCATCTGATAACTAAATCCTTCTGTACAAATCATAACTGTAAATCCTTCTGTCCTAGTCCCAGCAAGCACAACTTCACCAAGTGCAATGCCTTCATTTAAGTCTTTTAGCTGGAGAGAGATGCTGCTTCTGTGTAGTGGCCATGCAGTGTAGTGGAGAGTGAATTGCAGGTTCAGATTGCTAGAATAGGACAGTTCTGATTTATTTTCTTACCGGAATGGACATCTTGAGGTCCTTATCTGACCACTCGAGTCTTGCCTGAAGAAGCTGCTGTGGGTAAAACTGGGGTTTTAAATAGACAAGGAAGCACAGATTTTCTTAAGCTTGAACTTCTGTCTATTCCATGCTTCAGCGCGGCAAAGCGCGCTCCGCTGTGTGTGCTGGCTTGGACGGCTGAAGTTTGAAGAAAATAGGAAGGAATATTTCCCGAACAGCTACAGGAAAGCCCAGTGAACAGGGCTGGGCAGTGCAGCTCATACGAAAAGCTTTCACAGAGCCAGCTCTCCGATCCGTCGCTCCACAGCGTCCCCGGCTGCGGCTGTCCTCTCAGCCCAGTGCACTAGTGCTCTGCTTTTACTGATCGGTTAGATCTGGTTCTGGTGTAGAGACACACTTGTGCTCGTACTGCGGCTGTGCGGCTGTGTGCGCGCGCGCGCGTGCGTGCGTGTGCGTGCAGCTGAAGCGACGCGGTGCTGCCTGCGCGCGCGCGCGCGCTCGCTCTCTCTCTCTCTCTCTCTCTCTCTCTCTCTCTCTCTCTCTCTCTCTCTATGATGGAATCATCAAGTTTTGTTTAAAGGGACAGACTCGCTTATACACGCAGCTCTTCTTCAACACCTGGCCCTCAGTCATGCAGTGATATACAGCTACATGCAGGCGTATGCTAAATACTGGGAAAATATATATAAATATAAATGTAGAACAAAGCAGACACTTTTGTTTAGGCCATTAAAACATTAAGCAGTGTATTTATTTAGGTGATGTCCCCTAAGTTCCAAAAAACAGTGAAACACACCCCCACAGACACCTAAAAAAAATAAAAATAAACCTATGGAAAATACCATGGGCTATATTTAGCAAATAGTATGAAATATCCTACAGGGCAGTTGTTATGATAGTAGATATGCTTCACATGGGTCTGTGAAGTATGGCTAGTGTGTGTGTGTGTGTGTGTGTGTGTTTTGTTTGTTTTTAAAGCTGATATGACTGGTCAGTTGAATTGTCTGAATTTCTGACTTTAACCAAACCTTGATACCACAATAATAATAATAATTATTATTATTATAATCATCATCATCATCATCATCATCATAATGACCTACAAATGTCAGCTGGAAAGATGGAAGGTTCATGAATAAAATGGCTCCAATAAAATAAACACAATGTTATTATACACATTTAAAGAATGAGATGAATATTTGAATAGTTCGATTAGGTTTGGAGGGGCTCTGTGAAATCTATTTTACAGTTAAAAGGATCCCTGGCCACAAAAACCAAACAAACAAACAAAAAAAGTTGTGCTACAAGGAAGTAATATTTGCTAGGGGGAAGTAATATTTGCTAGAGGGAAGTAATCGTTGAGTTCTTTGGATAGTTAGTGGTTGTTCATTTCTTAAAGGGGTTCTACTCAGAAATATCTCTGACAGTGGAAGCCCCTTTTTCTATAGGGTGAACAGAAAGTTTCCCCAGAACAACAACCGAGAAAACACTTTAGCGTTCAAGATTTAACTTGTGCTGCACTTTAACCGCAAATGTTATTACATACTATTTGCGGTCTTGACTGCTTTGGGAAGCAAAGAACCCTTAACTACTCAAAGAACCCTTGAGGAAGCTTTTTTTTCTGAGAGTGCAGCCATGATTAGTCTTTAAATTTGTCATATAGAACAATGAGTGGGCAACAATGTCACAGTAACATGAGACGTTTTAGCTTAATACCCAGATTTGGTGTCTTCAGATAGGACAAATAAGAACTTGCATATGCGATGAGGTCACACCTGATGGCCTACTGTAGGGTCAAAACTGAAGCACTCATCATAATGAAACTTTCAAACAGCAGCCATGATCTCAGTTTAGAGAACGAAATCACTCAAGACTTCTCAACTCAAGATTTTAAAGAAAAAAGTGACTCAGCATCATACCGATTCTCCTTTTTCTCACTTGGTGTTTTGGCTACTATTAGAAAAGTATTGATTACTTTTAATCACAGTGTTAAATACTCTGAGCACACCATATTCAACAACACTAAAGATGTTTTGCGTGTTATGTGAGTAATGCTGTTCTTGGGCCTTTAATGGGAACACCATCTCTGTTCTTCCATGAAGGCACTATATTTGACAAAGGCTCATCAGCTCTGCTGCAGACGGGAGAACAGAACAGTGGCGTTCCTGCTAGACAATGGTGAAAAGATGAATGCAAGGAACTGGGACTCTGTGACACTGTCATTCTCCAGACACTTTCTGAGCAGCAGACTAACAGACTTAAGTCGTCCTGATCACTTATCACAAGATAAAATAATTTTTTGTCCTTATCTTCCACTAAAGTGCAGCACCTTTTTCCCATTTGTAAAAGAGCTCTGACATTTGGCTGTGTCACTGTTGGAGGAGAATAAAAAGCTATGCCAATCAGCAAAGACACATTGAGATCAAATTGTCAGGATAAAACCAAAGTCCTGTACAACCAAATACGTATTCATGCTGAAGTGGTATGTCTTGAGAAAGGAACATGAGCTTGAATTTCCATTTCAGGTTGTCTTTACTGCAAACACCTTTTAATCATCCAGTCAACAAAGGGATGAAGTGCCTGTGCCAGTGGCAGAGAAGTTGAAAGGGAAATGAATTTGGCCTGTTAGTGTAGGTAGGGTATAGAATAGAGGCTGGCAATGCTTCTGGAGTGCCACAAACACAGCCCATTAAACCACAGAGGAGCCTGTGAATATTAGGTACAGGTGTGTTAACTCTGGCTTAGAACTAAACCCTACAGCAGAGCAGAACTCCAGGAGGTGCACTGTCATGGTGTAGAGCATGGCAGCACGAACCTATTCCACCCTGAAGAGTATAGTTCCAGCCCTAATCTAACACACATGATCCAGCTAATCAAGAACTTCGGTAGCATCTGATAATTAGACCCAGATGCGTTGGTACCAAACACAGCAAATTGGTAGAGCTCCCAGAAAGGAAATGGGCACCCCTGGTGTGGAGCATGGATTGATATATTGGCTGCCAGAAAACACATTTGGCTTTGTTAAGATGACTTTTAAGGTCATACAGAGTGCATGGGGAGTGAGGGCATTAATTCAAACCACATTTCAGAGAAATGCCTACTTTAGAATTGCAGTTGTCAGAAGCTAAAAGAACATCAGAATAGCCTGCTTTAATTAAATTTCCTTTAGTACGTCATCTGTGTTCTAAACAAAGGTGCTTCCACCATGACTCTAACACAAGACCACTGCACCACTACAACTCTGATGAGTCCTTTATCCAGTGGCAGCTGGAAGATTATTGGCATTTGGAACATTTTACCCCAGTGTTATTTTAGGCTCTCTTTATGGTGATTGTTTATAATTATCCTCTCCATGCTGCTGTCTATTTCTGTGGGTCCAGCTCTCATTTGAAGCCCTGCCCTGGTGACAGACAGTTACACATGTCTGGAGGTAAAGTTTGTGCCAAATATACATCAGGCATTCTGCCTGGCTACCTACACCCCGTAAGCCTGCTTTTCACTGTAGAGTCACTGTAGAGAGGGAATAAGTGTCTAAATCTGAGCATTTCACTCCGGCAATATTGATTTTCTCTGTCGTTCTGTTAAATTTATCATACACAGAGTACATGTAAAGAAGACGAAATCCAGTGTGACACACCAAGTATAGATAGACTTCACAGTGTTGGGTTATATGACTCCAATTTCATTGAAATGCTCTTCACCAAGGATATCCCTCCTGGCTCTTCAATTGTTATGCTACTTGACAAAATGGGCCGAAAAGAGAAGAGAGTCAGGGAAGGAAAAGGAAAGGTGGTAAAGAAAAGAAGAAGAAAAGGTTGGTGAAGGGAAAAAAAAGAAGAAAGAGGTAGTGAAGAAGGTGGAGGAGGAGGAGAGGAAGAAGAAGATGGAGGATAATAATAATTATAATAATAATGATGATGATGATGAAAGCAAATAAAAATCAAGGCTGAGGTCAATGCCCAAAGCAAAAGCAACAAACACACACTAGAGACAAGGGGAATGTTGGGAAAATGTGAATGTAAAGCCTCAAAAAAAAGAGGGAGGAGGGAATTCTCCCAGGAGTGTCCGTGGAGAGCAGTTCAGCTACAACTAATCAATAACATTGATAACAAGATAATAAATTATCAGAACGAATTTCATTATTGATTAAGAATATATGAAAGATGACGGCAGTCTCCTGAAGTCCAAGAACACATTACATTGGAGTGAGGGAGACATTTCAACAAAGCATAGGATTACAGTGACAAAACCTGTTCATGACTTCAAGAGCCAAAGGTTTCCCTATCGAATTCTGTGGCAATAAGGATTTTAGGAGCAGGCCAGTTTTATCATAAATATACTTTTTTATCGTCATGTTTTAAGCTTTCTCAACTGCAACGCATGCCCAAGCATGAATTAATCCCAAATCAGAATTATTTCTTCTGTGTTTTGTATCTAGTGCACAGAAAAGCCTATGGTCTATGCATATGTGCATTGATTAATTGAGTGTAAGAGCAAGACAGAGGAATGGCAAGGTGAGTTGGAATAATGATGAGGATGTAGATGGCTACAGCTGTAAGAGGCCATAAATAAGTATAAGCATGGCTGCCTTTCCTAAATGTCACTAGAACGTGACAAAGATGTGCGTGATGCACACTTTTATTTTTAGATAAGTGTCGGAGTGGGTGTGAAAATGATCTCTGATCTCTCTCTTCTCTCGGCAGGGGGCCATTTTGAGTGCAGGCTACTGAGCAGCAGTGGGAGGAGAGTCATCAAGTGGGGAGATTAATGCACATAACACACTCCACTCCACCTGCACAGACAGACAACACACACCTGCACCGCGGGCATTAAAGCAGCTTGCGTTTTCACGTATCGCACATCCATCCACTCCTACAGAAAAGGACACACTCCGCTAAGACATGTGGAGAGGAGGGAGAGAGAGAGCTGTTCGCAGTACTGTGCCGGGGTATGCAATTACATAAACAAGGAGATAAAATGTTGACTGTGGCTCCAACTGGGTTCCAGTGAAAATAGAAGTAAACAATCATAATGCCCACTCAGTAATAAGGTAGAAGGGAGAAGCTTTATAAACAAAACAGTTATTTTCCAGTGAAATGTTACTGATACATCCCCAGATATCCGATGAAGTCTGGAGAAAACAAAACCATGAGACCAACCAAAATACAGCCACGTGAGTTAGGAGCGAGGGAAGAGGATGCCTTGCAAAATGCCTCTGTTTCTTGGGAATAAAGAAGTAAATTCACGCTCGACTTAATTTATGCACTCACCAGCCACTTTATTAGGAACACCTGTACACCTGCATATTCCTGCAATTATCCACTTCATCAACAATCATGTGGTAGCAGTGCACTGCATAAAATCATAAAGAAACAGGTCAAGAGCTTCGGTTCAGATGTTCATATCAGAATCAGAATGGGGAAAAATGTGATCTCTGTGACTTTCACCATGCCATGGCTGTTGGTTCAAGCATTTCAGAAACTGCTGATCTCCTGAGATTTTCATGCACAACAGTCTCTAGAGGTCACGCTGTGTTTACCATCCAGTGAGCGGTAATTCCTGCAGGCTGAAACAGCTTGTTGATGAGAGAGGTCACAGGAGAATGGCCAGACCACTCTTTACAACCGTGATGAGCAGAACAGCATCTCAAAATGATTGGAAAAATATTAGGTGATGTTCCTCCTTTAACTGTCCTGTTCCAGCCTGTGCCCACTGTAGCCTCAGATTTAACCCTGTTCTTGGGTGGAACCTAGGAGTGGAACCCGATGTGGTTTTCTGCTGTTGTAGCCCATCTGTCTCAAGGGTTGGTGTGTTACGTGCTAGCTATATATATATATATATATATATATATATATATATATATATATATATATATTTACATTTACGGCAGTGGCAGCTTGGTAGCACTGGGATTTGAACTCTCAACCTTCCGATCAGAAGTCCAACATCTTAACCACGGAGTGCTCTCTCTCTCATATATATATATATATATATACATACACACACACACACACACTCTCTGAACCAGTCAGGCCATTTTTCTCTACTACTAGAACTGCTACTCCCTGAAAGGTTATACACCATACCTGAAGTGCTCAACCTGTATCTGCATAAATGTATGCTTTGTGCTGCTTCCAGATGATTGGCTGTGCAAGTGGATGGAGAGTGGACATTTAACTGTACATAAACCTGCACTCTGTGGCAAAAAGAGCTGAAATGAGTGGCATTAATATCAGAGTCTGAATCTAATCATTGCTTGGTCACACTGTTGAAATCGTCTAAAAACATTCCAGGGCTAAACGTGTGAAGCTGCTCTGAGCTCCTGAGTAAAGCCCAGTATATGCAATATTAAATCTAAAAGAGGAACATGAACATGGTATAAAATGGAGTGGAGCTTAGATGACGGGGGGATATGTTGCAATGGAGGGAAAAAAAACGAGTGAGAAATCCTCTTTGTTTTTGGGGTGCTGAACAGGCAGACAGTAAATGAGGCGGGGCATGAGTTATACATGGCAGGTATGATGAAACAGTCTGAGGCAACTATTATGACACTGTCCTTTCCTTTGAGAACAGGCCAGGGTAATTACTTGGTAAGATAAACCCAAATAAGAGCAGGTTGATTTAAGAGAAACGTCAAACCAGATGGTTTGATTTATTGTCAAAGACATTTACAGCACAAGAGATGTAATTACCAATCAACTTTAACAAGGCAAACTGTCAAAATAGAAACAACATGCATATAGAAACAAACACCACCACTCCTTTATTTATCCTGAATACATCCCTGAAGGTCTTGGACTGCACGTAGCTTTTTCATTTTGAGCTGTGCCTGATAACGCTGGTCTTTTATTCATGTCGGAGAATGAAAGTCAGCAGGGGATCCCTGCTTTTGTCCTGTGAACTCAATGCACTGCATATTTTTACGCTTTCCATTCTGTAACACACTTGACTCACCTCATAAAAGGGCTTAAACACCAGATGAGTTAAAGAACAACAAGAGCATGTAACGCAGAGTCTAAGACAGTGACTAATAACAAAGACTAATAATTACAGCCTAGGTAACCACTCTGTGCTAAGGACCTCCTTCAACAAGTCTTGTATCTCAATGTTTCTGAAATCTAGTCACCCTGCCATGAGTAGTTTAGTATCTTTTCTCTTCTGACACACACATCAGGTAGTTGCCTGCGCCAAATCGTGTGTGTTACCCCAACGAAAGCATGAAGCTCTGCAGAGACATTGATGGAGAACTACTTCGGTCTTTTTGTGCCAGTGATGGCTATGTGACCTTTGCCTTTTTTTTCATGATGATAACCTATTAGGTGAATTGCAGCCAAGAAAATTTTGATGTCCAAATTTTGTTTTGATTAGTTTTGCACTTGGGCTATAAGGGAAACGATTACCATGATTTATAATCGTATACTGAAATCATGACAAACATGCCTCAAATGGTCACTTATTAGCTAAGAAATGTTATTTATAAAGAATCAATTCCAGAAAACAGATATTTTAATACATATAAAACCAATATACAGACATCTAATATAAGAAGATTTCTGGGGAAAAGAAACCATAAAAACGACAGGTTAAGAGCTTGGGAACGAGCTTTAATTTGCCAAAAGCATAAACGGCAGCGGGTAGATTAACTGTTTATAATTTTATTAAGTTTTAGGCAGGATAGATCTACTGTATAAATATCCTACAATGGTAAGCAAAATTTGGACATCAAAAATGTTTTGGCTGATCCACTACACATGCTACACTACATGAATGTAAATCTGATTCTTTCTCACTAGAAACAATCATCTTGGCATTTTTTTCCACTATTGTTTCTTCCTTAATGATTTCAGTGTACAGAAGATAAGACCAGCCATGAGTGAATGATGGACTTAAATCTGAGCTCAGAGGCAGATGTTAACAGGGCTGCCACAGAAACCCAGAAAACAGAGTGAATAGTCCACGTTTTTGTGTATGCATGTTACTGGATGCACTTTGTCCATTCCGGTCATGGTTTCATGTTGCTAAGGCGAACATTCTTCTCCAGCTCAAACTGCCGCTGGTCCACCCTCTCCAAGAAGTTCTTCCTCTCCACGTACCTACAGAAACAGACACAGTACTAGCGATGAAAGCTGAGTCTTTTCAGTGACTGTTCAGTTAAATGATTCATTCAGATTTGTTCAGGTTTACACAACGTGTTGCCTGATCATACAGATGCCTGAGCCGGACAGCAAACAGTCCCGAGCAGTAAAATTATTAATAATCATTTTGCGTTATTTTATTATGTCAAACCCATCCAACACAGAATATTACTGCATCCACTGAAACACTGGAAATCTACAACTGACTGAATGAGCTCAAACAGGATTCACTGACTCTGATGACATAATTTATTGGTAGAAAGTTGGTGATCTTATGTAGCTTGCGATTTTATATTTGTATCATATGTATTATGTCTTTGTATTGTACTGTATTTGTTTTTATTAATACAAAGAGTTTGTATTGATGTGGTTATGGCATGGTACTTTGCCTTAAAAACAGAGGGACATTAGAGTTGAAGTTGGAGTTGGACTCAATCTTGGTGTTGACTGAAAGGATTCACTGATTCAGTAAATCAGTATGGATATGTATGCAAACGTAATGCTCTGAAATTGCAACTGCAAAGCTCATCATAACAACTGAGCTTAAGGAATGACTCGCTGCATGAGTGTGACTGATACTAAATCTTTTTTACCTTAGTGACACGTAAAAAAAAAAATGAATTGTTGGTGTCCATACAGTACACAGCCACTGTCAGTACAGAAATATGAGCTAACAGTTTACATACAACATGGCACATGTGCATTTGTCAGAGGCTGAGAAAACCTCAGACACGCACGAACACTCAGCACTGTCCTAGCATTTGATGGATGGCACTGGATCTACTTGCTTTAACTTTTCTCAATACCACCATGGTGCTTTACATTGTGTTCCTGTACATGATGACATCGGGCTGCATATTTCATTCACAGAGGGCTGACATGCATTTCAAACGCCTACCTGTTTATCTGCATCACTTTTCCTGTGCAGATAGAACAACCTCATACCACTCATACAGTCCCCCCCAAAAAAACAACCTGGTATCTCTATATGCACACACAAACACTCATGCATGCACGTACATGCACAAATACCTACTAAAAAAAGTATCATGCAAGCACTTCCTGTCTATGAATAATTTCCTTTCTGCTGTGCCCTGTGTAACTGAGTGAATTGGGGAGTGGCTAATGTTACGTGCAGAGTCACTGCTGACACACTAAATCTGATTTTTTTAAAGGTTGTGTACATTAAAAAGACAATGTGGCCTATAATCTGATACCAATCTGAAGAGCTCATGCACCTTAACTGCTCCACATGAGCACCACAATGATTACGGCTAGAAGAGCACTGCTTAGAAAGAAAGAAGTGGGATTAATCATGTGAAACAAGTAGCAATTAGTTTGTTTCGTTTGGTTGCAATTCATGTCAAATTGTTTACCCACAAAATAGAGTTAAACTAAATAATGTTAACAAGACATGCTGTTTTTTCACATAAGCTTAATGATTGTGCTTGACAGGCGTCACATCATCTGAGAAACAGCTGACAATACAGGCAATTTTAGCTCTTTGATACAGGTCAGTATCTAAGACTATGAATGGAAACTCAAATGTAACTACTCAGCCGAGAAAGAAACAGATAAATGGATTAAAAAATATATAATATTAACAGATTATAATATTACCTTCACCTTTTTACCATTTTTCTCTTATTATTTCTCTTTTTGTCTGAGCAATGTGAGCCTTGCATAAATACAGTTGCTTGTTTACTGAACCAAGTGATTTTAAGTCATGTTGAATCACTTTGTGTAACTGTCAATTCTGCATGATGTTTATGGTTTAATGTTACTCGTAAATGCAACTTGTTCCTTAGAAGTTTCACAATCTACAGGCTGCCGGAGTGAAGACGTCGTTTCTATGGTATTGCTCAATCATTCAAGGCAATATACATAATTTTCATGAGATTTATCACTGCAAAACATACTCTTACACTACAGATTATTTATTATAATAAGTTTCAGAGAGGTTATAGATAACGTATTTTGTAGCCGCATGCCACTGGACCTCCTCTCTCTCTCTCCTTGTCATCTTTGGGTGTTTCTATGGTGTTGACTTAGATTTGGTTATAGAGAAAGAAAGGCTACCCTTTCGTGAAGCCCTCACCAAATTAGCTAAACGCAATGCAGTGGCTGCACTCATTTGCATAAAGTTCAGCTTTGTTGCCGGGTTTTGCTGCACCACAAACCTGATTTTTTGAAACTGAACATGTGAAGTTTGCTGTTCATACTGAACACATATCTAAACAAGTAGAAGGACCAGGCATCGAGTTCTATTTACTAATTTGTCTACCAGACATATCCTTAAAATATATCTCAAACAGGATGAAAGCAATGAAGAAAAACTATTTCAAACATTTGACCTTCACCCTGTTTGGATCTAGTCCAAACTCTAACCAGTTCATCTGCTGGTTAAACTGATACTCCCATATAAATCCTACAAACATTCAACCATTCGTTCTTGAGATATTGCACTGATGAGAATCTTGGATGGACGGACGGACAAGTCGAAAACTAAATGCATCCACCACTTTGATATTTTGGATCGATGCATCAATTTAAATGGCAATATAAATTCAATCAATGCAACAGTCATAAATCAATTAATACTGAAAAAGTACAAGCTGATGTGTAAAATTATATGTTTTTACACTGATTTAACAACTTTATAGGGTACCAAGGCAATTTTCTGCTCTGATACTTTTAAAAAAGTCCTTCTCTACGTCATCATCATCTATGCAGCCACAATGAAGCTATACAGAAATTCAAATGTTGTGTATAAGGCCACATGTAATAACTTTGATGAACAACTATTTCAAAATACTACTTAGTATGATGCATGACAATGAGAACAGTCCAGCACATTTTCAAAATAATTTCACTATAAGCTGTTGGAGGTACTTGAGTATGAAATATGTAATACTTGCATATGACAGTCTTGTAAATGAGTCCCCCAAACGTTGCTCACCATAAAAACAAACCTCTATAGAAGGTTTGAGAGCATCGTCAGGGGAACAGCTGAGAGAGAACCCACAGACCTGCTGCATTTGCACATGGAGGCTCTTGGGGGAAAGAATGGTTTCATTAAATATACTGTTATGGCCCTGCCGAGCCGCAGTAGTTTACTGCAGCTGTGGACGAGTTGCATGTCCACTGGAGAGAGAACAGCGAGTACACATTCACCATGTGTTATATGTGCACCCTGATTGGATACGATTCATCTCCAGTTAATTTACAGACACCTTACTGTGTGGCTTCTTCAGTCAGTAACACTAGATTCTATTGTACGTCTCATTCCCTCTTGGTTAGACTGCTCCCTTCGGTTTCGTCCCAGAAGAAAACTCTGATCTCTTTGCTCTGTTAATACCTCATGGAAGTGGAAGCCTTGTGTTAGTTTGATGGTAAGTATCTACCGAAATGTTTTCCAAATTGTAAGCAAATCTGCAAAAAGTTTGAAAGAGAAAATTCAGAGGTTGATGCCATCTCCGTTCAGGTTTTGTTAATTTGTAGATGAATGGAAAGACTGCATCACAGAGAAGCAAGGTACATCAACTGCTGAAGTCAGTTCCTCACTGCAAATTCAGAACCAGTCATCCTACTCTGGGCTGAACCCAGACCTTTGAGTGCCCCCATGCAGGCCCCACAAGCACATCAAGCACTTTTACGCTCCATCATGGGCCACCACACCCTCTACTCCATGCCCAACTCCCCTCCCTAACCGCATCCAGCCCAAAAGGATTTGGAAACATAACTAGCAGCATGCTGTAATTTGGTCTGTCAGAAAAAAAATCTTATTTTTAACCCCCAGCCCAGGTTTTTAATTTTGGGCTTCTCTCAACCACAGTCCAGTGAAGCTTGGAGCAAGCTACAAAGAGTAGCCCATTTGTCATCAGCTTGAGCCTTGAGCTGCATCTCCTCACACACTGAAGGGGTTAAATTCAATACTCTGTAAGAGGTGGGTCTTCATGTGTACAGATGATGTCATTGTGTAACAGCATCCCCTGAAGTAAATCTCTACTCCCATAAGCCCCAGCCTTCAAACCAACCCCTTGCCAGCACTCACAACAGCTGCAGGCTAGGTGATTATGGAGACCTGGGTAGATGGAAAGACTCTGGGGGCTTCCAGATCTCCGTGAAGGAGATTTAAATGGGAACGTGATGACATACCATGGGTAGGCATGGAACTAGGCTCTAATGTGGCACTAATAACTAGCAATTAACTAGTCAATATAGACCAAATTATCAACTGTAATTACTGAGAAAGTCAAGGGGTGAGAAATTAAGAGAGATGGACAGTGATAACACGCACGCACTTTGATGCAAGAAGGGTAATACATACCACAAGTACACTAGAGATTCTGAAAATACCATAAATATTGCATGTCTAGCAATATGCTGTAATATGTTCAGCCCTACAGTGGCAGCACACTCAAATCAGGGTTCATTAGGTTTTAAAGGAGCAGGGGGATAGAACAATTCCCCAAAGGGTGCGCAGGTGTTATTACAGTCATCATCTGTCTGTTTGTTTATTCTGTTTTTAATAGTCCTTTTGCAAAGCTGATGAGAGCTGGGCTGGGGAGGACATTTAAAAGAGAAAAGCTGCCTTAGAAATAGCGAAGGCTATAGTGATATATTTCATATGAGGGAAAAATTGATCTGTTATGACATTTAGATTTTTGTAAGTTTAAAAAAAAAAAACAAAAAACAAGACCACTTTTGTAGGGTTGCTGGACCCTGCATTCACAGACTTTCTTTGTCTTGTATTGCTCTTGTTCTACGTTTGTCACTGCTGGACATTCCTATCTTAAGTTATTGCCAGTTGCCATGGTTTCCTTGACAGCAAAGGGCATGGATAGCTACAGAACACATGGAAATCCACCTATTTAACCATAAAACAAAATGAGATGTACTTTCCATTTTCACCAAAAGGAAATGCTTGTATATAAATAACATCACAGTCCACTAGTGACAGACTGAACTGAGAAATGTTTGTTCTTTGCAATCACTGCCGTCTATTTATGGGGGAAACACTGGCAATATTCTATTAAGCTTCACTTCAAGCTCATAGGCAGCACAGGTTTAGGAGCTGTGACTATCTGAAATCAATGAGCTAATGTCTTTTTGCACTACATGCCTCGCCCACTTTGCATCACACCACTTGCCCTGCCACCAAAAGTCACTTTGCCTCTTGTCAATGTAAATCACCAGCTTCCAGTGAAAAATAACGTTTTCCAGCCACTACAAGTATCATATTTTTTTACATTTTATTTTGTCCCCATTTTCTCCCAATTAGATCATTTACCAAATCACGTACCAATCCCACTAGCTAGCTCTCTCCATCACACATCAGCTACCAACAAGGGAAGGTGAGGGCTAACACATGCTTCGGCCAAGACACATGAAGCTAGCCACCCCGTTTTTTTGGGTTTTTTTTAACTGCTGCTCATGCTGCGTCACAGGACAACCTAACACACTTCGAGGAGAAATACTGACTGCCCTCTTCCACATACATGAGCTCACAGAGCGCCAACATATCAGGCTTATCCAAAATTCAGAACTCTTTTACCTTCATAAGTAAACCTGAAGAAGACCACATCTTCAATTCCATAGCCAATAATATGGAAAGGTGTGTGCTGCAAATCTGCAATAAGAGACCTGTTTGATGAGCAGTCTGAAGGGGAGTGTGTGTGTGTGTGTGTATGTGTGTGTGTGTACATGCCACTCATGCCCAGAGACAATCAAACTAACAGCCCTGCATGTATATGGGTGAGCAGGTCTCTTTGATTCATTACATAAGCCTCTCCAAGCGGCATGCACTGCACTCTTACATACACTCGCCAGAAAACAATTTAATTATAGGTAAACAAAGCCAAAGTAAAGCATCTGTGAGTACATACTATTTAAATGAAAACATGCAATTTCAGAGGTCTAGCTGGGCTTCAGGATAAAGTGTTCTATAGAATTAAAAGCAAGCACACAGCATCACTGTGTCAGTAGACATCACAAGACTGTCATACTTTTTTTAAACCTGTATCAGTGCTTAATAAGTCAAAACATGATATGCGGCTCAAAACTATGTTCTTCCTGAACTATGACCAGCATAAAAATGTCATTAATTAACAGGGTCAAACAGGTTCAAGTGTAATTTAAATGCTGGTTTTCATCTACTGCTTGAGTAGATAGGAGTTGGACCAAAGCTGACCTCTATCCGTCTACCGTTCAACTCTTCTCTGAAAGTTAATCTACACTGCACTGTTCTATAAAGCTATTCTCAATCATCCCAAACCTCTAACTCCTTCAAAGGATGGGCAGTGACTTAGGCCATGAGAGCCTGTGAGAAATCAGTATGGGCTGAGCTCCAGACGTTGGTGAGAAAGCATGAGGTTTCATTTCATGTCATGAAGAGTTCCTGATCGAATTTCAGAACAGCTTCTAGTGTTTGAGTTACATGAAAAAGAGACTGACAGTTAGGGACGGCCTCACAGTTCTCATTCTTTACACGCTTAAAACTAAATGTTCAAGTGTTAGGTAGAACATGTTAATGGGCACAACTGTGCAACTGGTAAATGATGAGGAATGACAGGTTTGATGGATCCAATCCATGTAATCATACTCCTGATGTACGTAATGCAAATAAGAACCTTTAAAGGAAAACTATACTTTAAACTGTTGTACATTTGGCACAAAAACGAACCTTATCCATAGCAGTCAATGAGAAAAGAGCAAATCTGATGTGAAAAATCCCCTTCTGAGGACAAACATACATCCAAACATAACTCAAGTAATGATTATGGTCAAAGATCTATAATTATACAACTATTGTAGACTCACCCCTCTTTGCCGCGATTATGAATGGCTAGCTCTTCTGTGATGCCCTCCTCTGCTTTGAACGAGTCCCAGTCCAGCTTGGACTTCTCCAGAGTGCTCATTTTAGGCTTCTTTGCTCCAATACGGCTCAGGACGCTGCCCATCCCTGCTGGTCTCTTCACGCTAAAAGAGACAGGAGAATTTTAAAGCTGAAGCAGTGTCAAAGGATGCATTTTAATCAAGACACAGAGATCAGAACTATAAAACATAATACACTTAACTTAGTGGACTTAACCAAATGTCCAAAGAGACAAAAATCTGTGTTATAAGCTTCATCAAAGCGGAAACAGCACAAATGCATCAAAATACTACAGACAAACATGCAGCAAATGAAGATCACACAACACAGAAGGGAAAAACAAGCAGGGGTTAAACGCAGAGGGCAATGCGGGGTAGAGGTGACAGCAACTTTTTCTATGCTTTAATGGAGCGATTTCTTATGCTGCTGGAACAAAGATGTCCATTTTCAATGATACAGAAGGCATCTTGACACTGGTGCTAAGCTTGGCTGCAATAATGGAATGTTAAACGATCTGTGTCAGGGAAAAGAGAAACCATCAGACTAGTGGGATGTTGCAGCAGGAGGGTGACTGGGGTGGGGGTTGAGAGGTGAGAGGAGAAGGAATAGTGCTGCAGAGGAGCAAGGTCCAAGGACAAAATGCTTTCACGCTCAGGTGAGTCGTAGCAAAAAGGCTTTCATTTGAAACGAAAATAAAAAATGAGCATTTCTTAGGTGTGTGTATGTGTGGGGAAGATAGGCACTCAACTTTATCCTTTTGTAGAAAGGGAAATGACTGCACAAACTCAACCTAAAATGTTTACATCATGCACACACAGGCTCTCCAATGCTGCTATTTATGTTTGCTCATCTCACTTCTTCCACAGCAGGCATCCTAGTTCATCGGAATGATGCTCCTGCTATCCTGTATACGTAGTGAGCACTACGTTGTCTTAATTATTTTTTTTATTTTTTTTTTAATTTTGGGGTGCACTTATGTAGCACCTATGTAATACTGCCATATACAGTCACCAACTACTTTAATAGGAACACCTGGAATTATCATGTAATTATCCAGTCATTTGGCAGCAGCGCAATGCATGAATTCATCCAGATACAGGTCAAGAGCTTCAGTTAATGTTCACATCAAACACCAGAATAGGTGGGGAAAAAAAAAATGATTTCAGTGACTTAACCACAGCATGGCTGTTGGTGCCAGATGGGTTGGTTTGCATATTTCAGAAACTGCTGATCTCCTGGAATTTTAAACAGGTTGGGATTTTAGATAGAATGGTGAGAAAAACAAAAAACATCCAGTGAATGGCAATTCTTCAGGTGGAAATGCCTGGCTGATGAGAGTGATCAGGGGAGAACGGTCAGACAGGTTCAAGTTGACAGGACATGCAGTCTACAGTAACTCAAATAACCACTCTTTATAACCGTGGAGAACAGAAAAGCATCTCAGAATGTAAAATCTGGTCTTTTATTTCACTGTACAGTTTCACTGAGTCTGCTCAATATAGTCTCAGATTCCTGCTCTTGGCTGGCAGGAGTGCAACCCAACGTGGTCTTCTGCTGATCTAACCAATCCGCCTTAAGGTTCAACATTTTGAGATGCTTTTCTGCTCACCATGGATGTAGTCCTATGTACTGTGGTTTTCTATCACAGCATGTTGCATCATGATCCTAACAATTAATTCTACAGTAAAATATACAGTAAAATTCTAATTCAGAAGCCTTGCGGCTCACGTTGCCCAGAAAATTCCTCCTCACTTGTGTAAGGTATGTTACTCGCTCAGTTTGGTGAGCCAAACACCTTAGTTACAGAGAGGAAGTGTTTGTGTAAAAAAAAGTGCCAACAATTCAACTTTATTCCCATCAAAATTTCCTAAATTGACAGAATAGGACTATTTTCAATTTCTAAAACCTGGTCAGTGTATCATCCATAATAACAGAAAAAAAGTAGCTGCTTTTTTTTTTTTTTTTTTAAAGATTCAACAACTTTGAATCTGCTTCAGCATCTCTGATCACCATCTACTGCACTACACACAAGTCAAGGTATAATAATTAAATAACAAATAGATCCAACACTGTATTAATTAAGCTTGCTGGTTTAGTCAAGGCTTGCAAAAAAAAAATAAAAATAAATTCATTAAAAAAACATTACATAGTTTCATTTAATGTAATTACAATTCAATACAACACACTTTAATGTAATTTCAATAAATTATTTGAAAAAGAAAAACCAGTAATGTAATTATTCTCCACACTGTAATGGAACCATCCAAAATCTCGCACTGTCATATCCATAACTAGATTGACAATGAAAATCTACTTAACATGCACTTATAAGCCCCAATATAAACGACTAGGCACCTCAGACTGAAGACTGGAAGAACCATTTCAGAGCATATTTCACACCGAACCATGAAACATGAGCTCATTTATCAATACAGTGTGCTCTTGAATGGCATGACTATCATCATCATGCATCAGGCAGGTCATATCACACAGGAACACACATTACTCCAGCAATCAATACAGGGGTGTAGTTCATGTTCCCGCTCTATTGGTACAGTGATATATATTTAGCCCTTGCAGCACCAAACAGATCCTTTTACGTTTGCTGCTGTTTAAACAATACAGCATAACATGCATACACACTTACAGCATAAAATCACAGAGGCAAAGAAATACGTTCTAGACCAAGAGTAAGACTAAAGGCAAAAGAAGAAGCAGCATGAAAGAGAAAAAAGGAGGAGAGAAAGACAACTTTGAGGAAAAACAGGGCTCAAGTCGGCCTGACAGAATGCATTTGCCATCTGTGCTGATGCTGTCAACATCATTCATGGGAGAAAGGGGAGAAGATAAAAAGGGAGAAAGAGGAATGATTCTCTGGACCATGCTGGGTTTTTTTGTATGTTTCTTCTGCTGCCCTTCAGGAAGAAACAAATCCAGCTCAGCTCTCAGGAGATCAGCATGTGCAAACGTAGGCGTGTGTATAAAAGACAGAGAAAGGATGAGAGACTAGAAAAGCAATAAATGAGCCAGCGCTCCAGTATACACACAGGCACACATGCATGCATATACACACACACACACACACACACACACACACACCTACATACTAAAACATATCACAAAGCCCATGATTACACACAGCTTTCTGCCAGCTGTTTCAGTGTACCACTATTCCCATGACAGACCGAGCCTATCAAGGGCACACAAGAACACATACATCCGACACAAACACACACAAGTTGAGAGGAAAAATAAATAAATTATTGATAATGAAGATCAATATGACAATATGAAAAATTCTAAACTTCTCTAATACAAAGCATTCAAAAGCATATTAAATATGAATCTTGTGGTTCATGTCAGCCTTGTGACCAACACGTAGGCCAAGATCTTTATCCTTTATTCTCACGCTGCAGAGGTTTGCGTGACATTTCGTGCGGCGAGAATAATTCTGCTGCACCAGCTTGGTCGACAGATGAATTGATATGGATGATCACACATGCACGCACACCTTAAACGTACTCTGACAGTGAATCAATAGACAATCAAGACTTGAGCAAGAGTCAATCCTGCTTGGTGTGTGGCAGCAGCGAGTGAGAAAGTAAGAACGAAGGGTTAAGTAGAGTCTGGAAAAAAGCAGGATAGGATCCTGAACACAAACAGAGTGAGGACACAACTTAGTTCAACCAAAATGGAGACCATTCTGAAGGGCACACTTACGCACAAACATACACAAACACAGACGCAGGATAGGAGTCGGGCAGTCTGTGATTCTGGTGCAGTTTATTTGCAGTCTGAGCTCTCCCATGACCAGAGGCTTGTCACTGTCTCTCTCTCCCTCTCCCTCTCTGTCTCAGACATGTGCAGAAACCCTGCTTAACAAGGTCTATTCCAACACTACAGGACAGGAAATGGATTCCTCGGCTCTCTTCGTCCACCTTCCATTTTGATCAAGGCCACCCTAACAACAGTCCCTGCTCACAGCTCATAGCTCACACACCAAGCCTCCTTTCACTTCGGCCATCGCAGGGTGTTTTTTTTCCACTGCACATTCAAAATCAAGAACTGCTCCAAACACAAACCAATTGCACTTTGAGGACTAGCTCATTTCCCATCAGACAGAGATAACTGCACAGTCACAGTGACCACGACAAAGACGACTGTATCGTTATTATGGTGTGTATTAATGCCATTGTCAAGATGAAAGTGGTTTATCTGGCTGATACACGGTGCCAAAATTTCTAGTACATTGCACAGAAAATAAATCTATAAAACAGCCAGTGGAAACAGATAGAGGCAGGCTTAAACACTCAGCCAGTGAAGTCTAGTGAAATCAACTGCTGAACATCTTAAAGACAGGCCAGAGGTGTCGACACTGACCTACATGCAGTGTTGGTGCTGCTGCAACACCAGACAGGATGTTGATGGATTATTAGAACTGGGAACGAGGGAAGTGATATTGTCCAAGAGCTAGCCCAGGATTGGATAGCGTCAGTGACCTACATTCTTAGCAAGAAATTAAAACAAGCGAGAAAAAAAAATAGTGCTGATGTCTGTGGGATTTTAAGGAGTTAGGGCAAATAATTAATCAGTCAGACACTAGGTAAAGAAATGAACAGCATCAAGTTGCACCAGTGGATATTTAAAGCCAACATCTTGCACTGCAGTCATAAAAACCTCCAAAAGTTAAAATGAACAAAACCGCAGTCTGACCTCATGAAATTCTGTATAACTGTGTAAATGAAAAGAGACACATTTATTGCTCCCATAAAGCAAATATCAATTAGCACAAGCATACGGTTCTCCAAGTGGCTTCTGGTCAGTCTGCACTGGGGCTGACGAAAGCCTGTCAGCAGGTCCGCTCAAAGCCATAGCTAGAGGAAGTGTACATGTGACTGAAGTGCAGCCAACTGGAATCATACAGTATTGTGTGTGAGTGTGTGTGTGTGTTTATCTGCCTCTCGATATCCTCCCCACTTCATCCCTTGTCTTTCTTCTTTGTCCCATCGTCTCTCTCTGATCTTCAAACTCCACTAAGACGTGTGTAGCTGGAGGCATCTCCGCCCTGCTCTGTCTTTCACAGGCTGAGGGACAGACTTAATCCTGATAGACAAAAAAATAGTGCACCTGTTCAGAGATGGCTAATGAACATGTGCAGACACACACACACACACACACACACACACACACGTACACTCCCACACACACGCCCCCTACCCCTAGCTGTTGTGGTAAAACTAAGAGTTCAAAGACCTTTTACACTCAAGCCACCTGCCTGCTGTGTCCAACCACCTGGACATGCAACTAACAGCCAACCTGCCCTTTGCTTTAACTGTCACATGGTTCACACACACACACACACACACACACATTTCGATGGCAAAAATGGACTTCATTAAATTTTTATTTAGGAATTACTGAAATATGTCTATTACTCTGCACTGAAATAAATAATGTAGTCTGGAATGTATGGTATTACCAAAAAGTAATAAAACCTTATGAAAAAGATATGGTTTCACAAATTTACACTCACTACATCATATTATTATGGAATATTTATAAGTATAAACATGCCATAATAACCAAACAAAAGCAGAGCATCACATTTTTGAAGGGAAAACTGATGGGGAAAACTGAAGTTTTGAAACGAGCATTGAAAATGCAAATGGTTGACAGAGGATAATGGAAAAATTACAATAAAACCTCCAATTCCCGTCTCTGGAGTAGCCTTCTAGTGCACAAATCAGTGCTTCTCATGCTCTTATCATGGAGCTCTTTCGTGAGCTGAAGCAGGTGTGTTAGGGTCCAGGAAACACTGCAGCACATTAGGATCATTACAGCACATTAGGCAAAATTACCCTCAGCATTTACTCATGCAGTTTTCCTTCATGTTCCCACTCTCACTGAGAATAGCAAAATGATTTCAACATGAAAAGCCATTCTCGAGCTCGGCCGCGCTCACGCCTGTTTATTCTAGCCTGAGGACGTTCGCAGTGGAAACCTCTAGAAATGTAACACAAAAACAACAAATTCTCATTCACAGACTCGCACTAGTCCTCTCCTTCACGCATCACTTTCTCGAAATATTCACCTTGCTTTATACTGGTACTTGCCCCCATCTTTGAATCCGGATCCACTGGAGAAAAGCCACACAGATTCATACATGGCCAGGGAAATTAAGGAGTAGGGGTATGAATATTTCCAGATTTAAATCAGTGAATCAGTTTGGATGTCATTGCTCTGTATTGCTAAATCTTTATTACAAGCATACTAATAGAAACGTTATCAAATTAATTTCACTTTGTGTTGTTTGTGTCTTCGGCACGCTCTTTTTTTTCTTTCTCCATCCACTCTTTGTCAAACCCAGAGGCATCCTCCCATGTTTTACAGCTAACTCTTTTTTGTTTTAAAATAATCGAACTGTTTGTACAGTACTGACTCACTGTTTTGCATGATATTTCATCCTGTCAATTCGCATCAAAACAGCTGTAAGCTGCAATCCATCTTTCATACATCGGATCAACAAGCATGTATTGAGATGTGCATCATACTGGAAGACATACTAACCCTTATTACACGGGAATACACTATGAGATGAACCCACATGAGAAAGGTGAATGAGATAAGGAGGATGATGGAGCTTGGAGGATCAAGCTGGGATCACGCAGTGAAGTATAGAGTAAAAGCATCTTAACGGAAAACCCTGGTACTCCTCTTCCTCTCATTCTTTCTCAACAGTTTCCAAAACAAAATCCCCTCAACTCCTGCATAACTGCCAAGTCTCAGAGCAGGGAGGAGGCCTGGCTGACCACACACCCACACACCTAGAGCAATAAGTCTCAGTGTCCAAACTCCCAGAAACCTTTAGATGTGTAAACCACACATGTTCCACAGACAGTTGCCTGGGCAACTGCGAAAAACAGGGCAATCTGACAAAAACCTCTCTCAGGAGGTAGACAGCGAGTGTGTGTGTTTGTGTGTGTGTGTGTGTGTGTTTGGGGGGGGAGGTGGTACTGCGCAGCATACTGCACATACACACACACAGAGCACAGTGCAAAGCAGACATTGCCAGGAGCCTGTCACTCTAGAGCACTCGGTTCCCTGCTGCTGCAACACCGCTACCCCACATATTCTGTTGTTTTCTCTGTTCTCGTACGACTGATCCAACAAATCAGCTAATTAACAGACCCTTCCTGAGTCAACGTGGGTGTGCTAGAGAAGGGTAAACATTGAAATATGCAAGGCACAGTAACTCCAGTAGCGGGGCTCAGTGTCACTGCTCGAATTTTGAATTCTTAGTCTTTTCATATACAGGAGATTCATGTTTAACTAACAACACACAACATAGGTGCTGGAATATCCACTTGTTTAGAGACAGCAAGTTAAAAGGCGTGTGGAATCATAATAGGGTTGGTCAGTAGCGCGATATATATAGCATCACATCATGCTTTTCTGGGACTATTATTGGTATTGTCAGGGGTCACTGCTACCACCACTGCTCGTCCTCACAGGAACTATCTGACTGGACCTTAAAATACAGTTATTTAATTTTCTTTCCATTTCCTTAATAATCTTTTTTTTTGTGGTTGTAAAAAGAGTCAAACAGACTGAAAACAGCCCTGTTAAGAGCACATACTTTGTACAATATTCCTGCTCACTAGAGCAGCATGATAGAGACGATATACAGCTCCAGGGTCCACGGTTTGATCCTGAACTCGGGTTAATGTCTGTGTGGAGTTTTGCATGTTCTCTCCATGCACATGTGGGTTTCCTCAGAGTTATTCAGTTTCCTTCCACCTACCAAAAGGTATGAATGAACGCCTGGAGCAATCCAGTATGAACTCCCGTCTCACGCCCCGTGCTGCTCGGATACGCTCCAGATCCTCCACAACCCTGATTAATATAAAGCAGTTACTGAAGATGAATGAATGATGGTGAAAACTTTATTATTTTCATAGTGAAGGTTTCTGCAATAATATTTAGTAAACAATATATTGTGCCATACTATCGCTCACTCCTAATTCTCTAGCAAACACGAAGAACACATGCAACAGTTCCATGCGATCACCACACACCACACACCTTCACACTAGTAGCTCCCATAAACCCTGTACCACTCTTCCTGCCAACCGTTTCTCCTTATCACACATAATGCTTTGGTAAGTAAAGAGTCATCAGGTAGTGCCAGTCAGCTTTACGCAATCACTACATTAATATGGCTCAGGCGCTAAAGTAAGGTTCTCACGTTATATATCAATGTGCCTGATAAGATCAAGGAACCATAATGTCTGCCAGTCTAACAACCTCAGTCTACTTCCTGTTAGAAAGTCCTGTGAGAAATTGGTATCTCAAGGGAAACCAGTGCAAGGCAGAGAAAACTGAGCAGGAGAAAAGTGGGGCCCCAAATATGCAGGCTTAACTAGTTCATCTGTTCCCACAGTCTCTTAGTAAAGCGCAACACCCCGCTGTCCACTAAAAAGCCTTTCAGTCTTTCTCCACTGACACAGCTGTGTGAGAACTGAGGAGAAAATTCTCTTCCTGCCACAAGCCATTGCTAATCGCTAAAGCAGAGACCTGATTGGTGGCAATTACAGCTCTACACATGATGACAATGTGGACTAATTGAATGCCGGCCTGGATACATTCGGAAAGGCTAAAACACACAAATTGCAAAAATCTTGAGTTTGCAATGATGTTCTCCAAGAAGTGGGAGAGCTTTTACTTTAAAACATTTCAATTAAATCAATAGTGATGGGATTGTCATCTTGGAAGAATTAAACACCATAAATATTTGGATGAAGATTAAAGAGTGGTGCTTGGACTTTTAATTCACCAATATTTCCAAAAGAAGAGTTTTTTTTCAAAATCTAAATGCTTAAGTACACAGTAGAGGCTTGAATACATACGGCTATCTGCTGAGAAAGGAATATGTTATTCCGTGCCGTGATAGGAATATAATCCATGCCATGGTGGTGTGATATGGTCCAATGTGAAATAGACGCAGTGGACATCACAGCAATTTGCCAACGATTGCAATTTATTAGTGAATGACACATTGCTGATTTTAAATGTAACTAGGTTAAGGTTAATGTCACGGAAAATCCACGAAACAAGTCCGTTCTTATCACATGAGCTTATAAGTTATAAACAGTCCTTCACCAGCCTCTTTTTTCTGACTCAAAGTGCCAACTCCTACAAACATGAGACTCCTACCATAAAAGTTAAACAAATGTCTCCAAACAATATCACCATATCAATAACTACACATTTTCCGTCTTTAAATAACTGCATATTTTTAAAATCTTAGTTTGTGTGTTACAGCCAGAACTGACGTCAGAGCTGTGCTGGTATAGAAAATTAATCCTCACTTTCTGATCCAAGAATTCAACAGCACTGTGATATAAATAGGTTTGGCTTATAGTTAAACCATAAGTGTGTGTGAGGTTTCGATTACAAAGTCTCCAGAGAACTGGTCTTGCATGCACATGTTTAACAAAGCCACAGAAGAGAATTTGTATCTGCTTTGGCAGGGACGGACACACATTGTTTTCCGGTCAGAGTACACTGTGAGATCGGGAGAGTGAAAGACGTCCTGGTTTCATCAGAAGCAGAAACAGTACAGCTGATCTGGGCTGCAAAGAGCCGATGGGAGAAAACGTGATGTCAAACGCTCATTCAAATCCAGTCGTAACATTCATCACTGAGCTTTAAAGAGGCAGGAAACAATAACGTCACTGATCACTCCCTGTCATACACACAGCATCTTTCACCTGCTTCACTGGAATTAAATAAACTCCTGCTGAAAGCTGCGGCATCACTGAAACACACAACCTGTGTCACTGTCTTCAGTGTTCAATAATCACACATATAATCAGTCACACACACGTATAAAGAATAAGATCCCTCTGAAAAAGTGAGAGCAGTCATTTATAATACAGAAAGAGGTTTTTAACTCACTGTTTAGCGCATATCTAACAAATAGCTCATTACTAAGGAACGATTTTGATGGTTTTTTTTTTATTTCCCTCTGCTGAGAAAAGACGATAATGGAGCAGAAATCATTTACAGTACAGGTTTAAAAGCAGTATTTAAATTCTATGAATAAATATGCAAAAATTGTACGTGACTACACAACATGAATTACACATTTCATGTACTTCTGAACTATAACCTTTATACTCACAGATCAAGAACACTTACCAAAGCTGTTCTTATGAAGCTGTTTCCAACTTTCAACAAGACAGTAAACAGTAATCTATGCTTTTCCTGAAGTTTGGACTTCATAAGGACTGAAGCACTTTGCTGTTTAACTTTATTAGCTAATGCAGAGCCTCAAATCCTTCCCTAAAAAAATTACTCTCCTCTCTGAAAGGACAAAATATACACATTTTGAGCTTAATCTCCAATTAGCTTCGACTGAAAATTTAAAAAGGTGTTCAACAAAAAGACATTTCAATTGTTTATTGACTGTAGCTGATCAGAAATAGAATAAAAAAAAATTTGTCTTCTCATTCTGAGCAGAACCGACATTTTAACATTTCCATCCTTGTGCTCCAGTCCCAGCTTAGCGTTCCTGAAACGTTACAACAAATAAAAAAATAAAATAATTCTGTACTTTTTATACAGGCCATATATAGGCCTAATATGATAAAATATTAGGCTTGGAAATTTAGCTAGCTAAATCCCTAGTGTAGGTTTGCTAGCTAAGTTTTTTCCCCCCATTCTCATGAGCACAGCGCAGTAACACACACACACACACACACACACACACACACACATACACATAGGAATCCGTTGAGTATTAAATGAGTATTAAAATATATTTTAATATGAGGTTTTATGTTGGGAAAACGTTAGTAGTTAATAATAGTAAAGTTAACAGACTTTGTTTCGTCATCCATGAACTGAAGCTGTGTAATCTTATGCTTCACACTGTGTGTAAAATGATACACTGAAACCAGGTGAGACGTGATGTTGATACAGAAAACATTTGAGAGTTTGAAGGGAAGACGTGAATAATAAGCTAGCAGGCTACACGAAACCAAAAAAAATAATTAAATAAATGTCGTTAACTGGTAATCAATTTCAAAGTAACATTTCTATTCTGGAATAATTAAGGTATAAAAGATTACATTTTCTGTTTCTGTTCCTAGCAAAATGCCATTTATTTTCGGTTTTCAGTTTCATTCCTTGGAGCAGTGAATTTTTAGAAACAGGTTCATTTCTAAGTTTCTATCTCTCTCTCTCTCTCTCTCTCTCTCTCTCTCTCTCACACACATACACACACACACAGACACACACACACACTCCAGATGTGGTACATTAGTCAAAAAAACAGTTGAAAGGAGTATGCCTTTAACAATGTATGAAGACAATTCCCACACTCTATGTACAGTATACACAGTCAATAAAGATCTAAGACTGCACTTGCCCTTGGTGACTTGGAGAAAAAAAAAAAAAAAAAAGTGTGTGCGTGTGTGTGTGTTCTGTAATAATAAAGGAAGAGGGATATTTTTAGGACTCGGGAGATGGACCTCTATAATTAGAACTGTGACTGGAGTACATATGGCAGTCATTAGCTTTAGAGGACACGCATTTCCCAGCACTGTACTATATTCAGCTACTCATACACAGACTTTGGAAAAGAAACTGAGTGGACAAGAAAAGATGATGAAATTACTTCATCAAATGCCAAGAACAGTCACAGTGTGACGCAAAACTTGGATCTGAGGTTTTTAGTTTCTCCAAAGGATTTTACACGACCATCTGATCATTCAGGCTCTGTGACTTGCTGTAGCGCGCACACACACACACACACACACCATTACACTTCTACAGCTCATGCATCCAAACAGCCTCGAATCTATTAAATATCCAGATGATATTTCAACTTGAATGAAAATCCTTCATGTATATACACCTAAATCTGATTGGGGCTGAATACAACTGACAGAGGTGGGAATTCTGCTTATTAATCTAATTCGAATCGAATTATTTTATCAAAATCTCTACATAAATCACAACACACACTGATCATTGTGGGTGCTAGGAGGAAATGTTACACACTGTAAAAAAAAATGTGTATATTATATATATATATATATATATATATATATATATATATATATATATATATATATATATATATATATAAATAAAACACACACACACAAGATTTAACAGGGTTGTCTGGGCATCCAACTAGTATTGAAAAGGATTATGCTTTGCTGAAACAGACAATTAAGAACTAGTTAATAACAAGTGAGAAGTGAAATCTCCAACATGTTGAACTAGCATTAGTTACTTGCTACATTCTACATACCTTTTTCATTCTTATGGTAATGCTGACACCAAATGGAGCTCTTCACATTTTCATATGTTCGGTCAACGTTACTTAAACTCCATGCAAGACTTTCACAGTGGAGAGTTTAGGGTACATAAAAACATTCATCAGCAATACATTTGGAATTCAATTGTATCGACAAAAAATCTCTGGATGTAAACAGAGCGAGGTAAAAGGGAAGAGAGCAGTTAAAAGCAAATACTACATCCTTCAGTGTACATGCAGGTGGTGTAAGGGTACAGTTACCTGATTGCACTTGTCTTTTGTGAGACACACTACTATTAGGTGCAGGTTTCACACACACTGAGACACCACGCAATCAATCTACCAATCAGTGGAGTGCTGAACAAGTGGCAGTAAATCTGGTTGGCGTTCTAATCGATAGCACTTAGCCTCTGCAGCCTTATTACACTATGGCTTTCTTCCCCTCAAAACACACACGCACACACACACACAAAGTGGAGACAGAAACAAAAACAAGAAGGCACACAACACTCTACAACATAAGATCCGTCACAAGACTGTATACTGCACACGTGTACGTGCGTGTACACACACTATCACGGATTACGACAAAGATAAGGACACTATGAACATTCAGAGATTAAAAAGAGCAATTTTTCTTCAACATGCTGAGCATTAAACCTTTGCAGGAAAGTAACAAGAGAAAACAGGGAAGGAAGGGAGACTGGGAGCACGGTTAACAAGAGTCAGCAGTTTTGTGTTAAGGTGCAGTGAGACTGAGCAAAGTGAAGAAACAGAGAAAGGCAGCATGCTGACTCAGGTCTGAGACACACGAGAGCGAGAGATCAGAACAGATTAAGTGGGAGTTTGTTTCATGTCTGTCCCCTTGCTAAGTTTAGGCAGTAAACCCAACTAAAAAAGCACAACAGAGGAACATAAAGAGTCCGATTTCTCTCTTTATAGTAATATCAACAGTGCAGGAAAATAAATAATAAAACACACACGGCGGACATGTGAGAAAGAAACAAAGGGTGGGTTTGTTGTGTTAAAAGTGAGCAAAAGAGATTAGCAGTGAAATGACGTGAAAGAGGGCGCAACTTCCATCTCGTCCAGGAAAGGATCTGAACACACAGCACATCCTGTAACGGAAAGTAGCACTTCCTGTGCCGCTCCGGCCAACTGCCTTAGAGGAAATATGAACTTCTCTATCTGCAATTAAGCGTCATGACAACCATGTACAAAGAGCGGGAAAATTACAAGAGCGTGAACACTTGCCCGGGTCAGAGCTGTTTTGGCGGCACAAGAGGGACCTCCACAATATTAAAAACCACCTGTCTAATATACATATACATACATATGTATAGGCTCCACAAGACCTCTGAGGGTGTGCTGTAGTATCTAGCACCAAGACTTTAGCAGCAGATCCTTTAAGTCCTGTAAATTGCGAGGTGGGGCCTCCATGGATCAGACTTGTTTGTCCAGCACGTCCGACAGATACTCATCGGATTGAGATCTGGGGAATTTGGAGGCCAATTCAACACCTTAGTGTTCCCATAGTGCATCCTGATGCCATCTCTTCCCCAGGTAAGTGACGCACAGGCACCCGGCCATCCACATGATGTAAAAGAAAATGGGATTCATCAGACCAGACCACCCTCTCCACTGCTCCAGTTCTGATGCTCAGGTGCCCATTGTAGGCGCTTTCGGTGGTGGACAGGGGTCAGCATGGGCATTCTGACAAACCGACCGGTCTGCAGCTACACAGCTCCATACACAGCTCCATACACAGCTCCATACACAGCTCCATACACAGCTCCATACACAGCTCCATACACAGCTCCATACACAGCAAGCTGCACCGCACTGTGTGTACAGACACCTTTCTATCATAACCAGCATTAACTTTTTCAGCATTTTGTGCTACAGTAGCTCTTCTGTGGGATTGGACCAGACGGGCTAGCCTTCACTCCCCACGTACATCAGTGAGCCTTGGGTGCGCATGACCCTGTCACCGGGTCACCGGTTGTCCTTCCTTGGACCATTTTTGGTAGGTACTAACCACTGCATATCGGGAACACCCCACAAGTCCTGCTGTTTTAGAGACGCACTGACCCAGTCATCTAGCCATCACAATTTGGCCCTTGTCAAAGTCGCTCAGATCCTTACGCTTGCCTATTTTTCCTGCTTCCAATACATCCACTTCAAGAACTGACTGTTCACTTGCTGCCTAATATATCTCACCGCTTGACAGGCGCCTTTGTAACGAGAGAATCAAAGTTATTCACTTCATCTCTCAGTTGTTTTAATGTTATGGTTGATCAGTGTATATGCTGACAAACACAGATGACAAAGATAGGTTCCAGATTTACACACACCCAAATAAAACATCAAAAATTCTTTTAGAAAGTAACTTCTCTCTCTATCACACACAGTATGTAAAGTATAAAGCTATGCTCTTATCCCTGTGCCTCTGTGCAGCCAGTGACATGAGATGATCAGAGGCCTGTTGCAATAGCTGTCAAATGGATAAACAGAGGAAAACTGAGAGGGGAAAAAAAAAAAAAGAGAGAGAGGGAGACCTTTTGCTCTAGCTCACATTCCAGTCTGTACACATACACCATAACGTGGCATTCAACTTTTATGAAGTGGTAATTTTATTACTGCTGTCGGTCATTAGATGAGAGGATTGCTTTTTGCTTTATGGTGGTGGAATTAACTCCAATTTTTCTATCACTGATTAAAAATATGAATTACCAAGAACATCACAACAAGTGGTGCAAGTGTGGTGTTGCTCTACATGGCACTGTGGGATAGGTTATCCAGTTGAGTCTCAAAACCCTGGTAATTAGGAGCACTAAAATCTCACATTCTATTCGATACAATTTTATTTGTATAGCACTTTAAACAACAGACCTTGTTACAAAGCAGCTTTAGAGAAATCCAGATGTAGATGTAGAGCCCTAATGAGCAACCCAGAGGCTAGAGTGGCAAGAAGACATGAGTAAGAAACCTTGAGAGAAACCAGACTCAAATGAGAACCAATCCTCTTCTAGGAGACACTGGACAGTAGGATTAGAAATCATTATTCTTCCACAGTTGTGTCTTGAAAGGATGTTCAGTATGAACATATCATGGATAGGAGTACTGTACAGTCTTTATGAGTATAGCAACAGTACTTAGGTACAAGTCTACATTATCCACTGGACTCTAGTGCTAGGACAGACCACATGTAAATATACTGGAAATGTGCTATTTAAATTTTAAAAAATAAAAAATAGGCCTTTTAAGACCCAGTCTTACAAAGAGTTCTGCAATCCCAACTGTAGGCTCTTTCTTTGGGCTGTGCAGGTTCTCAAAAAAATAAAACAAGCCTATACAATCATATAAGCTGCAAATTCATGCTCAAGAGGATGAAGAATCCTGCAACTTAATTCATGGGTTCCACAAGGGTTCTCTAGATAGCTAAATGTTCTAGGCTCCTACCTGGATCCCCTCTGTGGTAAATTTCAAACATTACAAGCTCTAAGGATGGGAGATGGGAGGTGGAAGGAGTGTTTGTGATGATACCTGGGCCCAGCAGTGAGGGAGGATGAAGCTGAAGCTTTAGACATGGAGGTCTGCTGCTCCTCTTCCTTCTCTTCGTTCTCTTCCTTTTTGAGAAAGCTTTTAGCCTCCCGTGAGTCAGCGTCCACCTCTTTAGTAACCCTGCAGAGATGTGACATACATTTCTACATTAACCATAAACCATGTTCACTTGAGCAAATGCAGACATAAGAAAATTAAACAAGTGTCTAGAGCAGCACTAGAGTGATGATGACCCAATGTACCAAAGCTGTGTTAAGAAGCAGATTCAAGAGTTAGTCTTTTTTACTGAAGTCTCTGAGCATGCTCTGTAAGCTAAGGTGTGTGTCAGGCGTTGCTGACTGTTCTTTACGAGTCTATAACATCAATTATGAAAAACAGCAAGATAATTTTTTGCATTTATGCATTAAGCATTATGCGCTATAGTCGCTCTTTAAGTGACCATAAGGTTTGTGCACAAAACTTCTTCCCTTGGGTCATTATGTTAGTGTGGAAGCTGAGAGATTTGCAATGTTGAATTTGATTTAAGATTGGGAAATGAAACAGTAACAGTTATATACAATGGTGGAATTGACAAAAACTATGATCTCTCTCTCTCTCTCTATATATTATATATATATATATATATATATATATATATATATATATATATATATATATATATATATATGCTGTAGTATAATCGTTCAGCTCTAAACACTTATATTCAAGCTCTTTAATCTGTGTGTCTATATTTTAATGATATATGAGACGTCGGCTCTTGAGATGTCTATATATATATATATATATATATATATATATATATATATATATATTATACACACACACACACACTTGCGTATAAATATATATATATATATATATATATATATATATATATATATATATATATATATATATATATATATATATATATATATATATAGACATCTCAAGAGCCGACGTCTCATATATCATTAAAATATAGACACACAGATTAAAGAGCTTGAGATGTCTATATATATATATATATATATATATATATATATATATATATATATATATATATATTATACACACACACACACTTGCATATAAATATATATATATATATATATATATATATATATATATAGACATCTCAAGAGCCGACATCTCATATATCATTAAAATATAGACACACAGATTAAAGAGCTTGAATATAAGTGTTTAGAGCTGAACAATTATACTACAGCACAAAAGCCTATATCCTAACCAGCACATGCAGATCAGTTGTACTGGCATTCTTCTTGCTTTCAGCATGATCAAAAGGAGTGTCCTTCAATTTATTTCAATTCATTGACCATACTATGCTGCCCCCTTGTGATTTAAATCAGTAACACAGGCGGTATGCCTTCCTGAAGGACTTACCGAACTTCTTCTCCTGCAAAGTCATACACCTTTGTTATTGTGATTCTGGAGGCCCCTGTGGCTTTCGGTTCTTTGTGTGGAGACTCTGTACTGGGTTTACTAACTTTGTCTGAACCGGCTGTGGTCTACAAGCAAGTAAGAACAACAGGATTATTAAAGACGTTTAGAGAAAACTCAAAAGATTTCACTTAATTATGACTAAAACTGTTTTTGTATGTAAGACAGGGCAATTTTACATTAAGTATGATGTACAGATGAATGTGTTTTTCTTTAACAGCAGCATGACCTGTAAATAAATTGTTAGCGCTTGTCAGTCAAAATCATGCTCCTAATCCAAATAATAAAAATAAATGAGACTATGTGATTCTGTTTATACGTATCCATACACCAGTAAGCTGTAGCTTAGGTGTCTTCTGTTAGATTGAATATTTTAAAGACCTTGTCAATGCTGCTTCACTTGCTACACTGTATAGCTAAAGGTTTGCAGACACCTGACCATCACACCCATATGTTGGCCTTCCACAAACTGTTGCCACAAAGTCACAGAATTGTCTAGAATGTCTTTGTATGCTGTAACATTACAGTTTTTAATGTTTGATGACATTTAACTGCCCAAGGTAATAATGTTTTTTTTTTAATTTGCACTTTCAGATTTTTCTGTGCAGTGCTCTTTGGCTAAAAGATTACTATAGAACCTGAACTATTATATCTTTTGTAAGAACATTTCACCATCACCCACCTGATGCGAGCCTGGGGCCTCAGCTTTTGGTCTCGGGCCGACATCACTTAAAAAACTAGCCCAAAGATCATCCGCCTTTCTCTGCTGCTGTTCCTCTTTACCCTTGGTGGGTTCTTCTTCTACTGTCTTTTCATCGAGCAGTTTTACTTCTTCCTCTTTCTGTTTGTCTGTGCCACCCTCCTCACCTCCTTCCAGCTTCAAACCTCCTTTTTTCCTTTTCCTTTACAAAATATGCAATTATATATTTAAGTACTTGCTGAATTAATGTAATAGGACAGTATGAAAATGGCCCTTATTAATCAAAGTCGTGTTGAAACGAACAGAGATTTAAATGACCATAATGATGTTTGCACTAATCTGCATCTGACTCATGAATCAGAAGAAGGTAGTTGTGTTTAAGGTTTGGGGCTGTATTGGCAAATGGACGCCAGACTACAACCTGTAAAGTTGAGCTTCATTCTGTTTTGATCTCTCCCTCCTCACTTGTCTCTTATATGATTTCTTGTTCACTATACTCCATCTGCCTGGTCCCTCGGCTCCGGTGAAGAGAAAAAGTGACTTAAATTCACCATGAAAGCTTAAAATCATACATCCATGTTAAACTAATAATACAACATATCAGTGTTTGGCTTTATTCGCTTTATATGCTTGAATGTTTGCTGCTGCCAGCTCCCTCTGTTTGAAGCACATCATTCTGACAAGTTTACTGTAACGCATTTAAGCAACAATTAACATAACATTTTGGTATTTAATCAGAAGATCACTGAAAGTGTTGTTTTCTCCAATATGGCTAAATAAGTTTAGCATGGTTAAATAATTTGGATAATACTCTTATACCAATGCAGTGCTACCGACATTATCCATCCAGATATAAGTTCTTTGTTGCTGTGACCTAATGCGTATTTGGTCTATCGATGTATCACCACACTGCGCTATGAAACTGCTCATACATCACAAACGGTTTCATAGTTTTGCAATGAGCATTGCAATGAGCAGGTTTCCTCCAGTTTCCTCCCACTGTCCAAAAACATGCATGTAGGCATATTGGCTACACTAAATTGCCCCTACATGTGAATGAGCGTGTGAATGTGTGAGTGTATGGTGCCTTACCAAGGACTGGAACCCCACATATTTATGTGTAACAGAAAACTACAGCAGATGATGGTAATTTAAAAACACACACCTTCACCTGTACAGGAACACCTAAAAATGAGCTATACCATCCAGACAGAAAGGACAGTGGAATTTGTGTCAGTTTTGAGCAACTTTGATAAATAAGGACCAAGAGGTTATCAATGTTGTGAACAATCACATCACAACATACTGTAGTCATCAGTATGAGAGGCTACAGAGACATAGAGAGCCTGTGAGAAAGCAGTGGTGTCAAAATAATACTACAGAGATAAAGGGATTCAACGCTAGCTCATTAGAAATTTACCTTCTAAACAATTTTTTTCCCCCCTGTATCAATACACCATTTCTTTTTCCAAATGTGCCACTAGGAGTTTGAAATGTGTCTGTTCTTTGTTAGAAAACCTCACTACAAACACACTTTGTGATATATACATGTGAAAACATTTTCAAATATATTCATGGCTGTATTTTTGCCATACCACCACTTTTAGGGGCAAAATCCTCAAGCAACATATGACAGATAATGCTCAGGGCAGGAGTTATGTTTACCTTGCAGACAGGCCTTTACTTGACTTCTTCTTCTTTTTGACCTGCTCTCTCGGTGCTTCGCTTTGGTCCTCTGCATCCAGGCCATCTTCCTTTTCACACTCATTTAAATCATCTTCACTCAGGTTGTCATCTGATCAACAAACGCAAACAAACTGAAAATTAGAGGCGAGTCAGATCTGACTTTCTGTCAGGTAACAAGCCATGGGTCACCAATACTGTTCTGCTGTCATTTGTAGCTTATAAAGAGTAAACAGATGTAATGCAAGTAATTGAAAGAAAGGCGGTTCACTTGTGTAGCAAACCAATATTATTGGATCATATTGGACCAGTACTTCTTATTACTTCTTATTACTTCTCAAACCCCTCAAGCAGTGTGATACCAGACCAAAAAAACAAAAAGCTCCAGATATTGGGACAGTCCATTTCCCTGAGGTCTAGCACTGCTCAATGACACAACCTTAATATTAAGACAAACCAAAGAACTGTTGAAATATTATGCTTATCCTCACAGCCGTGCAAATTCTCTCAGACTGTACGATTCAGTGCTCATAATTTCACACACACAGTTACATTTGGACATAGTGACATGTTCAGAACTGACACTACAGAACTGTTTATTCTGTGCACAGTGCTCATCTTTATTTTGGCACTGTAGAGTTGTATATATTCATGAGAGCTCATTACAAAGAAAAACAGTAGTTGTATATATACACCGATCAGCCATAACATTAAAACCACTGACAGGTGAAGTGAATAACACTGAGTATCTCGTTACAATGGCAAGCAGTGGGAAATATTAGGCAACAGGTGAACAGTCAGTTCTTGAAGTCGATGTGCTGAAAGCAGGAAAAGTGGGCAAGCATAAGGATCCGAGCCACAGTCAACGGCAGATCCGGTGGGGTGTTCCCGGTATACAGCGGTTAGTACCTACCAAAAGTGATCCATGAAGGACAACCAGTGAACCGACAACAGGGTCATGGACGCCCAAGGCGGAGGAGCGAAGGTTAGCCTGTCTATTCTGATCCCACAGGACAGTTACTGTAGCAAATATTGCTGAAAATGTTAATGCTGGTTATGATAGAAAGATGTCAGAACACACAGTGCGGTGCAGCTTGCTGTGTATGGAGATGTGTAGCAGCAGATCGGTCAGAGTGCCCATGCTGACCCCCTGTCCACCACCGAGAGCGCCTACAACGGGCACCTGAGCATCAGAACTGCACCATGGAGCAATGGAAGAAGGTGGCCTGGTCTGATGAATCCCATTTTCTTTTACTTCATGTGGATGGCCGGGTGCGTGTGCGTCACTTACCTGGAGAAGAGATGGCACCAGGATGCACTATGGGAAGAAGGCAAGCCGGCAGAGGCAGTGTGATGCTCTGCTAGGAAACCTTGGGTCCTGGCATTCATGTGGATGTTACTTGAACACATTCATACAGTCAGTTAATCATGTGGCAGCAGCACAAGACATAATATGACGCAGATTCAGGACAAAAGCTTCAGTTATTATTCATATCACACATCAGAATGCAATCTCCGTGACTTCAACCGTGGCGTGGTGGTTGGTGCCAGATGGGCTGTGTTGAGCATTTCATGAACTGCTGATCTTGTGGGATTTTCATGTAAAACACTCTGTAGAGTTTACACAGAATGGTGTGAAGGAAAAAACATCCAGTGAGTGGCAGTTCTGTAGGAATCTGTTGATGACAGATCAGAGGAGAATGACCAGACTTGTTTCATGCTGACATGAAGGCTACATTAACTCTCTTTACTAGTCACTCTTTACAAGCGTGGTGAGCAGAAAAGCATCTCAGCATACACAAAACATTGAACCTTGAGGTGGATGAGCTACAACAGCAGAAAACCACATCAGGATTCACTCCTGTCAGGCAGGAACAGGACTCTGAGACTACAGTGAGCACAGTCTCCCCTGAAGTAGACAGCTGAAGAATGGAAAATGTATCTACCAGGGAATACACACACTAAGAACAGACACGTTTATTAAAGACGTGTAGATAACTTGTACATACAGCTAGCTAAATAACGTTAGCTCGCAAGCTAAACATATGATAGCTAACAACACAAAGCTCTCACCAGAGGGAACATAGTCTTCATCTTCATTTGAGGAATAATCCTCCGAGTCGTAGTCCGAATAATTCATCATTTTCTTCTACAGTTATTCACCCTGGCAGTAAAATAAGACAACTAAAGAGAACAATAAATTAAATTAAAAAAAAAACACCTGCTGTATTGCTAGAGAGAAAATGTGCACTCAAGAAGGGGTGTGTAAGGTTTGTGGAACAGCCTCCAGACCCCACAGAGCCGGCGCCAAAACTTTCACAAGCTACAGTAAGAATGGCGACTAGAAGGAAGTGCAGGAATTCTTCTTCTTCGACTTAATAGCGTTTGGTCTCCAACGTTATGGTGCATTAGCGCCACCCACTGGGCTGGAGGGTGTGGAGTCGCGCTACATTACTGACGCCTTCACTCTGTGTGGCAGCCTGGAAAAACTTAATCTAGTCATGGAACAACACTGAGACCAAATATTTAAAAAAAATTCTAACTTTACAGTGGGAAATGAGTTATCATTTTGATTATCAGCATCATCCGCATAAGTCTCAGTCTCATCACTTGAGGTAAAAGTCACTTGTGAAAAGCACACACTAGTTAGCACACCTTTAGGCCAATTGACTATATATACTACTTTGTTACAGTGGCTTGTTACTCTATGTCAGGGGTCCAGCCATCCATCCATCCATTTTCTGTACCACTTATCCTACACGGGGTCACGGGAAGCCTGGAGACTATCCTAGGGGACTCGGGGGAAGTGGACAGGATGCCAATGCATCACAGGGCACAATCACACATACACATTTAGAGATGGCAATCAGCCTACAATGCATGACTTTGGACTGGGGAAACCAGAGTACCCAGAGGAAACCTAAAAGCATTGGGAGAACATGCAAACACCACATATACAGGCCAGAGGCAGGAATCAAACCCCTAACCCTGGAGGTGCGAGGCAAACACGCTAACCACTGAGCCACCATGTCCATTGTGGCTCCATGCTAACCACTGAGCCACCATGCTCCTGTGTGGCTGCAGGCTTTCATTACAGCTTAAATTGGAGGCACACTTGATAGTTGATTAGAGATTAGACAAGCTGAAATCAGTCATGGCCCCTGCTTGGTTGAAAGGAAAGCCTGCAGCCACATCAGCCCTTTGCAGATAAGATTGAAGACTCCTGCCGTATGTCACAGGTTCCCAACCCTGATCCTGGAGTTCCCACTGGAGTCCTTTCTCTGCTCCCAACATTCCTGATTCAACTAATCAGCTAATAAGAGCCCTTCCGGAGTTGAAGTGGGTGTGTTAGAGCAGAGAAATCAAATGTGCAGGACAGAGGGTACTCCAGGACGAGGGCTGGGAACTTGTGCCCTACATTCACATTAGCGAGCAACAGTAAGTCACTTGTGTCATTTATATTTTGTCTCTTGTGCACATGTAGTGAGCATTTAAATAGGAACTAACTGCAGGTAGGAACTAAAGCTGTGAGTGCAGAACTGAAGAAACGTCAGACTACAGGCACCGTAGGATTGGTCCGAGAAATCATTCAAGCCAGTTGTTTGGCTTCATACCTAAAATTTGTGGCATAAAAAAACATAGTAAGTAGTCTACATAAAATTATTACCACATCGTTTCAGTAAAATATGTTTTCTTAAAGTAGAGATGCCAAAATTATATTATTGATGGAAAACCTCAATTTTGGGCAAACTGATTTTTCTGATTTTTCATCATTTTTGTTTGTTCAGTTGCATTGACGTCTGGTGGTTTTCCCACACCAGCACACTGTACACAGAGACTGTTCTGTATAGAGCACTATATAGGGGGCAGCAGTAGTGGAGACAACTGGACTGACTTCAGACAGTACTGAATGCTGATCACCTTCAAACAACTGTAAACAATTACCTAGCAACCTAAAACCAAACTACGAAGTATTAAATGCAATTTTCTGTATTACATACAACTATAACAAATACCTGCCAAATACCTGTAAATTACATTTATATATACACTCACCATCCACTTTATTAGGAACACCTGTACACCTGCTCATTTATGCAGTTATCCAATCAGCCAATCATGTGGCAGCAGCACAATGCATAAAATCATGCAGATACAGGTAAAGGGCTTCAGTTAATGTTCACATCAAACATCAGAATGAAGAAAAAATGTGATCTCTGTGACTTTAACTGTGGCACGGATGTTGGTACCAGATGGGCTGGTTTGAGGATTTCATAAACTGCTGATCTCTGCTGATCTAGAGTTTACACAGAATGGTGTGAAAAACAAAAAACGTTGAGTGAGCAACAGTTCTGTGGGTAGATATGCCTTGTTGATAAGAGAGGTCAGAGGAAAATGGCCAGATTGGTTCAAGCAGCCAGGAAGGACATAGTAACACTCTTTACAACCATAGTGGGCAGAAAAGCATCTCACTTTGATACAAAACAGCGACCTTGTGCATTGAGCTGCTGCCACATGATTGGCTGATTGGATAACTGCATAAATGAGCAGGTGTACAGGTGTTCCTAATAAAGTGGATGGTGAGTGTAGCTTCAGAATCCATCCCGAGCAGTAAGCAGTGTGCATTGGTTGTATGCTAGATTTATGGTGTATTGTGGCTAATAATATAATGCACTATCCAGGGAATATAACTTGTCCATTGAGACCTGGGACAACAACATGGCAGCATCGTGGCTCATCCAAAAAGGTGTTCAGTGGGGTTGAGGTCAGGGTTCTGTGCAGGCCACTCAAGTTCTTCCACTCCAGCCTTGGCAAACCGTGTCCTCATGGATCTCGCTTTGTGCACAGGAACATGTTCGGGCCCCTTAGTTCCAGTGAATGGAAATTGTAATGCTACCGCATACAGAGACATTCTAGACAATTGTGCGCGTCAAACATTGTGGCAACAGTTTGAGGACATTCCACATATGGGTGTGATGGTCAGAGGTCCACAAACCTCGGCCATATAGTGTATTTTTCACTATGTTCTGTAGGATACAGTTACACAGGGTGTAGAGTCCCTGGAGGACTAGTGGTTAGGCCACAGTGCTCTCACTGCCACAGCCCGGGTTTGATTCCCGGCCAGGGAACCGACCCCAGCCACTGGGGTTACACACGACAGTGCACTCTCAATGCCAGTCCCAAGCCTGGATGAAATTGGGGAGGATTGCAGCAGGAAGGGCATCCAGAGTAAAAGCTGTGCCAAATCAAATATGAGGACCAGTGATCCGCTGTGGCGACCCCTAACGGGAGCCGCCTAAAGAAGAACAACAATATTTATACAGGGTGTCTCAAAAGTCTCCATACAGAGGGGACTGTTTAGACCAGCATCATGTCAGTTGTGCCTCGGTCAGTGTATGCTCGTGGACGTCACCTTCTCAGTTGATCCGCAACACTTCCAGTCTTTTTGAATTTGTTAATATGTGTGGCAGCAGCGTTGTGTGTGATGTGCTTGTCCATCTAAACCTTGCGACAGCTTCCTGATCCAGCCATGAGAATGATTTCAATCCGCTCTTCTTTTGTCAAAGGCATTCTTAAAGTCATTCTGAAAAAAATTATATACGATATAAACTAAGTATGAAAAATTTTGGAAGATATTTTGCTAAAAAGTGTTAATTTCCCCTATGTAGGGAGACTTTTTGGACACCCTGTAGATCTTAATTATCCAGTGATAATCACTGTTCCATGTCTGTAATAAACAATACTCCAGTGTTTCAGGCCTGCAGCAGTGATCACACAGTGCTGCTGGGTGCTTTTTAATCTTAGTTAATCTTTTCCAAGTCCAGATCTGTCCCATAGGGAGCCATGTTATTTTGAGGTCTTCCCATCTGCTTCCTCCTCTGTCACAGATCAACATTCGTCCACTTCCTGTGCTCTTGTACAGCACGCGCAAAGGGACAAAATGGCTCTTATCTGGTTCATGTTCCCACAATAGCGACAATCTGCTGTTTTGTATATATTACAGACTCTTCACATGTATTTTTATGGATTTATATGCATTATATGGAATTTATACTCAGCCGCTGTTTTAATTGGTATGAACGTCATACTTGTGACGACACGCACAGGTCACGCGGGCGAAGGGGCGGTGTGACGTCAGCGGTGGTGTTTGGGAAGCAGGCGGTAGCGCTGGATTTAGCTAATGGATTTAGCTCGCTTGCTAACGCTGTATGCTGGAAACGCACTCCAGTCCAGTTTCTAATGGTGTTATTTGGATGTTGGAGTTATTTGACTTACGGACGCAGTGTCCAGTTTGTGAGAAATGCAGGGCGACTATAATTTACCCGAAATAGGATTTGTGCAACAAATTCTAAGTTTGAATTTGGTCCCAAGGAAAAATGCTACCTGTGGGAGGAACGACACGTCCCTGTGCGACTTCTCAGGCAAGAACCGCGTTTATTCTGCCATGTCTACGTACATACAGAGCACTGTTTACACTGATCTGTTCTTAAACGATTAGCACTACCAGATTAGCTTGTGAGGATGGTTTGCTAGCTTAGCTAACCTAGCTAGCCGTGGTTTAACTAGCAAGCTAACCGTAGCTTAACTAGCAAGCTAACCGTAGCTTAACTAACAAGCTAGCCGTGGTTTAGCTGGCAAGCTGGCTGGGTTTGAGCTTTGCTACAGCTAGCAGTGGTGTCAGCTGAACAGCAGGTGCACTTAATGGCTAACACGAGCATTTGAAATATTTGTTGAGTTAGGGAGGTGTACTTTTGAGCAAGTTTCTTTTTTCTGGTTGTATAGCTCTCCCTGAGCTGAAGTGGGTGTGTAAGAGGGAACACCACAATGTGCAGAACAGGGAGCACTCCAGGTCCAGGGCTCTGAACCTTTGGGCTTTAACATTAGAAAATATGTCTAAATATGTCTAGTTAAAAGAATAAAGACATGATCATGTATTTATCATAAATCGAAGATTAAGAAGTTTACTTGAAGCTACAGCTCTCAGTCACACAAACCCCAGCTGTGTTAACTAGTGAGTGAGAATATCTACTCATCTGCATGATCTAATGTTAATGTTCCTCTTCATAACACAGACATTTTCTTCTAGTGACATACTTCACTGTGTTGGTGAAGAGCCTGATATCTGGAAAGTATTTAATTTTGCATTTACAGCTCAACAACAACTACTTCAAATTTACATTACAGAAATTCTGAGACAGAAGTAAAATTATGAAAAGTGACCAAACACAGATTGAGCCTTATTATTCTGTAAGCTCAATTACAGCTTCTAGCTGGCTCTTAATCTCATTAAATAACATAATAAGTAGTAATAATCTCAGCAAAGAAAGACATTATGATCTACATTATGATCATACATGCTTTTCAGTAAGTTCTATTTTTCTATTCTCTATGTTCTGAAATAAATTCACTTTTTAAAATTTAAAGTTGTTCCTAAATGAGATATTTTAGCATGAAATTTCACTGTAAATCATTTAACAGTATTAAAATATATTAAAACAAAAATGTTTTCGTGCAATCACACAAACATGCTTTAAGCTGAATCCACACTACGTGATTTGGCCCTGATTTCCCTTTTCCCTGTGCAATTGCACGTCTAGTGGGATTTTCTCATCTCTGATTTTGCTCTGATATTTTCAAGCATGTTTCATATACTTAGTGATGAATCTTGTATTATGAGCCTCTCTGTGACTAGTAGCATGACCCACGATGAGCGACAGCCAATGAGAGTCTGCGAGGAAATCAAATTCATTCGGTGTCATGTGCAGCAGATACCTGAATCCAGTTCATCATCTGTTTATCATATTTGTGTGGGAGGGTGAAGGGATGGTGTAAGCACAAAAATATGCTTCTGTAAGAAATTATTTGGCATGTCACGCACCCAAGTTATTGTTAGGAACAGCAGAAAATAAAAACTAACACCTGGCATGAATGGTATAAAATAGCTACAATTCTTTGCACTATACCTCCAGTTCAGACAATCAAACAGACAATCCTCACTCTCCACATCTCCCCAAACAATCCTTCCTTCAATTTTTTCCTTATTTCTCCTTTTTGTCTTGTTTCCATTCTAAATGGAGCAGATGCACATGACAGACAGTGATCATGTTTATTTTGGTGAGAAAGCGGGGATTCAGGCGCACGTAAGCGGGGATCTCTCCAGGTGAAAGATGGTGTAGTGTGTGAGCCTCGTCTGCGATCGCGTGTGTAGTGCGCACACCCCTACGTCCACAACACAACAGACTGCAAGTGATAACGTTTGTAGTGTGAGTAAGATGGTGATTGAGATTTTGAAAGTCAATATAGTGTGCGCTTGGGATTACAAATCTGCTAGATGACCTTCAGTCCCCAGTTTCACTGGAAGAAGTTTATTAAGCGCATTGCATGTAGCTTGTTAATGTCAGTAAAATTTAGTGCTAATGTTATGCCATGATGGGTACAGTATTTCTGTAGTGCTAAAGACTTTCTAATGTGCCAGAACATTTAAGCTTATACATTGCAAAGTCAGCAAGTACAATGGACCTGTTCTGTACGTGTTTTGTTTACTCTCATGGAGCACATGTGGAGAACATCTGCAGTTAGGAGTTACTTTCTCCTCTGGCCTGCCATACTGAGGCTTCAAGTCTGTTCTTTTCTGCCAGAATATAATAATAGAACGTGGATATATTGTTGGGTCAAGGTCGCAGGTTCACCTAGGTTCTTCCTGATTGACAACTGGCTGGGAGATAGAATGATTTTTTTTTTTTTTGTCAAGTTCTTTGTCACATACAGAGAGCTATACAGTGGATAATTCTTGCAGTGAAATTCTTAATTGCAACTTCTCACACTGTGCAAGCATTACATTTACATTACAAAGAGCAAAGAGACATAAAGCATATAAGACGAAGTGCACCACAGTGCAGAGAAAAACAATAAATCTTAGTATAGAATGCACATTGCAATATGCAAGTGCATCTGATATGTGCTATACACATTTTGTATATGAATGACCTGATTTAGCGCTTGGAACGAATGAAATGTTTGAACTATTCAAGTGCTAGAACCTTGTAAAAAGGTTAGATGTGAGACTGCTGACTGACACAAGACTGCTCTTTTGGTGTATTTCTGAGTGCTAACTTGTACTCTGCTGTACATCAGATTGTACTCTGATGTCTTAAAATGCAGTTAAATACATAAAGGTTGTCAGGGCTGGTAATATAATCAAAATAAACTGGATATCATGGTTGTTTAATATCGTGTAGGGATGGTATTACATGTATTATATCACACAAGCCTACCAAAAACTTTGAAAAATAATAAATTAAACCACATAAAAATAAAGTATCTCCCAGAGATGAAGTTCATGTGGCTCATTTTCAGCTAAAATGCCAGCTGGAACCTTATAATACTGAGATCATGACTTGAAATAAGAGTCTGATTTACATCATCAGTATATACACGTTATTATTAAAACAGCATGACCATTTGCAAACGGACATCAGCCTGTATTCCCCTGCCTCAGATCGGAGTGTAATTCAGAATAAGTGCAGTTTTTACAAGGACGCATCAATACATGTGAAAAACAGCAACGTGAACTGATTTCTAAAAACGTCCTGAAAAGAGCTCACTAACCAAAAAGAAAAACTGACCGTTCTTATTTTTAAAGTGCAGCTGCTTTGTTAAGAGATTGATAGAGTCTCAAATCAGTGTTGTTTAATTTTAGATTTAGCAATTCCGTATTTTTATTTCATTTGTATAATATTGATATCTCTGCTGTGAATGTGGGCTGATACCTGATACGTTTCAATAGTTGCAAAAGATGTTTAGAAAATGTTGCTGTGAGGCACGCAGTTTGCCAGTATTTTATTTTAGATGATGATATGCTCAAGCTGGGAAGTAATCATCTTACCTAAGCTACTTGAATTTGCATAATTGTCAGTCAACACCACAGGTGCTTAGAGCATGTATAAGAGTAAATCAATGAATAGGATCAGTAATTATGCCAAGTGGTTATTAGTTGCTGCCAAAATCCTCTGCATTACCCTTTAAATGGTGAATTGGATGCCTTTATGCTCAGCTTGTTATTACATAATGACTTTTTCTTTTCCTCTTGTTCTCAGAGATGTGGTATGGCGTTTTCCTGTGGGCTGGAGTGTCCTCGCTGGTGTTCCACCTTCCCGCAGCTTTACTGGCCCTCGCCACTCTCCGGGGACATAAGATAGCACGCTTCTTTCCCCTCGCCATCATGCTCATGGCCATTATAGGTCCTCTGTTGGGAGGCGTGCTCACTAGTATGTACCTCACCCTATCATAAAATACCAGTCAGATAAAAACCAAGAGCTCTAGTTTGATCATTGGACACAATTTAATGAAGTTGTGTATAAATGTTTTCATGGCTAAAATTTACACCAGATTTACACAAGTTTCACTACTGCTGATTTTCTTCTTTCTCATGGGCACACATCGATAAACATCCACCACCTGTAAATTACCAAGCACGTTCATAGCACACCTAATTTACATTTTAGTGACTCTCGCAAAACTTAAAAGGCAAAGCTCACAGAGAGCTGAAAATTACTAAATGATGACTAAATAGTGACAAACTCTAACACACTAACTCTTCTTCCTTTTATACAGTGCCTTTGTCTTAAGTGAATGGATAGTTTTTTTTCTGTCTTACAGTAACTCATGCTAAGTATAGGATTTGAAGATGAGGTTTACATTCGTGAGTGCCCTTATACGCATATTTCTGCAAACTTAGGAGCTCTTATAGGATTTTTCCAAACTGTTTCTTCATGCATGCTACTTTTTTGTGTAATTGCTCCTGCAAGCAATTTATGAATAAATCAGTTTGTGTTTAGGTTGATGAATGAGGCACATCGACCATTTTATTTTGGGTGTAGCACTTGTTACGTTATGTGATGAAAGTTTCTTGTGGCTTGTTCCAGGTGCAGCCATAGCGGGGGTCTACATGGCAGCGGGGAAGAGGATGATCTCGTTGGAGGCTTTTGTGTTTGGAGTAGGACAGTCTTTCTGCGTTCTTGTCATCTCCTTCCTCAGAGTGTTGGCCACGCTGTAGCACTGAGCCACTGAGGACAGTGAGAGCTGTGGACTTGCTTCACTTCCCCTGGATGTTATATGCAAAAACACTGAGGCCTTATTTTCCACGTGTGTCCCCACAACTCTTATTTTCGTGCGCACATATAGCGCTGTTTTTCCTTAAAAGCTTTCGGGTGGACATTCGTTCTCCGTGATCGGCGGACAGATGTCTACTGGACAGGCTGTTTTTAAAATCCGAGCTGTCTTTCGTACACACGTTCTACGAAAAAGTCTTGCACATGAGCTTACTTATAAAGTATGCAGTCAAACATTACAGGGGAAAGCTACAAATGGCTGCAAACAGATCCTCAGAACAATATTGTTAGAATCCTCTAAACAAAATCTTACTTTCCCTGTGTTTTCAAGAGGTGTGTATCATCACCATGATCTCACGCCATTCTGATAACCTTCCACTTGCTTAGGTAGTGATGCTGGTCTTTGCAGTTACACAGATATGAGTCTTAATGTTATTTAACTTCATTCAACACAGTTAGACTAGTTTGAGTCTGTACACCCTGAAGTCCATTCCAGCTTCCTCGTGTTCTAATTGTCTAAACATTTTACCTTCAGTTTACACTGAGCAAATAATTTTATACGCTAAATGATGTAGTTTAATGAGAAATTTAATGGCTATTTCTACTTTGCATATAGAGTACTCCATCACACACTCTTGCAATTATATTTGCAGTAAATGTTACACATTTGCATTTAAAATCCAGCTTTATTTAACACATACATTCCTACAGTCACGAAGCACTTTATTAGGAACACATGTACATCTAATCATTTATGCAATTATCTAATCAACCAATCATGTGGCAGCAGTGCAATGTATAAAATCATGCAGATACGGGCCAGCATCTTGGGGTAATGTTCAAATAAACTATCAGAATGGGGAAGAAATGTAAGAAATGTAAACTGCTGATCTCCTGGGATTTTTTTTTTACACACAGCAATCTCTTGAGTTTGCACAGAATGGTGTGAAAAACAAACAAAACACAATCCTATCAGCAGAGGGTCTACTCCTTGTTGAAGAGCGAGATCAGAGGTGTCTGAGCTGACAGGAAAGTTGAACTGGAAAGTTCAACCCAAACTGGAAAGAAAAAAAAAAAATCACCTGGTCTTCAGCTTTCCAGTTTCAGTGAGTCTGTGCCCATGATAGCCTCAGATTCTTGTTCTCGCCTGACAGGAGTGGAACCCGATGTGGTCTTCTGCTGCTGTAGCTCATCCACCGCAAGGCCTGATGTGCGTTCTGAGATGCTTTTCTGGTCACTGCAGTTTAAAGAGTGCTTATTTGAGTTACTATAGACTTCATGTCAGCTCAAACCAGTCTGGTCATTCTCCTCTGATCTTTCTAATAAACAAGGAGTTGTAACAAGGAGACTGTTGGGTGTGAAAATCCCAGGAGATCAGCAGTGTCTGAAATACTCAAACCAGCCCATCTGGCACCAACATCCGTGTCACGGTTACAATCACAGAGATCACACTTTTTCTTCATTCTGATATTTGATGTCAACATTAACTGAAGGTCTTGACCCGTATCTGCATGATTTTATGCATTGTGCTGCTGCCACATGATCAGCTGGTTAGATAACTGCATGAATGTACTGGTGTTCCTACTAAAGTGGACCGTGAGTCTACGTTGTTCCATTGGTATTATTCTCATATTCCATATGAGACAACCTAAATTTTTTGTCTGCTATGTGAACGTGTATATTCCCATTTTTTTGGCTTTCCACCAAAGAGATTTTAATGCTAAAATAAATGTATTGTGTAATTTACCTACTGTGACCTTTTGATCTTGTCCTGAAAAGGCTTTATGCAATTAAATGACTCCAAACTGACTCCTAACAAGCGCGACATGAAGTTAAACTAATTTAACTTGCTGCCATTAGAAATAAAAGGCTTCTTCGTATAGGTAGATGCAAACACTGCTTTTGATCCGGCAAAGTCAGGTCTTGTGCTACTAATCCTTCAGCAACGATGACTGGAGGCAGTAAAGCAGATGGAGTATTGCTGAATAGATCGCTCAGTCGTGTGTAATCGCAGCACTCAGAATAAGTTGTGTTGTAGCAGTTTGTCTCAGGTAATCTGTCAGAGTAAGGCATTTATTTCAAGGTACATTTCTTGAAAACCACTAACGTGGAAAACACAAATGATGACCCGTTAGCATGATCTGATTTGCATAATGCAGACTGGTCCTCAATAGTTTTTATCCTTTATTCCTTTGTTTCCCACAACAGACTACATTGTGTTCTCTAGTTGTACAAGGCCTATGTTTCTTTTTTTCCTTCAAACCTTGGTAACGGTGTCGACTGTGAAAGAAGCCCTCAAACTTTAAAGCTGTGCTGCAGCTGGAATGTTTGGCAGCTTGGAAGCTGTGGTTCAGATTGGAAGCTTTCCTTATTCTGGGTTTATGATCTTTACAATTTCACATATGGTTATATTTTTCTAAAGTCCATCTATCCTCCTTATTCAACATATTCGACTCATCAGTGTTTTCCTCATCTGTCTTTGTTTTTTATTGAAAAACAGATTAGTTATTTAATGTATAATATGGGTCTATGGTGTCAGTTTTCAAATTGTATATTAAGTGCCGATTGTCAATATTTTCATGTAATAAAAGAGTTTAGATTCTAGCTGTTGCTTCATGTTATTTATATATATGCGAATACTGTAAAAATGTAATACTGTAATAAATCTCTTTGCACTTCTGATCATTTTTGTTTTACACATACATGTCATTGGTCTAGATGGTTCTTCTTCATCTTTACCTTTTCCACCTTCATGATAAAATAGGTCACGTCTGGGCCAGTGTCCCGTGAACCAGAAAATGAGCCTAAATGAGATGCTTTTTTTTTTTTTCTTTTCATATTGCAAACACAGGCCTGGCGTTTCTTCACACCTTCTTCAGCACGGATGGAGCTGCTTCTCCCTCTAATAATCCTCCCTCTGTTCCCTCCCTTTTCAGCTCGCCACACTTTCACAGATGGCTGTCCTGCTCTCACTACCTCCATCAGCCAAACCCTGCAGCTCCATGCCCAGTGAGGAGAGGAATGTGGTGTTACTGGGGAGTATGCGTATATACACACTACATATGCACACGCACACATGCAGCGATGACTCAAAAGTGTGTGGGCTCTTCCGCTCACAAAGTCCGTATTCTAGGGAAAACCACAGTAGCAGCAGGTTCATATTTTAAAAATAACAATCATGGAGGTTGTTAGCTGATGTTAGAAAATGAAGATCTTCTCACCCACATTGTCTATATGAAGGATGAACTGCCATAGTGTGAAGTGATGCAGTTTTGATCCTAAAATGAATATGCTATGCCCTTCCTGTCTCAGCATTGAGACTATTGATTAAGCTAGTATTGTAAGTGGTGTTTTATAATACAAACTCAACCCCCATCTTCATGTACAATGATTGGGGAAAAAAAAAAAAAAAGCTTTGCTCAGTCTATACAACTGTTGGACTTTTGTGTAAGAACTTGCATATGGTATGTGATTCACTACTAATGTTTATGCTGTTTAATTAGCAACAAATCAGCCCCAGACTCTTAATGACACAACAGTATTCACTTTTTAATAATTATTAACAAGTATATGTATTGAATTACTCTCTTTTTTTTTTTTTTTTAAAACATTTGTTCATAATTCATTCTTTTGTACATAATATGACGTGCAAGGCAAAGGTAGACATGATAGAAAATAGAATTTGCACAGGGCTCAGTCCATGTTTGTCTCAGGTGAGGGGGGTTCAGTTCTTTGGTCTGATGACTCTTCCTGTGCTATGTGCTGTTCAGAGAACGACTCCCCCCTCTCCAGGATGGTCTCTTCTTCACCGTTCCCACCTAGACTCTTTTCTCGCTGGCCATCGTTGGCAGTAGTGCTGTCTGTCTCTTTAGCCTGTCCTCTGAGATGTTCTCTCGCTGCTGATTTAGCTTTGGGTGGAGCAGAAAAAATTTCAAATACTTAAGGCAAGGCTGAGAATACTTAAGAAAAGAATATGTACATTCGAGCAAGCAGCAATGAAACAACTGAAACAATCTTAAAAATTATTTTTAATGTATAAAGAAAGCTTAATTGGTAGAATTTTCAGTTATTATTCTATGCTTTGATATTCAATTAATTTTGTTACGATTTTCCTTTTCCGTTATTCAATTTTGATCTTTTATTTAGTCAGGTCTACATGTTCAAAATAATTTTTAAATATTTTTAAATATGGACAAAACGGCTTAGCTATGGCTGAGATGATTGTTCATGAAATCTTACTCTACCTTCTATTTAACAAAATAACATTAATTTACACATATATTTACATAACTGTTATAAAATCTATTTAAATAATTGTAAAATCAGCAATGAGGCACTTCAAATGTGCATTGACAAACAGTAAGAATTACTAGACTAATGTTATGCTGTGTTTGTTCTTCATTAAGATTTATTTTTGTTTATACTGATAGCTGAACGCTTTCCCTAATACACTCCACTAGATGTTCAACAACCAGCAGTGCAGGTGGATGCTGCAAAAAGCAATAATAAAAAAAAAAAAAAGCGCGCAAGTTCTATCTCAATATTCACCTGAAAGAGCCAGCTCGTTCGTGAAAGACACATCACTAGTGCAATTGTGACTCTAGCTCTCGTTCATTAACTCCCTCTTAATTGCATCAGTCTCTGCTCACCTTCCTCTCCCTCAGGCAAATCCTCCGAGCAGGGCTCCAGCTCTCCCAGGTTTACCCGCTTCCGTATCGGTGACCTCTGGAGTCGGGGCAATGCAGCTTTCAGCTCTGAGACAAACCACAGTACAACCACAAAGCAGACTTCATTACATCTTCACACTGGTCTTCTCTTCTACTCAAATGCTCCAAGAAATATACACCATGTCATAGATTACATCATAGTTTCAGACATATCAAGGTATCTTTTCAAAGAAAATGGTATTCTAGAAATATTATTTTGTTAAAGAAACCTTAGGAGAATTGCTTCAATGACGTTCAGTAACTTATTTAAAAAACAAAACAAAAAAATTAATGTTTTTCTCTCATTTCTCATTTCAAACCCTTCAAGACTGCTACATCGTAGTAGTAGTAGTAATAGTAGTAGTAATAGTAGTAGTAGTAATAGTAGTAGTAAGTAAGAGTAATAGTAGTAGTAAGAGTAATACTGATTTTTTTGCACTATGGCTGTGGTCCATTCTGAAGTGATCATGACTCTACCCTGCTCCCACTGAAGGCTACATCCTCCACAGCGAGAAGTCTGAAAGGTCTTCCTTTAGGGGTTAAATGCAACAGTCATTCAGAACACACTTCAGTCTAACTTCTAGCTGAGATGGTTTTCCACTGTCACGTATGCAAATACAAAAGCACAACCCTACTTTCATTCACAAACATGCACTATGCAGTGGAAACCTCCCCATGTGGTTGAGTAGACTCACTTACAAAAGCACTAAAATACAAATGGTAAATGTTGTTACCTTATGCTACATCAGGTAGCAATAAAAACATAGCAGAACTACTTTTGTCTATTTTATAACTTCCTATTACAAAATGTGACGTTTATATGTTTTGTATGTGTCTTTAGCCCTTATTTATAGGTAAGCTCACCAGCTGCTGTAGCCATTTTAATAACAGTGCAAGGAATCTTGGGAGCAAAGTGTGTATCAGTTGTTTTCTTCAAAATGACCATTTAGAATGCTTTTTCAAGTAAATGTTTTTCATCACTACAGACTGCTCACTGACATTTTACATTTGCTCACTGGCTGACCTTTTTATCCAACTGAGACAGGATACAACTGAGCAGTTGAGGGTTATGGGTCATGCTCAAGGACCCAACATTGTCAGATTGGCGGTGCTAGAATTTGAACTCTAGCACCTTTTGATCAGTAGTCCAAAGCTTTTAGCAGCTCGCCTCCACTTTCCTGACTGCTCCGGGTATTCTCCCTTCATATAGGCTTCCTCACTTCAGTATAGACCACACTTTAAGCCTAAGTACAACTAAAGGTTTCAAGATGTCCAAAAAAAAAACGTTTATAGACAACTGACTGGTCTCCACTAGCCTTCACTGGCTTTTAGACGCATTAGAATATTGGTTGAACCACTCCCTTTTAGAGCAGGGTGGGGTGTGGATGCTGAAACAAAAGCTCACCCTCAGGGTCGAGCAGGGCAGCGTGCTGGAGTAGGGCGTCCTCATGGACGGAGACGGCTCGGCGCTGAGGTGAGGGCTTCATGCGAGGCCACGGTTTGGGGAGAGTTTCTATGAAGGGAAAGAGGTATAGTGTCTGTATCCATACCCATAATACACCACACAGAACATACAGTATAAATACAAACAGTGAGTAACTCAATGTATTAAATAAAGGCATATGCTGTGCATACGCAGGATATTCCATTACAAACAACATAATGAATTCAGGGTATTTATACCGTAATTATATCTAATTACTTCCATATACTCAGACCTTGGAACGACAAGGTGATCTTACAGTTATGTGATTTTAAGATACTGAGCAATTGGCACATAAATAACATATTCATAATATTTTTGCCAAAAAAGTCAGATATTGTAAATCAATATTATAAGGAATTAGAATTTCTTATTGGTCCCACATTATATTAGTGTAATAATTGTGCAGTTATACATAAACTATACATGCAACTAATCTCCCAATTGAAAATTTATGCACTGTTACAGATGGGTTACAGAAGTAATCTTATTTAAATACACATGTGTGGCAACTTCCGTTTTGGTGTAACAGGGTGGAGAGTATTCACTGCTGGTTTGTGGTGAATTCAGAGCCTATCCCAAGAACACTGGGTGTGAAGTGGGAATACTCTTTGAATGGGCTGCCAGTTCATTGCAGGACACCATGCACACACACACATTCACACTTAGAGGCTGTTTAGAATAGCCAATCCACCTACTGGCATTTTTTGAGAGGTAGGAGGAAATCTGAGAACCTGAAGGTAATCCACACGGACATCGGGGAACATGCAGGAGGATAACTGTATTTGTATGAAATGCTAGTTTTGGCACTGTACTTACACAGTAACTACACAGGAACTCTCCAGGTATTGTAAAGTGTGATTTTATATTGATAAGTAGACAAATCCTGCCTGTATAATTATTATGTAAGTACAGTCCAATTCAGTCTCTCTGATTTTGTTTATCTGTAACAGTGCATTATAGTTACATTACAGTTGCCCGTATGGTTTCTATGTAATTACATGGGTATTACAGACACTTGATATAAACACCTTGAATTAATTGTGTTGACTGAACAAATATATACATACCAAACACTGCATGCACTTTAACCAAAGCCCATTTGCTACAGCCGCATTGAATTGCATGTTTGATCTGATAGAGGTAATTAAATTGTCTTCAGCTGAGCCCTATAGAAGGCTGCTGACTCTTAAAGCATTAAGAGCTGCCATCAGGGGAGGTGTTGAAGGAAAACAGAGATGAGGCCAGTTACTGTGGCCCTACTGTTAGAGTTTAAATCTGTTTAGACAGTGATGGATATCTAGGGAATTTAGAGGGTCTCTGTGCTGGAGTACTACGCTCTGTGAGTGGACAGTGCCTGGATAGTGGACAGTGATACCACCACTGCAAATGCTAAGACTGTAACCAGACACTTAATGGAACAAACTCTCTGATTTAGTTCTCTCTGCAGATTTCACAACCTTCGGTTAAGACGTACGACTGAGCTCTTCTGAGAGCACCTAAACACTATTACAGCTCAGCCCTTTGCCAAAGAGTGTGATAAACTTTGTGACGTCAACTGGTGTACTTCACAGTAGAGAAGCACAATTACCAATTTCATTTCCAATTCGATGCCAACAATGATCTGATACTGACATTTCCTTTGTAACTGAGCCAACTCTCTACAAACTTCTTTTAACTTATGTGAAACATCAGAAGCACAATGGCAGAAGGATAAAGACAACTTGTGTACTTTTTTCAATGCAGTATTTGTGTCTTGTGCGTCAGCAAGTTAGTGCATTCAGAGTAGAAAGTACATCTGAGGAGCAGATTGGAAAATGTTCCAAATCTGATCTGATCCAGTCTTTTTAGTCCAGTTCTTTGTAGTTATCCTATCCATGTTATTTAATTTTTGTATTGTGACTATAATCTGTAGATTGCTTGATTCATGACAAGTCTTTGTAGGTTTCTGTGTACTAGCACTTCGCGCAACTACAACTTTCCCTTCTACAACTAACAAAACATTATTGACATTAAATCACAAAACACTTCAGCAGCATTGCAAATATTCCCTTTGTTTTTTCAGGAAACTACCAGAGTAATTTTGATGTAATTTTAACATGATGTTTTACAGAATGTTTCATCTTTAATTACATGAAATGTGCTTCGTCTACCAATGTCTTACACCCAGAACTTCATTGGTTCCAGCCTGTTCTTATGAATCCAGGTCCACTTCAGTCCAGGCATTAGCCCACACACAATAATTGCTACTAATAAGATCAACTGCTCCCCGTTTAACAAATATATTTTCAATATATACCAGCACTGAAACACTCTCACTTTGCAAAATATTTCCGAGCCTCTTGTTGTACTCACTCCCCTCTGAAAAGATTGGAACGGCAAGGGAACCACTAGGAGGCATTATGATTACCTGGTAATGCCAAGTGGCTTGGTCATAGCCCCCTTGGTGCTCCAGACTTTCACAATAATGTATTGGACAAACAGGTAATCATATATATTGACAATATATTAATACACTCTGTTACCTTGTCTGACCACATTCAGCATGTTTGTAAGGTTCTGAGATGATTGCTGGAAAATTCTAGTTTACGATCTAATCTAATCTTCAAGCTGAAAAGTGCTTCTTTCATCAAAAGTTGCAAACATTACATAATTAGTTATTTTTTGCATGTATAATAAGTTAATACTAAGGTATCATTGGTGGAACATTAACTGTAGCCCTTTAAATTGGATTACTATTCAGTTATTCATCTTAAAAAATATTATTCAGTAAAAACTACTATAAATTATTCGGTAACTACAGTGAAACTAATAGAAAAGGTGTGTAGTAACAAGGGTTTGTAACTACACAAATACGAGAGACACACCAAACTAATCAATTAGAAACAAATCAGTAATGGAGAAATTAATACTTGTTCATTCTCATTAGGCCATATTCAGATTTGAGTTAAGTGCACACACACTTACATCTTAAACCCATTCTGACCATTCCTTCTCGCATGTCATACCTTCAGTAACCGACTGTGCTCTTTCTGCTCTCTCCTGGGGGTCTGTGCTACGCACCCTACGTGGTGAAGGGGCTGGAGGTGTATCTTTTCGTGGAGAAGGGGTTGGAGGCTCCTTTGTCTGAGACTGGGAGGAAGTTCTACTCTCCACCACTGTTGTTGGAGTATCTGGAGAGGGACTGGGCTGCCTAGGGATTGGAGAGATGGTTCTGGAGGCCACAGGAGTCTCACCCGGGGGGATAAAGGTGGGTTTGAGGGTCGGTTTTGGGGGTAAAGGGCCTAGAGGTCGTTCTGGGAGTGGCGGGCGTTCTGTGTTGCTTGCTCGCACCGGCCGTCTGGTGTCTGATAGTAGATGAAGACTTCTTAATAATACTGCACAATGGTTTAATGATACACAAAGGCACAAAAGTCAGAAAATAAGAGTGTTACTTAAGTGAGTTGTCACCTGAAGAGGTGGACATGGTGCGTGGCTTCATGGGTGGAGGTTCAGGCTGGCTGTCCAGTATTGCCCCTAACAAAAACAAGAAAGTGGGTCACAAAAAAGACAGTTGGTTCATGGCAGGTTTAAAAGTGCACATCACACGGCAATAGTGATGCTATTGGATTATAGGATTTTCACAGGCTTTAATATCCAACTTAATTTGTGGCAACAGCCCTTTATGTGACTTTTCAGAAAAAAGACCTTACTGAAAGTGATATATCTCATTTGATCAAGTTGTGAAGCTCAACTCTGTCAGGCCAAACTCCATTTAGCAGGAAGAAATTTATCTACTGTGGGAAGCCTGCTTTGAAAACCAGCAAATTCTCTAGAGTGAAAATGCTGTCATCTAGCTCACTTTTCCAACAGGGTTGATCAAAGATTTTACATACAACGGACCAATAGCTTTTAGCATCTACTAATATTCTAGCTGCTCAGTAGAGGTTCAAACTGCTCCTTGGTGTTTTTTTGTCATTATTACATATCTATAAGGTTCTGGTTATTCTCCTTGCACACACTTCCGGCTGTTGTAGTAAAAATGCAGATTTCATCCCTCATCCTTCACGTGCACAGATAATCATAGTAGACAGACTACTGAGAACCTCAGTGGGGTCTATTCATGGTTATGTGTGACCTCCGAGATCTGGTAGTCACTGAATTTCCTTGTTATTGGAATGCCATATATAGTCATGCGTTATGGAAGCTGCAGATCATTAAGACAAATCATTTCCTTTTCATTACACACACACCTCGTTACCCACAATATGCTTGTGCAGTCTTAATCAGAAATCACATGACATAGCTCCTGGTGATTTCTCACCCAGTTCAGTTCAAAAACTTATTCCTTTAATCCAGCTCTTCAGGAATATTATTGCCAAGTGTAGGTTTAATAGGAACAATTTAGTGAAATATCTTATTTATTTTCCCCTTACAAGCTTCCACATACCCCAAATGTAGTTACAAGCTTCCACTTAAATCATTTTCCTCTTTGCATTTATTATCTTTTGTATTACTTCGTGGTTTTCTGAATTTATTTGTTTAATTGTTCATGCACTTAGATTCGAAACTGTCCTTTTTGTTACTGACTAGATCACTCAAGCACTTGTACAAATCAGGATTAGTCTCTAGTCTTTCAGGTTCTGCATTCTTGTAGTTCCTGTGTGTTTTGTATTACTACAGATTCAATTGTAAACATTTACACTAAACATTTTTCTGTAAATATATGCCTACACATTCCTCAGACCATAAATCTTAGAACACAGAATGTGAGCTATGTAACGTCACTGCATAGATGAATGCAGTATCATTATGGGGCAGACATTTTGTACAACCAGAAAGATTTTTTTTAAATTTGATATCACCTGCTACAACTTGCCTCCCAAAGTTTGAATGTGGAATAGTACTACAAAGGTGGAACTTCTTCAAATGATAATATACAGTCTCCTCCAAAAGTATTGGAACAGCAAGGCCAATTCTTTTGTTGAAAACATTTGGGTTTGAGATCAAAAGATGAATATGAGACGATAGAGCATAATTTCAGCTTCCATTTCCTGATATTTACATCTAGATGTTTTAGACAACTTTGAACATGGCACCTTTTGTTTGAACCCACTCATTTTTCTAACTGGGAGGAACTTCATCATGCAGCGAGACAATGACCCAAAACACATTGCCAACACAACAGAGAACTTCATTAGGGGAAAAAACTAGAAGGTTTTAGACTGGGCAAGTCAATCACCAGACCTTAACCCAATGGAGAATGCATTTCACCTCCTGAAGAGGAGACTGAAGGGAGAAACCCAAAACAAATAACAACTGAAAGAAGCTACAGTACAAGCCTGGCCTGGAAAAGAAAATTGCAAAAGAAGAATGCATGATGTGAGTGATGATGTCAGTGGGTCGCAGGCTTAATGCATATTGAAAACAAGGGATATGCAACCAAATAGCAAGTGTTATTTATTTTACTTTAAGACTATCTGTTCTTATACTTTTGCTCACCAAACAGTTGGGTGGTCTGCCACCAAAGTGGCCATGTTCTATATTGTTTAACACACCTAGATGTAAATCTCAGGAAATGAAAGCAGAAATTCTGATCTATCATATCAGATCTCAAACCCAAATGTCTTCAGTGTATAGCAAAAATACGAGAATTGACCTTGTTGTTCTAATACTTTTTGGAAGGGACTGTAGTTACACTCTGAACCCGTTGTAAATACTAAAACAGATTATCCCTGTGCTATTGCAAAATGGTTTTTTTTATGTTTTTTTTTATTTATTTATTTTATGGTTTATTATTAAATGACATTATATAGCTTACACACTATGAACCTTCACACAGGGATCTCCATCATGCATACTAGCACACAGGACAAGTAACATCTAATATGCAGCTTCAGGCTGCTCTCATTGCCACACAGAAGTGCAAATGTAGCACATCTCAGAATGCAGCAAAAATCTCCAGTTACCGCGATGGACAGCCACATCCTACACAGCTGATAATAAGGGTGAGGAATTAGAGGAGGGCCTTACCTTCTGAGTTGGCTTTTCTCAGCTCCTCTTCTTTGCTCTAGAAGAGGATAATAACGCCTTGATTGAAATGTCTGTTGCTGAATAATCCCACAGTTATCAAGGCATTATGTTTCTGATATTGTGGTTAAGCAGCTAAGCAGGTATTACATATAAAGTCTTCAGCACAAATCAGTACATACTGTAGTTTCCAGAGGAGTTCCAGGGGAGTTCACTCCTTTCGAGCTATCACTATTTTAACTGCTGTCTACTGTCCAGAACATAATGTTTTAGATCATCATCCAACTACATTGTGGACTGCTTGTTACCTGCCCTAACATTTGCATTACTGTTTAGATAAGTGTCAAGCAAGTGAGGTAAAATTGCCCTTGCTGAAAAATGTTATTTAGCTGGAGACTTTATCTTGTTTTCTGTCAAGTCGTATACCTTTGAAGAGGATTTATATATGACTTAGTCACACACAGAAACATACACACCTGACTCGTTTTGGAGTCGAAGGGGGGTGTCTTGGCGACCCCCATGCGATGCAGCATAACATGGAGCCGCTGTTCAAAAGTGGAGGAGCTTTCAGATGAGTGTTTCTAAAAAAAGAAAGCAAGCAGGCATGACCACAATGACAAGAGCTACAGGGTGCATCTTGCTACAGATAACACTGAATACATACAGTACATGGCTGGTGAGCAGGAGCTCTGTCCTAACAGAAAACCTGTTCTGATGCGAGTCATATATTGTAGTAAACTTGATAGATTGAACCTTTGCGCATATACAGAATCCAAATAGAGCATCAAAAATAGCAATGCAGAAAGGCAGTCTTTTTATTGCATTTTAAAGGGGTTCATTGGGGGTTTTTATTTGTCATTTAAGGTATTATCTTGGACACTGTAGCTGTGTAAATCTCCACACAATAGGACCTTTTATGGAGGATTAAGCCCAAATATGCTTATATGTTTGCCAACGAAGGAAAATTAGTGTTCAGTTGATAATAATGATAACTGATTCATTATTAGCAATTACAGTGTGATTATGTACAAAAGAGTACAAAATATGTACAAAGAAGTACAAAATATATTTTTGAAAAAAAAAAACTTATTTAGTCAGTTACTGATAGCATAGTGAATAAAAATGTAATTTTAAAGCTGAGTCAGCAAAAGAAACTCTTTACAATATGTAGAAGCGTTACATCACTCTTTCAAAAAGACTGAGATCATCAGTTTCAGCAGTATTTGTAACAATATTCATAGTAATTATTGAGCCAATTCATGACAGGCTTATGATATTCTCACAACATGTCCACTGTATCAAGGTAGTCTATCACATTATCACACTACCATCCCTCACACAGGGATCTCTCATTCAGTGCCTTGATTCCATATCTTGATTCCATATGTTAATATGGCTGTCATGGCTGAAGTTATTCATTGTTTAAAAATAAGATTTATACTTTTATCATATTATTTATAATCAGAGATGTAGATTCAAGTGTACTCCAGAGCTTGGTGTAAAAACTGCTTTAACTCCAGAAACATTGCACACTCCCATACCCAAACTTCCAACAGGAACGTGTCAAGTGGTGACCAATGGCTGGTAGAGCTGAACATAACCACCATGCCACTGAAAGCATAGGACCTGCTGTAGCTGCTTATCAGAGATTGTTTCTCTAACTATGCAAAATTCACACCTCAAATGTGTTAGATTTCCTGTCTGTAAGAGTCCTGCAGAGTTCCACAGAATGAGGCAGTAAGTGCACTACTTTGCTGGTATATGCCTGTGGTATGCTGAGTTGACATATCATTCAAAAGACTAGGATTAAGTACCTTAAACAGGACATTCATTCATTCAATTTCCTTCCACTTCTTGTGGTAGGATTCATCGTGGCTACAGGCTGAGAAGGTCAGCCCAGATTCTCTCTTCCCACCCACAGTTTCCAGCTCCTCCTGGAGGACACCCAGATGTTCCCAAGCCATGTGTGAGATATAATCTCTCCAGCAGGGCCCCAGGGTCTCCGTCCAGTGGGACATGCCTGATACAGCTCTAGAGGGAGCAGAGGGGGCATCCCCTCAACCGGCTCCTCTCGATTCAGAAAAGAGCTCTACTTTGAGGCAATCCTGAATTGTCGGGCATAATATTTAATAGTATTAAAGTTTAAGCCCTAAAGAGGCCAATAATTTAAATCTAATCTAATCTAATGCAAATACAATATACTTCATATACAGCAGAGCAGCCAGCTCATGATTGCTTATAATGATGAATGACACAATAATTTCTTGTATGCACTCTGACAGATATACCATGTTTTTGTTTATAGTTGCCCCCACTTACAATATACACATGCTTCCCTTACCACTCCTCATACCCTTTCCCCAGCTGAAGCAAAAGCAGCACGGTCCTCATTGTTTTATTTGTCATCTGGCAAAGTGCACTGAGTAACCGGTGCTTCATCTACAGAGATGAAAGATAATGTGTTTCAAAAACATTTTATGAAGGTTCTCAGTAGCTCTTTTTTTGCCAATTGTAGAATTTTACCTCAACATCAATTTCACATGCAATATCTTGATTGTGGACCCCCTAAAAGGCGGGGCCCTGGGAGACTGCCTCTTTCACCCATCCTTTGAGACGACCCTGACTGACAACTGTTAAACCTCACAGCAAATTACTACCACAGCTGAGGTGTTTCAGAGGCATTTCACCCATCAAACCAACTGCCCTGATTTGCCTTGAAATTAAGTACAACAGCAGTGTTCACTTACCTTAGCTTGTGTAGCTGCAGAGTCCTGCCCTGGCTCCAGTCCTGTAAGCAGGATAAGGGACTGAGATTTGCCCTCTCGAAGTGAGCGGCGCGTAGCCTTGGGTCTCCTCTCTCCATCAGGGGTTCGGCTCTTCTCTAGGGTCCGGCTCTTCTCTCCCTCCAAGGGCAACGTGGCTGTTACTGGACTGGGAGTTTTGATTGGGGTCAGGGGTGCAGCAGGAGGCAATGTTGGGACTCCTTCAGTTTTGGCAGGCGAGGAGGCGGGAGGGGTGGGGGTGGAGGCAGGGGCAGCTGATGGGGCAGAAAGTGGCATGAAGAGGGGTGAGGGTGCCATTTTGTCATCTACAGTTGGTACTGTGGGGGATGAATCTGTGATGGTGGGAGTAGTGCTGGGTGCCTTGAGGATGCTCTCTTCTTCCAATTTCTCCTTCTCCTTTTCTTTTTCTTTCTCTCGCTCTTTTTCCTTGTCTTTCTCCTTTTCCTTCTCGCGCTCTTTCTCCGCACGTGCGGCCTCCCGGAGTGGTCGGATGAGGTCTGCTATTGAAGTCTTTTTGACCTTTCCTTCCGGTGCACCCTCGCTTTTGGTTCCTCGACCTGCACGGACCTTCTTGAAGGCGAAAAAGTCACCAAACTTCTTCTTTATGTTTTTTGTCGGAGCTGTGGAGGGCGTGGAGGTTGTCAAGGTGGTGGTCGGAGGGGAAGTGGTGCCACAGGTAGACTCTGCAGACTGTGCTTTATTGAGGGCGTCCTCCCTCTGGTGCTTCCTGAAAGTCAGCAGAGGATAAACATGATGGAAGCTGAAATGCATGTTATGCGTATTGTGTATGTGACATTTACACAGCGTTTAACTAATAACTAGTGCCTAGCGTTACATCTGCGTAGGTGTATACTCACAGGGGGTCATCAGGGATGATCTTCTTGGTGAAGAACTCCTCTACGCCCTCGTCCACCCTCCCCATATTCTCATTGGCTTCATTCTCACTCTCAGCTGCCTGCTCCTACACACATACAGAAACACACAGACACACATACACAGAAAAAGACAAGGTCACTTGCCAGGACTAACAGATTATTCAAGGTCGACATGAATGTAGAAATCTGAAACGCTCTGAAAACACACTGGCTTCACGGTATAATATAGAAAAGCTGCTCTCAGCAGCACTGTTTCAACTGTCAGTGTGCACTGCTCCAAATATACACATCACACTGTCTCTCTTCATATTCATCATATTCATATATTCAGATATGCACTTTTCCTATGCACACCACACTCATACAATATACTCACCTACATATATGTGCACACATATACATACGGACATAAACTATTGTAAATCATGGTGATATAAATAATGATATCAGCAGGCAAGGCTGATTTTCTATTGGCTGTGACTCTGGTGCATCTGTCTCTCTTGTCCCAAGAGAGAACCAAACCCAGCTCTAGTCTTTCTCTGTCTGTTCCCCCTCCTCCTAAAGCAATTAGACCCCTTAAATACACCCACATGTAGCACACTGGCACACAGAATGGGAGTGTGGCTGCTCAACAATGGTGATTAGTGTCTGTATCTTGTAGCCATGGCAATAATTTAATAACAGAAAGGAGCACATCTTGAATTGTGAATTAGTCTGAACTGGATGTCAGTGTCTTGTACTTAGCAAGAAAATCATCTAATTAAAAAGTAATGTGTCTTTGAATTTAAGATGCTATATAGAAAGTGTACATTATAGGTTATTTAGGGTATTGATTGTCTCTAAGCACCCAAGTGTCTCTAAACACTTAAACCCTAGTATAATTTTAGCAATTCTAAAATCATAGTTTTCGAACACTTAATAGAGTAAAATTATTATCAGTTAAGCTAATTCTGAAGGGTGGCACAGTGGGTAGCTCTGCCATCTCACAGCTCCAAGGTCCAGGGCTCAATCCTGAGCTCGGGTTACTGTCTGCGGAGTTTTGCACGTTCTCCTCGTGTATGCGTGGGTTTCCTCTAGGTTCTCCAGTTTCCTCCCACCTCCCATAAACGTGCAGTGGGCACACTGGCTATTCTGAATTTCCCCTATGTGTGAAATAGTGTGTGAATGTGAGTGTGAATGGTGGCCTGCAATAGAGTAGAGGTTTAGCAGGTAACACTGATGCCTCACAGCTCAATCCTGAGCTCAGGCTACTGTCTGTGCAGAATTTCACATGTTCTCCTCCTGTTTGTATGGGATTCCTCAGGGTTCTCTGGGTTCCTCCCACCTCCCAAAAACATACAGTAGGTGGACTGGCTATGATAAATTGCCCCTGCATGTGAATAAGTGTGTGAATGTGTGTGTGCATGCTGGCCTGCAATGAACTGGCATCCCATCCAGGATGTATTCCAACCTCATGCCCAGTGTTCCTGGATCCACTACAATCCTGATCAGGATAAAGCGGTTACTGAAAATGAACGAAGAATGAATAAATCACTAATGTTTTATATAGTGATATAGTGATAATGTTTTTTTTTTAAACTGTTAAACTAACAGGAAAGGTGTGTAGTTACGAGAATAAGGAATGTAAATCTGGACCTGCTGATGGCTCCTGGGAGTTTAAGAACTATAAGAACAGGTTTTTACAGACTGAACAGATTCAGTGTATATTTAGAAGCCCACATATCACTGCTATCATGAGTATACACCCAAGTCCCAAAATAGCATCTTAGCAACTCTGTAACAATTGTTACAGCGTTTTAAAATCATTTTTGATAAACACCACCATCACTAAAACTTGCACAGCATCTAAATGGAACTGTCAATTTCATAAAAGGAGGGAAAAAGCTTTCTAAAGTAAACTTCTGCGGTTGTGTCAATAATGTTCAGTGTAGAATGAAAATGAGAAAACTAAGAGTGAGGTCATTCACCAAAAGGTAAGCCTTCACCACAGTGGAGGATTTTACTTTCTGTATTGTCCAGTGTCTATAATATTCCAAATGCATAAATAGCACACGCACACACAGTCACGACAGCAGTTATATTTAGGCATGTATGAACACACACACATATATATATATATATATATATATATATATATATATATATATATATATATATATATATATATATATATATATGCAAACACAACGGGCTACACCAGGGTATGTGGTTCTCCTGTAGAAACTGTGAGGGCTGAGTGAGCACTGCAGGCAGGAGAGAGAGAGAGAGAGAGAGAGAGAGAGAGAGAGCAGCATGGCATAAGCAACCGTATGTAAATGCAGTGCTACAAGCCGCATGAGAAATGGATTATAAAGCATTTAATGCCTCCTGGCCAATCAGAACGCACAGCTCGTCATCACTCCACTGCATCTCCAGAAAAAGAAGGCGGCACAGTGGCAAGGTGTTTCCCACATAATTAATACCACCTTACATATTAGTAAACACAGCACACATACTGTACATACAAAGCATAAACATACGTGCTCATTTCTTCTGATAATGGTCCGAATTGAAATCATATGGTTTGGAATGGCGCTTATATGACTTTATGATATAAACATATGACCTAGCCACACCAAAAATGCACAATACACACAACCATATTCTATTTCGACATACAGAGTCTAGAAAGCCTACAGTACAAGTAACAATAATCAAAAATAATAATAATTTTGTGTGCAAAAGAAGTCAGGAGCTAATCTGTTAAAGATCACACACATGGCAGGAGTTAAGGCCTGAGGACAAGAAATTTCAAGGCCATGTATTTCTTTATGTTTTGTGGGGTAGAGCATAAAACAGTGAGACACTGCAAGTGAACGTTGTGTTCTTTTTCGTTATCATGGTTTCCCTGTTCTCAGAGCATTGCACAGCCATTGAAAGACAGATGCAGTCTCAATTATGAAACAACCTGGAGCAGCTTGAATGTTTATGTAGGAGGACTTTTGAAGGACAGAGGCTAGAATTCCGCACACCTTTCATTTCTTCTGGTGTCAAAGCTACTTGGCCTATGCTATTAATATGCTATGCTCCTGATAAACTCATGTTGGTGAAATGGGGAGGGATGTAAGAAGCTGGTCCTGTGCTTTAAAGCCTGATGAACTCATCATTCAAACATTTTCCTGTCAAATTTCACTGCAATATTTGCAGAACTTCTCTGCACCTTGTCCACCAATGCTTCTTCCACAATAAAGGAAATGATTGTAATCTTAAATAGACTGTCACAGTTAACTTGCTATTATATAAGCAGATAGTCTCTAGTCTCTGTGAGTCAGACGTTATTTCGGTTTGGAGAAACTGATATCACACTGGGAAGCCACGACCAGGGGAAGCCAAGTCTAGTCAACACAAGTTCCAGCATAATTGTCTTCTAGAAGCAAGGGCTCATGCAGTTGCTTAAAACACCGAACTGATCAGGTTTAATGACAAGTTTATAATTATGATGAGGGGTGTGAGGTTGTTAGTAAGTAAATGGAGTTGGGTTCTGAAAATGTACTGGTGCATGCAGTAGAGAGAAAGATGTGAGACGTGTGTATGTGTGAGAGAGAGAAGAATGCTGAGCTGAGAATATAGCAAGATGGCAAGAGAAATGTTTATGCAGACTGAGACTACAAAAGCAGGACTAAGGTGGTATTTATTGAATAAGTCTAAATAATTAACGTTACTGAATAACATGCTTTAAGATGAACATTTGAATAATAAGACGAGAATTTAAGGGATTAACCGGGAAATAGGGACACACACAGTATTTAAGCCACACCAACCTGTGTATAATGTGACTGTTAAACCATCACACCTTCTCCATATTATACTCTCCCCTATGACACCACCTGCCTTTATATTTCCACTCCCCAAATGCCACACAATATGGACACCCACTTGCTTGTGGATCACAAGCCAGGAGGGGCAGCTGATATAAATGGGCTAGTAGGGCTAAGCCCCTGTGTCTCTCAAAGATAAAAGAACGTTTCATTTCAAAATTTTTGGCTTCCTCATTTTGCTGTTCACAAATGTCTTATATTTTGGACTTTTGTGGAACCAAGTGCATTTTTTTCCTCCCCCCAAAAAAATGCATTTGGAGGAGAAATCCTGCATAAACAATACACAGAATGGTATGAAGAAGCAATGCTGGGGATGGTTTGTCTCTACCCCAGACTGTAGATTCATGCAGCCTATCAGTAACAGTCATGTCAGGTGATTACGCAGAGTTTACCCCCTAGTTGGATCTCAATTTTTACTGTTATTTTTCAGTAACACATCATCAGCAGTGATTGAGAAGGCGTATGTGTAATACAGTGGCACGAATATGTGTAATGAATGTGAACAAGGTGGATTATTTATTCTATATCATCCTTTTTTCCACAAGAAATGCATTTGAATGAGAAAGTAAGAGTAGATAGACTAAGTACATACTGTTCAGTGAAAATGCTAATCACACAAAGAGACAGATGACAGAACTGTACTTTTAGTGGTTTTTGATTTAAATGAAAAGGTTACAATTTTTCTGTTACCATGTAATCATGAATGCTGATGCCTATCTGCCTTTAAGTGTGTGTGTGTAATAGTGTGTGTGTAATAGTTTGTGTGTGTGTGTGTTACAGTGTGTAATAATCATTCTTATTTTGACATTGATGATTATATAATGCATTGCTCAGCCCTAATAGTGTCATTGTTGAGCTATTGATAGATATTAGATTTCAGCTTCCCATCTAATACCGCAGCCAGCTGTCACTACTGGCCAGTAAATACACACTGACATTTTCAGGTGGTCTAAGGCAGTGATTGCAGTGTTTCCATGCTTCCTTCTATATCTGAACTGAACCAGGGGAGAAGAGGCATCCTCCCCAGAGACTCCGATCTAACAAAGCTGGTCAGCCTGACTGCACACTGAACCCAGTGACAGACAGACAGACACACAGACAGACAGACAGACAGACAGACACACCCCAACATAAGAAAAGATGACTCTCTTCTTGAAAATACACACATAGAGTTAGGCGTGACAAAACCAAGAAGACATGTAGCTCTACATGTACACCCACAGGTATCCATGACAACACAGCAATGAAAATCTCCCAACTCACGACACCGGCAGAGAGGAAGCAGCAACAACACTGCAGCTACCAATCAAACACTCCCAGCTTACACACTATAACAACACACTGTGTAAATGCCTATTAACTAAACATACCAACAGGTAGCCATGACGGTTCATTTACGACAGCAGTGCTATTAGTCAGTAACATAATTTGACTGATATGTAGCAAAAAGACAAATACAGCCCCACTGTCTGATATATGAATGTGTGCAAGAGCATATGAACACTCATTCACGCACACACACAAACACACACAGCATACTCACATATGCTGTTGCATATAATGCTTATAACTCTTATAGCACTGTACCAACAGCCTCTGTTATCATTCAAAGTGGCATAGGACAGTGCTAATAACCAAAGGTGTGTGTGTGTGAGTGAGAGAGAGAGAGAGAGAGAGAGAGAGCTCCTACACTTAGCATTGCTATGAGACCAGCACCTATCACTATGGCAACCATTTGATCAGTCACCAACCAGGAAATACAGCCATCAGTGCAAAAGACAGATAATACACAGGAAGAGCACAACTCACACACACATGCAAACACACGTAGACAAGTGAGTACTGTCAAATGTATTGCCAGAATAATGGCGAATAATGGATGCCCCCATACGTTAACACCTCCATCCACAAATGTCCATTAAATCCTGTGTAGTCGCTACTCTGAGGGTCAGAGGAATCACTGTAATAGACAGGGTAGGATCACAGTAAAACAACACACTGGCTGCATTTTACTGTCTGACTGACTGGCAGCTCAAACTCAAACACACACTCGTGCAAACACGCCTCCCTACACACAGTCACGCCACACACGCTACCATAAATGGAGGACTTTCTTCTAACCAGTTCATTCAAACCAAGTGAGCTTGTGCACAGAACCTGAAGGAAAATATACACAATAAAATACAACACAATAAAAAATGCTTTTAATAAAAGACATTTACTTATTCATTCATTCGTTTATTCTTCTAGCCAAATATTATACTACACCTGATAACAGCCCATTTACACATTCTCACATGAACACTCGCACATATGCACAAAGATTGGTGCAGATTCAGATCCAGCACTGTGACACTATTTCAGTGAATTACGTCAATATACAGATCCACCTTTCCTAATGATAGAGAGATGACAGAGGGTATCAAAGGAAGAGCAAAAGACAGACGGGAAAGGCAAAGAGATAGAGAGAGAAAAAGACTCCTTGATGGGGGAACATTAATAATTAAGACAATACAGCAGTCACACCAAGAGGACCCAAACATAATGACTGAAGAGAGACCATGCCCTGTTCTGACAGTGCGCGCACACACACACACACACACACGCACGCAAACACACACCAGCTAGCTGGGAATCACACACAGCACCTTCAAAAATGGCAATGAAAAATACACACCCAAAATGTCTCTAAGCACCACAGCCCTATTTCCCTCTTTCTCTACATTTCTATTCATCCAAATTTCTCTTCAGCCATGTTATAGCATTATTAGGAAGCAAATGAAAAACAATATGGAGAATAAGGGGGGGGGAAGGAATTACAGAGAACAAGCCTGGAGCTGCTGCACGCTCCATACACACATACACACACATGCAGCCTTGGCTGCTGCTGCGGTGGCTGCTTGCAACAACCTGAGTGCCGCCATCTCCCTCTTTCCATCCCTCCCCCTTCTCTAGTCCTCCATCATCCCCCATCTCACTCCATCCCTCTCCTGCCTCCGTCTCATTCCATTCTCCCTTCTCCATTCTCTCCATCCCTCTCAGCCAGCTCCCATTGCTTGCAGCCGACCCTCTCTGCCCCCCTTCCCTCCTCTCTCTGTCTTTTTTCTGCACTCGTTCACCCCATTATCCCCCTGTACCTGCGGCTTGCTGGGTGGCTGCCTGTGGTGGCGATTGGGTCGGGGTCTGGAGCGGGTGTAGTGCCTCAGCGTGTGGCCTTCGCTGGGCAGGTCCATAGGGGGCTGAGGAGGTGAGGGCTCGGGACGCCGCGGCTCTCTGCTGCTACGAGCGGCCACAAGACCAGCGCCACAGCCACCAAACTCCACCTCCCTCCCCAGCTGGGTGTGGCCTGTGTTGACAGACAGGCCTATCGCCAATGACAACACCCCTCCTCCTCCTCCTCCTGACTCTCTGTCTCCCTCCATCTCCTGCTGGGACTGCGCACTCGCTCGTGCCTGCTGCTCGCCTTCCGTCTCCAGCAGACCTGCAGAGAGGGTGAGAGAGAAATAGACATAGTGAGGCAGAGAGAGAGATACAGGGAGGGGAGAGAAAGCAACAACAGAGAGATAGTGAAAGAGGCGTATGCCTGAATCCAGTCCTGTCATGTGTGAATCCAAAGAGGAGATGAAGAAAACAGGACGGAGGGGATGTGTGATGGAGGTGGGAGCTGTAAACAGACAAGGTTTATCAGAATAAGGACATGATTACCAAATTGGCATGGTGATGCAGCAGAGGCGGACTGTAGGTGGAAAAAGAGCAGAAGAAGGAAAGAGGATGGGAGACAGGAGGAAGGATTGTCCTGTTTGTAAGCCAGTGGTCCCTTCGTTCTCCCTCCCTTATTCCCAACAAGAGACTCAGTGAGCTATGATTGAAACGATTTCAGTTAGCCACAGCCAAACACTCACTCCACACTCCACTTTTGATTTTAATTTTGTCATATGTTCACATGTGTTCCAATTTTTCAGCCTGTGACAAACAAGCATAGGAAATCCCTTGACACAAATAAGGGGATACCCCATTCACACACAATGTGCTTCACTGATCAATCTTTTACTAAAGTTAAATAATGTTTTCATAGGCCAGATCAAACAAAAAAATCCTGCCAGATTTACAAACGTTTCGCTAATGCTGATTTCCTTCACAATCATATGCAAGGCTGATGTGACACCCACAAAACTCCATGAAAGGCCAAGCTCATAGATAGCTGAAAACAACAAAATAATGACTAAACTGTGAAAGAGCGCCTCCTAATTGCGGTGCATGCTAAATCCAGTAATGTAGCTCAACCATTGCAGCTTGTCGGGCTCCATTACTTTTGCCCTAATTGTATAGCTAGACTTATTTGTCTTAATTTTTATTCACTTGAGTTGTATGAATAGAAGCCTATCATTTGCTCATTTGGCTTACTTTGGATACATCTGAGCAGGTGAGGGTTAAGGGTCTTGCTCAAGAACCTGAAAGTGTCAGCTTGGTGGTGCTGGAATTGGAGCCTTAACTACAAAGTCTTAAGCACTGAGCCATCATTTTAGGTTTACATTAATGAGTCTCCTTATATGTAAAATTTACACAAACACAGGAGCTTTCATAGGATACAAATGTTTGTCCAAACTGGATTGTCATAATTACCACATTTCTTTTGTAAATGCTCTTTCACAAATAAATTGGTTCGTAAATTCCTATTCTATTCCTATCCAGTTTGATAAAAGAAACCCAATATTTACCCTACACACATGCAGTACAATCCTGATAAAATGTATTCCTTCATACACAGAGATATATGTATAACAGATATATAATAAAAGGAAATACATTTGAGTATTCCACATCCTTGATATAATTGATTAGCAGCCTATAAAGCAAAGAAATGACCTGTCATTTCTATAGCCGATCGTAAATGTCACACTGACACACAATTGTTCTGCCAATAACTGTGGTTTGTGAGAGCGTGATCAAGCTCAGGCATGTCAGCATCACTCATCACTCACCAGTGGGATTTGAATTCTCTATTCTCTATTAACCTATCACTGAGCTTTTACCCAGATTAAGACCAACTACAGACTTACCCTGCCCCACAATGGTTAATTATGCACATCCCACAAGACCCCCAACAGCTGTTAGCTTCTGTGAGGATTTGTTACAGCCAATGAGCTTCACCAAAACCAACTTTGTATCATGGCAAAACAGTACTAATTATTTGAATACTGTAAATGAATGAATGAATGAATGTTAATATACAATGATGCCTGATATCACAAGACCAGGTATATTACTTCTGACTAAAAAAGAAAGTAACAATTTTTATATATACAATGGATTTGAAATGAAGTATTCAAGATTGAAGTAGATTGAAGTATATATATATATATATATTTGAATTTATAGATTTGAAATGAAGTATTCAAGATTGAAGTGTAGGCTTTCAGCTTTAATTCAAGTATATATATATATATATATATATATATATATATATATATATATATATATATATATATATATATATATATATATATATATATATACACACACACACACACACACACACACACACACACACGTGTTTATACAGACAATCAGCCAGTTTCTTGCTAGTATTTGAAGGCAGACATGTTATAAACAAACTCTTTTTAAGGAACAGTGTTACGATGTAAGGGACCTACTTTTGACAGATGGGGCAGGACGGATGCTCCGGGTACAGAAACTGTTCCTCCAGATACCAGACACATACTAAAGACAAGGCAAAAACAATGAGCTTCACCAAAACCAGCTTTGTATCATGTCAAAACAATACTAATTATTTGAATACTGTAAATGAATGAATGAATGAATGAATGTTAATGGCCTTTTACATTGTACATGTGTAAATCACAGGTTTCACATTGTTTTTAGGACCGATAGCATTTTTTTTAAGCAAACTGTCCCAGCTTCAGTGGTTACAAAAATGTAACCAGAAGCATAAAATGAAGAAACTAGCCATATCCTTTGCATGGCAATATTTTTAAAGTATAGAATTATTACAGATCTAGAAACGTTTAAACAATAAAAGTACAAAGATGACCATAAATAATGGGATTTCAATCATAAGTTTCATAGTCAGCTATATGAGCCACTGCATCATTATATCAATCTGATATGATTTTCACATATTGCATATTGCTTGTTAGTAATATCCTTTAACCTTGGGACAATATATACATACTGCTTCTCTTTAAAATCTTTACAGCATGTTTAATGACACTAAAGAAAAAATCACACTCAGCAGATATGATTTTGCAGAGAGGGTCACATGCGTAATGCTGCTAGAGTGTAGATGTGTGTTGAAGGGATGTGGATTAGGAGTATGAGAACTGTGTCCTTACTGACCTCATCAGTAGGGAACACTTGCTCCACCACTCTCAGCTGTGGGACATTGGTCTTGCTGTTTAAGGGCTGCGAGTACTCTTTTAAATGCTTCTCCTGAAATAAGCAGGATTAGATTTGACACCGTCTCACACACACACATGCATGCCCACACACTGCCAGAATGCTTGAGGTATACATTCGCAAAATTGAACACACCAGTTTTTGCTGCGCCACTGACAAGTCCTGCAGAACTTCTTCGATGATACTCTCCACCAGAGAGACGCTGACTGACAGTTTCAGTTCGCTGAGAGAGGAAAGAAGGGGTGGAGGATAGATGGAGAGTTAAAGAAAGACAACATGCACAGATAAACGTTATTACTCAGAGCAAAACTGAGATGAGAAAAATAACAGGATGACAGTTATTTCAAAATGAGGCAGTGAGCAAAATGCACAATTAGAAAAGTGCTGGGGATCTGTAGGTCTCGAAGCTGCATGATAATGAAACTAGGTTAAACTGAATGGAGTCTATGCTTTTATTATAACGTACACCATTAAACAAAGTACAAGATGATGGGGTTGACACTCTCAAAAGTGATTCTGTCCTTGCGTAGCTTTTATATACTTATATAATGTCCATGTTACTACAATAAATTAAGTTCGTAAATGTATGTTTCTAATGAGTTTAACAATGTTTAAAAATGTTTAAAAACGTTTAAAAATGTTTCTAATGAGTTTAACATAAACCTGCCATTATTTACCTATTTACTTTTTGTTGAGCTTGCATATTTTACTTAAGTGGAAATTCTGCAATTTATTTAAATATGTTGAACCATGAATTGTTTTTTTTTCAGTGAATGATGAAATCAATGACAATAAAGGTCTATCTATCTATCTATCTATCCATCCATCCATCCATCCACTGTACTGTATAAGCCTAGAACTATCTGCAACAAAATATTATGGCTTTTTTTTAGGAACATGAATCAGATTTTGACTTTTAAAATGCTAGCTAACAAAACAACTATACTCTGAACAAATAAATTTGCCACCACAATACATTGAACACGAACAGATTGTGATCTCCTGATTTCATGCACTGGAAGCAATAAACAGTGATGTCTGTCTTATAAGTTGTCTGTCTTATATAACTTTAGCTCAACACTAACCTATCAATATCATAGGCAACAATGTTTAAATAACTAATGAAGCCATAAATCATGCTCACAGTTAAAATGCTTATAATTGTGCAGCCTTAGTATTTGATGTGTGTTTTTGTGAGAGAAATTTATTAATTATAATTTTATTAATTATTAATCCTGTGTGTAGAAATTGTATGCCATGCATTGTCAAAAATCTGCATGTCTCACCCTACTGCTCATTAGAGCTCCAATATTGTAAAATTACCTATAGGCCCAGTTACTGTGTGTGTGTGTGTGTGTGTGTGTGTGTGTGTGTTACCTGAGCTTTTCTGCAATGCTACTCTCTGCTTGTTTTACTATGCTCTGGACAAAATGGGCAGCCTGCCGTGTTTTGTTGGCCACGCGATTGGCCAGTTGCTCGTTCACACTTGTCCTCTGGACGACCCGAGGGCAGGCGGCCTGTGCAGACTGCAGCATGGCCTGAGCTTGCTCCTGCCCAATACATCACAACCAGACACACCTCTCAGGACAGAGCAATAACATACACCACTAAACAGGAAGTTCCTTCTATGACACATTGCAACATTTCCTGAAAATGCAATAAATGTTCATCCATCCATACCACTTATCCTACACAGGGTCAAAGGGAAGCCTGGAGCCTAATCCACAGAACTCGGTGCACATGACAGGGACACCCTGGACGGGGTGCCAACCCATCGCAGGGCACAATCACACACACATTCACACACTGTGGACAATTTGGTAATATCAATCAGCCTACAATACATGTCTTTGGAGTAGGGAAGGAAACCGGAGTACCCAGAGGAAACCCCCGAAGCACAGGGAGAACATGCAAACTCCGCTCACACAGGGTGGAGACATGAATCGAACCCCCAACCACTAAGCCACTGTGCCCCCCCTCCCCCTCCCCCCAGTAAATGTTCAGACAAGTGTAACGTTTAAGGGATAAACAGCTTTTGTGCTCTACCTGGATTTCCCCAGCCAGCTCACTGGTTATAGCTTTGGCTGCGTCATCCAGAATGTGCTGCATCATTGAACCAGCAGAGGTCGACCTTCCCAACTCATAGATTCTGGGTAGAAACTGAAAAATCAAGGCTCACATTAAAACTCCACAGATTATTCAGTTTAGTCATCATATTGTACCATAGATCAGGAACTGGATAAGAAGATATGAGTGATATTAGAGGTAGAGTCATACTACAATGGCTGTCCTGGCATGCTGGAGAGCTTCCTCTGCAGACAGGATATCAGTCTGGACTTCTTGGATGTTGTAGCAGGCCAGAGGCCTCATGGTCTCCTGAAGCCTCTGACAGAAGTTCTGCACTAGCTAAAGAGACTGAGATAATTAGAAAGATTGCAGAGCAGAATTTGCTTACCAGCTAATTTTATACCTACAATGTGGTCTAAGGGCCTCAGTATATGAATGACCTCAGAAAAAGGAGACTTTTTTACAACACTCACTAAAAATAGCAATATATAACTTATAAAATGGTTCCAATACTTGTGTAGTTACACATAAATTATCCATGCAACTGCAATGTAACTAATGAGGATGTTGCACTGTTGCACATAAATTACGGTAGTATATCTTGTGAAAATACACATGTATAAATAGGGGTGTGTTTTGTCTCATGTGAATACACAGGTGACAGTTTTGACAGTTGTAACAGGATGCTCTGTTTCAGGTATCTACACGTGTGACAGGATGAGGGTAATTGCCAGTCAGACTTTTCTTTCTGTTTGTGTTATTAACTACACTATGAGAGTACTGCAGATTGGACTGAGGCAGCATATTACAATGCAAACACTGTGCAGGGGTCATACAGATGTTACACTTTAAACTAAGTAGACAGTCGGTATACCAAGTGTAGTTGGTATGTAGGTACTACGCACAAAATGTGTACTGTCACAAATCTGAAAGAAAAATTTGTCCCAACTGAGATGATGCACAAATCTGAAATTGACACACATACTGTATTATTTTCATAAAATGTACAACAGTGCATAAATCTGCAGTCATTACATTACTACACTTTATGTGTAATTACACTGGCAGAAGAGACACGTAATATAAAGTGAGACCTGTGGTCAGTCAGGGGCTATGGCTTTGTCTAGATAATTATGGCCCAAAAAATAAATCCAACTGATCGGGTGAATTGACTTTCAGAGTGAATGTAATGTTGTTTCTTGATCTAATCTGCTTTATGCTGCAGGTTGTGGTAATGAAAATAAACAGAAAATTGTCTTCAGTTACAGGAGAATTATAACAGAAAGAGAAAACCGGTAGAAGATAATAAAAATCAGGGACTGTTGTAACTATTGTTTCTATTCTATGTGAACTGTGATAGTTGAACCTGTTCTGAGCGGCTGGTCTTTAGACCTTGCTGAAGATTCAGCATTTGATCTGATGTAATGCACAGCTTCTGACTGTTCCTCCGTAAGCACATCTGGATCTGCACACACACACACACACACACACACACACATGGTACAGATGGAATGCTTCTCTCATATCTTTGGTATATAGCAAGTGATCATCCTTTACTAACCTTCCTCATTGCCTCTTCAGTCTTCTCTGGGTTGGTTCGGTAGGACTGAGTCATATCACTCATGGGTATGGACATGTGTTGTAGTGTGGTGTTCCTACACACAAATGCACACACACACACACATATACACACCATATTTTAATACTTAAAAACAAACTTCCAGTCTACCTACAGATGTAACCCCACAAAGCACACACCTCTCCAGAGCGTTGGCCACATCCATGAAACCTGTGGCAGTCACATTGTTTCTGTCCCAAACCAGTGTTCTGTGTCCGACAAAACACCAGTGCATTAGTACAATAAACACTAGTAATCCATAACACTTCATAAAACTGGTATGTAATAATCAGAAGCCAGCAGGGTTAAAGTGTGAAAGGCTAAGGCACATACAATAAAGTAGAAGCTAACAGGAAGTTTACTTGAGTTTGGTGTTGATAATCAAAGCTTTAGCTAGCATCTTAGCACCAGTGTCTCCAATACAGTTTCCACTGATATCAATTTTGGAGAGGCTGGAGTTGCTGCCCAGGCTGTTGATGAGGATGGTGGTGCCTGTCTTCAGCTTGGAGTCACACACTGATAGAGACTCCAATGGCTGGGAGGACAGAGACAGGAATTAATCTGGTAATTCAGACAGCCTGACCATTGATTACCAGCTTTATTTAAGAAATATTCATATTTACTTCACTACATAACTCATTTACTTTATTGCCTTGCTATACACAACTGGTGCTTGTAAAATAAAAACCTTTATAATTATCAGTATGCTCAAAAAATGAAGAAAAAAAAACACAAAAAGGCATTTAAATGGTCAATTGTTTGTATGTGAGACCACATGACTTTGATGACACAGTGGATAAACTTGTATTTGGTATATGACAGATGACTAATGGAGAGAAAGATAGAAAGAGGATGAGGCCAGCTGTAGCACAGTCAGTCTTAAAGATAGATGGATAATTAACAAGGCGGTATGCCTCAGAGAAAAGGACTGTGGGTGATTAAAACTCCTGCCTTGCTGGAAAGAGGAGGGGTTGGCGTCCCTGAGGACTCCTACAGCCATTCTTGTGTTGCACACACATGACACCGCCTACATAAGTATACAAATTAGGCTACTTCTATTGTCTGTTATTATGCACAGACAAGAGTGATCTTATGACCTTTATACACAGCTTAGATAGGAGGCAATAATAGTGATTATTATTACCACTATGGACATCCGCATTATGAATCAGTCTGAATCTCCTTTTCCAAAACTGTAACCATCCCACAGATGATAATGGCTACATGCGGGTGTATGTGATGTAAGTGTTTCTTGTGGTGAAAAGATCCATTACTCACACACTCCTCCTCCTGGATGAGCTGTACGATTCGGTGCAGAACATCTGTCAGAGCTCTGAGAGATAGTTAGCCAAGAGAGGAAGATAATGGTGAATGGGATAGGATGACGGAATGAAGAGCAGGATGGATAAATGTATGTACAGATTGATGGAGAGAAGGATGTATGAATGAGTGGGTGGATCAACAAGATTACAGCAAGATTACAATGTTATATCCATTACAGTGGATGCTTCATAAAAGACCTCACCTAGACTTCATGGCAAAGTTGCGTCCGAGAGCTAGGTGCCGTATTGAATGACTGCGGCCGATGGAAAGCACCAGAGTCACCATGTCATTCTCAAAGCCTGTGGGCCAAATACAGAAACACATGTAAATTAGTTTTATGCATCATATAGCTCATGCATCATCAACAAATGTAGATATACAGTCAGGTCTGGAAGTATTTGGACAATGACAGAGTTTTTGTGATTTTGCCTTTATACACCACCGCAATGGATTTGAAATAAAACAATCAAGATGTGATCGAAGTGTAGACTTTCAGCTTTATCTTCCACAAAAATATGGCATTTACCATTTAGGAATTACAGCCATTTAGGAATTACAGCCATTTTCAACAAAGTACCTCAATTTCCAGGGGCTCAAAGGTATTTGGACAAAGTGACATAACTGTAAATATAACGGTAATTTTAATACTTGGATGAAAATCCTCTGCAGTCAGTGACTGCCTGAAGTCTGGAGCCCATGTTCTCAAAACTCAAACGCTGAGTTTCCTCCCTGGAGATGCTTTGCCAGGTCTTCCCTGCAGCCACCTTCAGTTGCTGCTTGTTTGTGGGTCTTTCTGCCTTCAGTCTTGTCTTCAGTAAGTGAAAAGCATTCTCTATTGGGTTGAGATCAGGCGACTGACTTGGCCATTGAAGAATATTCCATTTCTTTGCCTTCAAAAAGTCTTGAGTTGCTTTCGCAGTATGTTTAGGGTCACTATCCACTTGCACTCTGAAGCTGCGTCCTATCAGTTTTGTAGCATTTGGCTGAATGTGAGCAGAGAGTATAGCCCTATACACCTCAGAATTCATCTTGCTACTTCTGTCAGCAGTCACATCATCAATAAACACCAGTGAGCCCACTCCATTTGCAGCCATACATGCCCATGCCATAACACTGCCTCCACCATGTTTGACACATAATGTGGTATATTTTGGATCATGAGCTGTTCTTTCACCATACTTTTCTCTTCCCATCATTCTGGTACAAGTTAATCTTGGTTTCATCAGTCCAAAGAATCTTATTCCAGAACATGGGAGGCTTTTTAGATGTTTTCTGGCAAAGTCTGGCTTTCCTGTTCTTGAATGTTACCAGTGGTTTGCACCTTGTTGTAAACCCTCTGTATTTACATTCATGAAGGCGTCTCTTGATTGTAGATTTTGACAATGATACGCCTACCTTCTCCAGAGTATTCTTGACTTCTGTTGATGTTGTGAAGGGGTTTTTCTTCACCAAGGAAAGGAGTCTGCGATCATCCACTTTAGTTGTCTTCCGTGGTCTTCCAGGACTTTCGATGTTGTTGAGCTCACCAGTGCTTTTAAGAATGTACCCAACTTTTGATTTGGCCACACCTAAGGTCTTTGCTATCTCTCTTATAGATTTATGTTGTTTTTTCAGCCTAATGATGGCCTCCTTCACTTGCATTGAGATCTCCTTGGACTTCATATTGGTAGCTCCAGTCGAACAGCTGCCGAATGCCAACTCAATACCTGATATCAACTCCAGACCTTTTATCTGCTTCATTTGTCTTGAAGTAACGAGGGAATGGACCGCACCTGGTCAATTAACTTCTTGTCAGTCAATTGTCCAAATACCTTTGAGCCCCAGAAAATGGAAGTACTTTGCTTAAAATGGCTGTAATTCCTAAATGGTAAATGCTATATTTTTGTGGAACCTCTTAAAATAAAGCTGAAAGTCTACACTTCGATCACATCTTGATTGTTTTATTTCAAATCCATTGCGGTGGTGTATTTGTTTTAAGCATCAGTTAAAGGTCATGCATGCATGTTTCTGGGAATGTATAAACAAATAATGTTATCACCTCTGATCCTGTCAAATGCTTCAGTCATTGATTCATACTGTGGCAGATGTCCTCTCTGTGTGTTTGTGCGAGTGCAGTAAAAAAGCCTGGCCTGATTACATTAGCTCCCAGGCAAATTAAAATATTATCAGTTACTTAGTAATAAGGGGTTAGAAATCTCTGTCTTTGTGCTCTTCTTATAGTGAAGCCAGACTTTTATTTCTGGCAACACTGTCATCTGTGTCTGCGCCCCTCTCAAACTCCATATCTCAGAATTCGAAGTCACAAAATCATTCACATGACCACTATTGCCATTCACAATCTCCTAATTACTAATCATGCACATTTCCAGAAATAAATCAGACTTTCACACATACTCTGGAAATCTTGCCTTGTGATTTGATTTCTGTTATTGCATACTCGGTTTTGATTATAATTTTGGATTTGCCCTTGTCTGCTTGACTGCCTCATGATTTTCAATAAACACTCTGCATATACATCCAGCTCTCTTCCTCATACTTGACATACAGGCCTTTCCCATGAGTTTCCATGTAGGTATTGAATAATTCATAATAGTTACCAATAATAGTCATTAAAATGAATAACAGAATAATAAGTTGAGATTTAGTTAAGGGGTTAACTAGGTATGTATCCATCTATGCCTAGGGAATTCCTGCTCCAGAATAGGTGTGTATAAATAATGCCTTAGCAGTAGCACTGGTAGCTCCATGCAGAGCTCGAGAATCCCTGAATAGCTTCTGAAATGTGTAATATTTTCAATCTGTGTTAGGTAGTATGGGAGAGACACAATCCCAAAACACACTATAACAGATGTAAAAGAAGTTATAGCGCTCTATCTCTCTGTCTCTATAGAAAAGTAGCAAGTATGAGGGAAAGGAAAACGCGATAAAGATAAGAACGGAAGGATGTGCAAAATTATAGAGAAAATGAGATAAATGGAGGCTGTACCGTTGTCAGATAGATCCAGGCTGGAGATAGCCTTTGCCTCAAAGATGTGCTCCTGAATGACCTGTGCTCCACTGGACTTCAGCTGCACATAAACAACATGTAGAATCCCAAACCTGCTTACTTTGTGTGCATGGTATGTGTAAGTGTGTGTGTGTGTGTGTGAGTGAGTGTGTGTGTGAGTATACCTCGCAGCTGCTAATATCCAATTCCAGCTCAGACAGATAACTGTTGGTGGCCAAGCCCTGGAGTAATAACCTAATATAAACCATGCAAATATGTACAGTTCAAAATACATAAAAGCACAATATATCCACAATATCTAAAGCCAACACTGCTCCTTTGACATAACTCACCAGTCCTAACTTATTAAGAGCTTTAGAGGCAATTGAACATTACAGTTATGTGACTTACATTAAACCTACACCAAAATCACATGAGCAATGTCCCAAATCACATACTGTGATCTAATACCTAATCTTTCAGAAGATTAGTACATAAAATATATGTGTTTAACCGGGTTTGTACACTGCAGGTTTGTTCAGTTAAAATATGAACTCTTATGCATACTCAAAAATCATTCAGAATTATAGATACAGTACTTGTATGAATTGAGACAGAGGTGTAGGGTGAAGCTAGTTTTGAGGAGCAGACATCTAGGAAAGGGTTTGTAATACGACTAGAAAAATCTAAAACGGGCTACTGAATGAAAACATTCAGAAAAAAGTATGTAATAAGTATATTATATGTGCATACTTGGGATGTAACCAAATACATTATTTGAAATAAGCAGATTATGTATGTATTACAGATATTAATAGGAGGTGCACTGTTAATTTTTTCAGGTTCACATGGCAACTGGGTGAGACTACAGATGGTGTCGGGACTGAAATCCTGCGGGATGCAACAAAAACATTGTGCATGTGAGAGGTTATCACTTTCATGCAGGTTGCGAGCAAGCGGTCAGTTATAAAGCTTGTGAGACAAACAAATATGCATAAATTATGCATTTACAGCATCCTTAGTAGCTGCCTGATCAGGGTTGCGGTGGTTTAATTTAGACTAGTAGTTTTTTATATTTTGGGAAATAGAACTAACTACATTTGTTAGAAGATATCGGGAGCAGGTACAAACAAAAATAATAACTGTGTGAGTGGAATTTGTAAAAAAAGTCCTGCATACATCTCTAACAGAGACCAATTATGAAATTTCATGATAGGGATTGTAGTTAGGGATTGACTAGATTGTAGTTTAAATAAATAAATAAATAACATACAGATACAGATATTTGGTGCATTATACAGATAGAGATCGTGTGATTGTGTTATACCCGTAGTGTATACATTGTGAATTAACAAGAAGGTTGTCTCAGTTATATTAGGCTTTAGATAGCTAGTACCTCAGGGCTTCTGGAAGTAGTCTAGTCCCAGACAATCCAACGTACTTTAGCTCCATGCTCTTTGTGAAAAAGTCTCTCACACTTCGTGTTACCTCCCGTACCTTCCTACAACAGACATCCTGCTTTAGTTCTGTGCATGTATTTATAACACACACTCATCTACGATCATTTCAGTGAGTAGGATCAGTCTAATTAAAGAAGGAAACTGATCAGGATGTATGAGAAGTTTTTCTAGCTGTGCTAATCTTACCTATGTGAGAAAATGTTCTTGGAGAGGTTGAGGTGGGTTAAAGTAGTGCAGCAACCAGCAGAGAGAGACACAAAGAGCTAGAGAGAGACAGATAAAGAGAGAGCAAGACCAATAAAAACTTACAGACATACATAATTTACACCCATTTCTTGTAATCAAGCTTCTGAAGGAATTTACTATTTAAATCTATTTAAATGGGTTTAGTTAAAAATAGGGCTGCATATAGTTTTATTTTATTTATTCAAATTTAACTGTATAAAGCCCTTACTTTACGAGTGTGTTGTTACAGCTTAAAACAACACACTCAGCTTAAAACAACACACAGTACTTAGCACATACTGCATATAGTTTAATTTATTTAATCTCCTCAAGATTTATGTAATCTCCTCAAGATCATCTCCTAGATGACATGAAAGGAAACTATGCTGTCAACATGTGGTTCTTCAGAATGATGAGATGCTGACGACTGTGAGATTTTACTCACGGTGTCCAAAGGGCAGTCAGTAGAGCTGAGGTCCAGACGGGACACAACATTGGGGGCCGACAGGAAACTGAAGAGACTCTAGAAGAAAAGAAGGCTAGAGCTCAGGCACTGTGCATCTTCAGATTATTTGATTCACTGACATCATGTATGTATATGGTTCATAGACAGGACGTGTCTTTTTTTGCATCCAAAAATATTCAACGCAATACAAAAAGTGTCAAAATGACTTCTTATTACCTAATAATATTGTATTTTCTCTTTTTTTTTGCTATATTTCACCTATCACATTTCATCAGCTTATCTGTTTCCCCTAAATAACTGACCAACAGCATGGGCTGTCATCTATTTTAATTCACCTTACTCTCAAACAAAGACTGTTTATCTGAAACAGGGGTCATTCCTTATTCATGAAAAGAGCTGCTATGGGCTTAAACTCAATAACACAGAATGGCACATCTGTTGATTGAGGTCACTTTCGCACCATTAAATCTGTCTGTGAACAAGGCTAGTGAGAAACAGAAGAGGAAGATGCAGTCACTAGAGACCTGGCTCAGCCAAACCAGGCTAGACATCTTCAGCCAGATACATTTCATGGGAAATTAACAACTTTTATAGAACCCCATAAAGATTTGAAATTAATGTACTATGAGTCATGTGAGAGGCACAATGAGTCATACGAGACATGTGAGTTTTTTGTACAGATTCCTTTAACCTCTATCTCTCTGTTTCTTACCACGGCATCCTCTGTAGCCAGACATCCTGTATTCCCACTCAGGTCCAGATGTGTTAGTGATTTTGAGAAAGATTTGTTCTGGTGGAGCACCTGAGCGATACTGCCCAGTCCTAACGGATACCCAGAAAGAAGGACTTGAAAATCTCAAGCATGTTTGTATTAGATTTTTGTATATCATACCATCAAAAGTTTGCAGTGAAATTGAACTTGACTCCAGCGACTAAACTGTGGAAGGTCAATGAAAAAACTTATGCAGATTTACAGTTAAATTAGTCAGAGAATTAAACTGTAAATCTGCATAAGTTTTTTTGATTGACCTTAATCTCCCATAAAGAGAGCCTTATTGGCTTTGCATGTGCTGGGAAAACTATGTAAAATAGTGATAGTTGTATTATACATTGGCATAAAGCTTGCAAGCCTGAGGTACCTTTAGGAGAGAGAGAGACCTTGGACAGATAGAGCTGACTGAGACCAGGAGATAGTCGTGCCCAGCTCTGACTGAGCGCCATTACACCTAAAGACAAATACAGGGAGCGAAAGAAATTAGAAAAATTAGCAGGAGAATTATAATCAAATGTTATTGTCATGTTATCGTCAATAGCATAGAAATGTACTACCAAAATTATTCATCTACAAACTACATCAGAGTATGAAAAAGAGTGAGACAGTTTGCATTGTAGCACACAATGCTTATCCTGGACAAGACAAAAGAAGCACACAAGCACCTTTATCCTCTATGGGGTTAGACGACAGGTTGATGGTACGCAGTGCAGAGGCAGGTTGGTCATGAAGAGCACAAGCCATCTTTACGGCAAAATCCCTAAAGCGTAATTCAGAGAGAGAATGAGAAAGTAACTATGCTGAGTAAATAATTATGATGGAAAATAGAAATCAGAGTCAAGTAGGAAAGACAAATTTGAACTGTAATCTTCATTAAAAGCCATATCCAGGCCCCGGTTTACTAAAGGTTTGCATGTGCAAACTTGAGAACAACAGAAAGAAAAAAAAAATGTGTGAACTGTCATCTGTGTTATTACCTAAAGGTGCAAAAAACAAAAAAAAAGTGCGACATAGTGGAAATGTGATTCCACCAAATGAAGCCAATGTTGTACAACTGACTAATCCTTATTAATGAGAAAGTTTACGATAATTTTATGCCTTAGTAAAGTAATCAGAGCATTTCTCAAAATTATTATTACAGTGGTAAAGTTGGTTTTATATTAGATATTGACCACACAATCACACACTTGAAGCCAACAGCATTTAAACAACATCTTTGGAAAGAAACTTTTTAACAGACTCACACCACTTGATCTTTTCATTACTGTCAACTTCAATATATTGGGTTACTATTAAAAGTTTATGGAAATCCTGCCTTGTCATTTATATATTATTATATTTGCCTATAATAGTCATTTTTTTATTTGTATTATATAGTTTTTTTAATGTCTATTGCTTTTAAGCTATACTGTAATGCGAATAATAATATATTTCACTCTTAAAAAGTCATCTGCTTTTTCCACTTTTTTTTTACTTAAATGCAAGCACTTGTTACGTATTTTCCAAAGTCCTACACTGAAATCTCTCTACGAGACAAAAATGACAACTTCAGAGGTGTGAACTGTATGCTATTTTAACTGTGTGAACTGGATGCTATTTTAATTTTTTAACTCTATGTTATTTTCAATAGTCTGCAAAGAAGTTAAACTTCTGTGTAGTACCAGTGGGTGTTTTTGCTGGAGAGCCAGTTTGCACTCACACTTTAAGTCCACTGGCCTCCAGACTCAGTTCCTGCAGAGCTGTGGACCTGCTAATGAGGTAGATCACTTGCTCCTGAACATCTAGTGTCTACACACACACACACACACACACACACACACACACACAGACACATGCAATGGAAAGGGAAAAAGACTTCAGTCTAACTCGATCTAACAATGAGTCAGTCTGTCACACAGAGGAGGTGGAACACTTCTTACTTTTTCTTTCTTCTGTGATTGCTATCTCTCTGAACAAACAAACCAAACAAGAAACTCAACATGCTATAACTTTAAATGACTGGCCCAGTGCTATAAATTCTGCATTTCTCGCATCTATTACAGTTTGCTATTCAATAACAATGGATGAGGATATCCAGGTATACCAGTTTAAAATCTTTGCTGTAGATCTTGGTGAACCACTGGTTGAAGGACAGAGCACCTACAGCCAATGCCAGATCTCTAATTGAGAGAAAAACCCAATGTTGAATGAACCATTTAACTGATACATCATCAAACTGATACGTTCACTGATATAAAAGCTGATGCATACTGATAGGACAGCACAGGATTATACTAGATAAAATGCTTTTTCTTAAACATACGTATGAAATCCATAACAAGCCAAACAAGTCACTTACCTGCTCTCTAAATGACTGAAGTCCAGAAGGTTGAATTCTTGACAGTTCTGAACATGGTAGATATTGTCTACGTCCTACACAGCAATGGTAAGATTCATTAACAACAAAGTTCTGAGCAATCAGACATAATTATGTTTCAGTGAAATTTAATGTTACTAATAAGCAATGAAGTGCTCTGACCCACTGGACTTCCTCGCGACATGGGAAGTCGTTGAAGTCACACAGCGCGGCGTATGTGTCTGAGAATCCCCCTATAGTAACCCACCAAGGAGAAAGCCGGCAATTACAAAAACTTAAACACTGCAGGACAATGAGTTTAGCCATTTAGGAGATTATGTAACATTACCAGACATACTTCATAATCTGCAGATTGAAAACACGTCCAGTATAATAACAGATGAAACATCAGCATGTTCTGTTATTTCAGGGAGGCATTTGAGGGGAATATGGTCTCAAGCTCATTTACAAATTCTGTAAATTTGTCACCACTACAATTATAATCTGTTATACAAACTCTAAAATGATGATGCTACAGACCACATGGCTTCTGCGCTCCATTCAGCTGCTCTTCAACTTTAGAGGTCAGACCCCACAACCTCTCCTGAAGATCAGGAGGGACCTTCTTTAATAGTTTCCTAACAAAAAAAAGAAAAGAATAAAATGATCCCCAAAATGTCACTCTCATAAATACAGGAAATGCTGGTGCTAGTCACAGCATGAGTCACTAACCCTTATTTATCAATATTTTCCAGACTGGAGCACTGCAATTGTTTTTTTCTTCAAGACACGCAAGTGATTATTCAGCCACAGTTTGGGTACTATATGAAAAAAAGGGGCACTACCATTTTGTTATTACTGTTATTGTTACTCACGGCCACCAGTGCAGTTTGTAAGCACTGGCTGCAACTAAAAGGTCATCGTGGTCCATGCGGAGCAAATGATGAACTGTGGTTTGATAAGATACTCAGAAAGCCCAGTGGATGTCTACTTACTTAAGTGATTTACAGATTTTACAGAACATTAAAGTGTAGCAAAAGATCATAAGTAAAGTAATGCAATTTGCAGGCATTCGCAGACAGCTCTACTGATGAAATGAGCTATTTTCTTCTGTGATACAAACAGCAGCAATAATACTGACAGATAAGATAATGTTGTTTTATGATTCCCTCATCACTACAAAGTAAGACAAAATTTTGAGGCCTGATGCTGTTTGCTGACTGTTTACTCACCCTGGGGACGAATCGGGGAAGATTTTCTTGAGCGAGGCTGCCACATGACTGACCACAGCCTCCAGATCCTCCACTGACATCAGGCTGAGAGAATAAATCTGTCTGTCCGTTTCAATAGTCACCTGGTACGTATATACATGTACACACACACACACACACACACAGAAAGAGAAACAATGCAAAAGAAAATCAACTTGCATATATATTCAATTCTAAATCCTAATAGCAGACACTTTGGTACACACAGGTAAAGAAAGTGAGCACAACAGATCAGTGACGGATTTTTTTGAGAACAGCAAGCACAGATCCTGAGAGGTGTGTCTACACCTCACAATGACAGACCACAAACCAGCACACATGGTTTCTCTGTGAACTAGAACGCTGTGAAACTAAGTGAAGAGGAAAAGGACTCCTTACAGTTAACACATTTCCACTTTTGCTAATAGAGCAGCCCGGGTTTCAAATGTTCCCCAATACACTATGCATTAAGTGCAAACCTTAATTTTATTACAGATAAATATGATAAACTTCTGCATAGGTACTGATAGGCATAAACATGCAGGTAAAATAAGATATAGCTGGAGCAAGCTAAAATTAATATTTTAAAGATGTCCAATACATTCAGCTGTTTTCAGTCATACTCTGTAATAAGTCATCTGTCTGTAGTAATGGTCACTACAATACCAGGTCTAATGGAAGTGTAGGCATGTCTAATAAGCTGGCCGCTCTGCAGAAAGAGCAATTATGACTGCATGGTGTAAAGTAATTAAAAATCAAAAATCTAAAACCGGTCACACCTCAAAAAGGCCAATAGAGGGTATTTATGATGGGACAATCAAGCAGAAAAAATGGCGTCAAAATCTCATCACGAGACAAGGCTCTATAAAAAGCATGGCAGGCTATTGGCTAAATTATTTAAGGCAGACGCAATATGCTGATCTATGCGTAATATAGTAATATTGTAATAAAGTAATAGAGTAATAGAGAAATATAGTAATATATTGCAATATAGTGATAGAGTAATAAAGCAATACAGTATAATAGTATAGTATATAGTGATGATTGGTCACAATATTGAATGAGAGGGCATGATGGTTTAGCATTATAGCATAGGTTCTCATCATAGAGGACAGACTCACTGAAATACTGATAGGCAACACCATTCATGATTGCTAGTCAAGTGTTTAAGTCTAGTCTGTAAATGATGTCTTGTGAATAGCAAATACAGGAAACAGAAACACCACACTTGGCATTTGCCAGCTCTTTCGTTCCATCCACACAAAACTTTCAGTTCTTTTGTTTGTCCTTTTATGTAATTCAAACTTTGATTGTTTGCACAGTCTAGTTCCTTCTAGCTTCTCCTCCGCAGGCATTTTCAAAAATCAATCATTGACAAAGTAATCCACTCATTCATGTTTATTACACCCGCTATTTTATTCCATGTGTGCTTTCTCAATCACGGCTCATGAGGTGTTATGAATGGTTCAGTGAAATGTGCTTCCTCACACATTTGACCATGTGTAATCACTCGACTGTCAACTACAGGCTGTCTGTCAATCTACAGTCTAAGCTAGAAAAAATTCAGCCCCAGCCTCTACTGCATACCGGTGTGTGTGTTCTTACTTACAACCTTGCTTTTGTTCTTGGTTTCACAAAAGTAACAAATGATCCACTTTAAGCCATTTGTATGTTTTTTTTTTCTTCGAGGAGAGATTTTAGTCCTGAGAGGGCTCAGTATTAGAGCTTAGAGGGCTTTAGTATTGAGAGGGCTTAGTCCTGCTAACCCATTTTATGCCAGATAGCACAGGTACATAGTAATACACCTGAATATACACAGGAAAATGTTCCGATTTGATGGAAATATTTAGCAGGTATTGCAGATGCTGGTGACCATAATGAATAAAACTTCATAGGCTTTTTGAAGAGGGTGGGTCTAACACTGTATATAACATCCATATTGTATACAGCCTATATAAATAAAGTATATATCAGTATATAACTGAATATAACATTCACAGTGAGTTTCATGTAAGATGTTTAACAGCCAACAGTACACATATGGTTTCTAAAATGACGTGTGCCATAACATCATCCCAAACATATTAATATAAAACATGGACATATGAGTAATTTCTCACTAATAGGCTTTTGTACGTTGCGTGGGAAACAGGATATCTAAAAATAAACTGTGTGGAGACCTCTTTAACACATATTCACACACTCACACACAATGATCAGTTAAGAACCCTGCTGGCACACTAGTGTTGAGAAAAAGAGAGGGGGAAAAAACTAGAGGAAAAAATGTGGGTTTACCTGGTCATGACTCTCAATGCTGATGGCATAGATCTCTAAATAGCTGAAGGAGCTCTCCACCTGCGGCCAGACATTTTACTACAGTCAGCAGCACACACACTGTCAGACATCAACACATATCCACACTCAGAAAATGCTCAGAAAACATATGAGTTAATAAATGACCGTGTGTGTGTGTGTGTGTGTGTGTGTGTGTGCTGGGGAAGGGGGAAGGCGGGGATTAGGAGAAAGGCCGGTACATGAAACTCAAATACAGAAGTTGGGGTTAGAGGCCATCTAAACACACTTCTGCTTCCTTTCAAAATTTTTCAAACATATCACGTATCAATTAAATGCACATCCCGTATTATTCATTAGTCTTGCTTTATCATTATTCATGCAACCATGACATTGCACTCTGTGTTTCACCAGAATTATCAAAGGACCAGCAAGGCTCATTTGCTTCTTGAGCACTTTCGGCTAACACGAGAGATAAACAGTAGATTTTTAGTGTTTGCTTTGTGCCTGCTGTGTTTATTCACTCAGTGGATTGGAAGCTTTGGTTAGGGTTACTGTTTTACTACACCATATCCTCATTCCTTCCCTGTAAAACCGCATCGGCTAATGGTGCTGTTACATTTTACAACAGAAACAATATGACTATTTCAACAGGCTCATTTAGAAAAAATATCCTCTTATATTACAAATTCAGCACACAATAATCTGTATTAATTCATATACCAAAAAAAAATCAAAAAGTAAATGTGAATGTGCTTGTCTTTTTTTATGAGCACCTGTAAACAGCAGCATACAAGGCCACAGAGCATCGATACTAAACTGATCCATGAGGACTCTGTTTAGGAATTTGTTCTAGTCATGACCCAGAACTCATGACTTCACTATTTAGGCTCTTTTCTTTGTTATCCAAATCAAACGGTATTGTCGGGAAAGTCACATGGCAACTAGGAGTGTCCATAACTACTTCTAGAAATGCAGTGACCTGCAGAGCTTAATCACAAAGGTATTCAGACACCCTGTCTCTGACATTCAGATGATTGAAGTCCTTGACTATATCAGGTGTGTTAGAGTAAGAATGGTGCTGAAGTGTGCACAGTGGTAAACCTGTACTGGCAAGATTAGCCTCCACTTTTAGACAATCCCTTCGTAACAGGGTATCAGGACAGTATGCATTGTATGTGTGTCCTACATTCAACACACTTGTTAGAAACAGTATAAAATACTAATTTCCTGGCTAATTTAATATGGCATGTTAGTCAGATTGAACTAGTGTACACGACAACTTATAAACTTTGACTACAAGAATCAAGCAAGCTATCAAAATTCACCTTGATATATCTGTATGTTGATACAGTACACACTGCATGTAAATATAGGTTGTTTCTGATTGAAATTTACAACATGCAGTATATAAAGTATAATCACACTGAAATTTACAACATGCAGTATATAAAGTATAATCACACGTCTGTTCTGCTGAACACCAACATCTAGCGTCTAGTCAGTGTTGTCAGAAGCCATGACCTTCTGTGTCACTGAGATTATGGGAATGAATAGTGTCTAGTGTTTTCCAATACTGGGAAATGACCCAATGTAGTAGTGTTGCCTCTATTATTTGATGATGCATAGTTTCAGACACATTAGTCTTTCTGGACTGCACCTTAAAGGGTTCTTCACAGGTTGTTTGAATAGTAAAGGGTTCTTAGCTTTCTATATAGTTTCTATGTAGAGCTTCATCTAATATAGAAACCCTCTACATAGGGGTTCTAAAAGATAGGGTAGATGTCGCTCAGTATTCAGTCACGGTGCAATTTCAACGATCATGCAACTGACAGATTACAGGAAATGTTAAGAGACAGGAAGAGTTTAATGTTTAGATCTAGTAGATAAACTTTACATCTAAACAGGGCTTGAGCTGAAAGGGACGCAGGTCGATGCTCTCATCCTGGTTAAACATGACGAATCATTTCTTCTAATTCAAAAGATTTTTTTTAGAATTGCGCAATTTTAATGGGCAACGCAGTGTTTAACGGTGCATCACTACAATTTCAACCTTTCGGTTGAAACGGTAAGGCAAACATACAGATGCATTAAAGGAAAAACTGTTGGTGCTGTTATACTGTAGGACTTTACTGGCCTGGTCTGGGTCCACTTGCCGTCTTAGAGGGCAATTCAATACAAAGTCATTTTCAATGATGACCTCTATACTATGATGGACCATTTCTCTTCTGATGGGAGTTATGTCTACCATGATGTCCCCACTACCACCCACAGGGCAGAAGAGATCACTGAATGGTTTTGATGGGTAAGAAAATTATGAAAATGTGATATGCTATGGCCTTCACAGTCACCAGAGCTAAACCCAACTGAACACCTGTGGGAGGTTTTGGAGTGCCACATTAGACAGCATTCTCCATCATCAACAAAACACCAAATGAGGGAGTATCTTTTGTACAAATAGTGTTCATCCCTCCAGCACAGGTCCAGAGATCTTAGAATATATTGTAAGGTTGCAGCTGTTCTGCTGGCTCATGCAGGCCCAACTACTGACTGAGACACGATGCGTTTTTTCCTTTAATTTGTCACCCGTCTGTATGTAGCTACATAAAGATATGTGGACTTCCTGTAGAAACAATCTGGTATGCTAACCATGCAGTAAAAACTGTTCAGAGTAAATTAAAAAAATTTTAATTATTCTATGTTAATTAAGCTATTCCATTAGGTGGCTAGTTAATTTTACTTTTACTGTCCTGTATTTCATACACTTTCATATTTTATGCATTTGATTTTCAAATCAACAGTCAGTCTAATAAACTTATAAGGTGTCAGTTGGCAAAAGCAGGTGTTAGTATAAGTATGCACATATTGTATGAGAATGTGCCTAGAGTACATTTTATTGTATACTGTATGCAGAATATAGGGTTATTATTCTATAAGTCCATATAATAGTTGTATATTATCAGCTTTTGCCTTGTGAATAGTTTACAGATAGTTTACAGATACAAGTGAACTTTATTCACATTATAAACCTCATTTACAAATATACACTACTGCACAAAGTTCTTGTAAACAAAATCTATGAAGCAAAGATTGTTTCAAAAGTTTCTTGCTCTTGTATGAGTTTCATGTTTCTGCATCTCATCTATATATCGTAGTAAATAAATCACTAAAGAGTAAAAAACTAAATCCGATCAATATTTGGTATTTTGCCTTTCAGCATCAGTTCTCTTAGGTACACTGCTGTTTAGTTTTATAAGGAAACTGGCTGGTAGGTTATGTTAAGCATGCTGGGGAATCTGCCGCAGTTCATGTGTATACCTAGTTTCATATTTCATGTGTATATCTATATAGGTTTTATCAAGAAAATATGTAGCCAGTCCTAAAAATTATCAGCTGAAATTATCAATTGAAAATACAAATTCAAACAGAAATAGAAAACTCTCACTCTCACTCACTCACTCACTCACTTTCAGTAACTGTTTTATCCTGAACAGGGTCACGGTGGATCCGGAGCCAATCCCGGGAACACTGGGCGTAAGGCGGGATGGGACCCTGGATGGGACACCAGTCCAGCACGGGACACCACACACACACATACATACCTGGGGGTGATTTATCTTAGCCCGTAAACCTACTAGCATGTTTCAGTAGGTGGTAAGAAACTGGAGAACCCAGAGGAAACCCACACAGACACAGGGAGAACATGAACAGAAACCCTGGAGCTGTGTCATTGTGCCACCAACTCTAATGATTTAAAAACAACACTACAAACGTGACATTTTGTCATAACCCAAATATTAAAATGTCTTGTTTGAGCATAGATCTTGCTTTGCTAAGGCCACACCTCACTAGGCTCTGTGTCCCTACTTGGTTACCCCAGCCAAAATGTTCTGAATCCGCCACTGTACAGAAACCTTTTTAGGGTTCTAGATGTTTTTCTGAGAGTGCACTATTTATAGTAGAAGCTGGTAATTTTTTTCCTGGCTATTAATGGAGGTTTCATGATTTTACGTCACAGAAAGTCCATTTGTTTGTTTGTTTGCTTTACACATGGGATTCAGGCCCAAATGTTATCCTTGCTTTTGTCAGAATTGCTCTGTTTCACTCACCTTCACTGGCTGCTTATTGTGAAATACAGTAGCTCTCCACTGTGTCATTACCTGTCAGAGAGAGAGAGAGAGAGAGAGAGAGAGAGAGAGGGTGATGTAATGATTGTGGAGCTCCATCTGCTGGTAAAATAAAGCAAACTCAGCTGAACAACAACAGAAGGGTGTTGTTCATACAGTTGGTGCAAAAAGGGTGTATCACTGATAAAAATTCTCTGCTTCCTGAAAAATAAACTACAACAGCTTGTAACTATTTTCTAGCTTGTTAGATGACAAACAAATTTTCCAAACCTTTTATGTCTGATGGGGGGCCTACGCAAGCCATACAAAGGCAGGGGTAGCCACATTATGTCATTTTCTATGGATGTCGATTAGTATTTTGTCCCACAGAGGTTACCACCCCAGTAATGTCATCGGGTCTAACCTGGCCACTCCACTAAAACAGATCTGGCTACGCAACTGACAACATGATGCTACCACCACCATGCTTCACTGTGGGTATTCTCAGAGTGATGAGTGGTGTTAAGGTTCTGGTGAATGTAGTCCCTTGTGCCAAGGCCGAAAAGTTTAATTTTTTGTCTTAGACCAGACCATTTCTACATGCCTTTTGGTAAACTCCAAACAGGATATATGGCTTTTTTTTTTCAATTATGGCTTTCTTCTCACCACTCTTCCATAATTCCCACCTTTGTAGCGTGTTTAAGATATAGACATCCCGTGAACAGTTTCTCCCAAGCTATGAATCTCTACAGCTTTTTCAGAGTTACGCTTGGCTTCTTTGACTAACATCCTCCATCGCTAACCTTTGGTGGACAGCCTCCTATAGGCAGGATCTTGGTTGTGCCATTTTCTGTCCATTTTAAATAGCGGATTTAATGGTGTGCTGCAGGATGTCCAGAGTTTTGGATTTTTTTATTATAACCAAACCCTGATTCATATTTTTTCAGTACTTTGTCTCAGACTTGTTCTGATTATTCCTTGATCTTCATGAAGCTATATGTTTAGGTGCTTCAGTATTATGGGTTATTTTGTGTAGATTCATGGCATACGATCCCAATTAATCCTTTTCAGTTCCAGGTTGTAATTTTATGTGGAAAATGAGGAAAAGTTCAAGGAGGTGAATACTTACGCAAGGTACTGTGTCTAAATAATAATAAGTAACTACATAGCAACTATAGTATCTATCATTCTATCATTATCACTGCCATTATGTCACTAAAAAATAAATAAAACAAATAAAAAAGACAGAGAAGCCTTTGACTATACATCACAGACCCCTTGGGGTCCAACCGGGAAAAGCTAAGGTGTATATTAAAGCTGCAGGAAGATATTCCTTTAGATTTACAGAACTGTTATGAGAATAAAAGCTTCAGAGTTTGTATCACTCAAAGTTTATATCACTCGATAGAGTTTGAAACGTGAAATAAGCATCATTAGCCACTATCCAGCTAACATTAGCATGCTAGCAAAAACAGAGCAGCAAAAAAAAAAGACAGGAAATTATACCACTAAAGGAATGTAAGACCTAATATAAGTAACTTTTAAATGCATAAAGTACAGAAGAACACACCAAAATCACCTGTTAACCACTAACCGGCCTATACTAGCACAAAACAGTTTATAGAATATATAGACACAGATTACACCAAAACTACACTCACCAAAAGCAAACAGAAGTATTAATCACGTTTAAATTGCAAAAATGCACATAACCCATCAACATAAGCATATTGTTGAATATTAAACGTAGACTTACAAGGACTCTGCCTTCTGACCGATCCCTCGACTGGTTGAGTTGTACAAACCTCATAAACTGGACCCTCTGAGGTTTCAGCAGCTGAATAATGCCATCTGAAACACACACATCACATCACATCCAAGAACAAAAACCGAAGTAATTAATTACTGAGTAAAAGAAACAACAATAACAACAACAAAAAAACAATCAACGGGTAAACTCATGATGGTGCAGTGTCAATGAACTGATGCCACATCAATGGTACACAATCACCATGTCTATAAAAAATATGTTTTAGGATTACAACAAAACAACTGTAAAAGCAATATTAAATTAAAGCTGTATACCTTTCAGGCAGAAGGGAACCTCTGTTGGAGACGCCATCACACTTTAATCTGCTCTGTGTGCATGAACAGGGTGCATAAGAGGCCAGCAACGGCAGTTCTTACAAAGTGCAGGTGAAATACATATACACTCACATCCTGCTGCACTGTGATTCATGCTCATGGTATAAAAACCACAGGCTCTGAGACAGGAAGTGATAACTTTAGGCTTACACTACACAAGGGTGCCTATTACACAAATGTTACACATGTGTTCTCAAAGTGCTTCTGCAAGCTTTTTAGATAATAAAAGCTTACAAAAAGAAATTACTCTAGGAATTACTATAGAGACACTAACTACATCAGGTCAAATTTTTCTTTAATTACTTTTCAGTTGCTCAGCATCTGTTTATTGGCTTGAGTTACTTTATTAGTGTTTGGAGTGTATGCAGTTTAGAATAAATAAAATGGTTAAAGATGACTCGTTTTAGATATACTAGATTTTATTTCATCAAAGACTAATCAACATGTGGCTGATGAGATTACTTCTCCCCTCATTCTCTACAAAGGAAGGGTTAATCAGTTTTCACAATAGCACCCTCTGGCATAAGATAGCAAAAAAAAAAAAGCCCCCTGAACTCCATGCTTCCTGTTCTGCTGAAAAGTAGATTACATTCAGTTCACAAAACCAATAGACTGATTCTTTCTGATTGGTTATCTTTTTTAAACACTCAGATGAAAGGCAGGTTTGGGGTTTTTAGTTAAAAGGAGCAATTCCCAGGTACGCTTTCTATTATCTGTAAATGCCATCCATATGGAGGTCAAGAAATAGGGGTCTGATTGAAGAGTCGTTGATGTAGTACTGCCTCAGGTCCTGCTATGTTCTACCTCTCCTCCCAGCAGATCTTATGATATTAGAAGAAGACAAATGATGCAAGGTGAGCTGACTATAACTAATCACGCTGCTTTGATTTGCTTGGCCATGGATAGACAAACTTCACAGCAGTGACTTTAAACATAACGAAAAAACCCACATGACAACAGAATAGGACAATATTATTTTATTAGCTGTACAGCAATACATTCTCCACGTTTTTCCTATTCCCTCAAAGCCCCACCCAGCCATAATAAATGTCTTTATATGTTGGTTTTCTGACCACTGTAAAATTCACACAGTTACTGCTAGGTACAAAAAAGGAAAAAGCATCAACCTAAAATTAAGAGCTTAACAAAAGAAAAGAAATGTAAATGAAAAAGTACAAGTAGGGAAAACATTCTGAATCTGGAAATTAAAAAAAAAGTTCAGAAAATAACAGTCCTTCTAAATGTGAACTTTCTTATGAACTAACTCTATGCAAATAGTTCTTCCATAACAGAATGAATCAAAATGGCTTCATTAAGCTAAAGCTGTGTGGACTGTATGTGATCTGAACAAAAATGTGAGAAAGCTGCTATGGACAGAGACCTTTTTCTGATCTGTTATCATGTCAGCAGTCATACCCAATCGGAGAGTTAGGGCGTAGCCTGCACTAAGTTACAGGACTCAGTGCTCATCTAGCATTGGCCGACTTTCAATTTTCCCCACCTGTCCTTTTTCCTTCCTTTACAGCGTCAGGATCTAAACCCTGGTCGCCCAGTTACATGTTACCACTACACCACTCAAGAGTTATGCTCACCTTTATAAGTCTCGAAACCAACATAGAAATGGGCTCTGACAGAAACAAGCTATAGGCTCTTATCTTCCTATCTTAAGCAATCATAAAGGAGAATATCTAATTCCCTCCCTGAAAAGCTGAAAACAAACCCAGGTGACATTAGAAGCTGTACAAGACCAAGGAAAAACAGATTGGGGCATTTACATGATATTATGCCATTACGCCCTTGTCAAGATTTAAAATTCTTAAGGAGCACGTTTTCAAATGACTACTGTTTAAAATGTCATTGTGTCAGCATTCAATGTCATCAATTCACTTGAAAAGGATTAAAATGTTCATAATAAAACAAAAATAAAAAAACGTATTTACACGCAAGACCTGCCAAGATTACTCTTCTTTTGTACAATGTTATCAACTTCAGATTTTTAGTTATTTCAAACGTGATGGATGGAAATCCTCCCAGACCATACAATTATATCTATATTCCTAAGCTTTTCTCTCTTTCATCAACTGTAATCAGTGAAAGCAATAAGAAATGCAACAGAGAATAAAAGTTGCCACATGTGTCAGATATTAAAAGTATATTTGTTGGGTAAAATGCCCATTCTACAACAGTGATAGAAAGTCTAAATATCAAGGCTTGACCAGGCCCACCAATTTTTACTTTTCAAATATTGCCATGGTAATGTAATAGATTGGAGGCTGAAAGAATATCGGCATGTTAATTAGGCAAAAACATCTAAAGGTGCGCAGTTCACTACAGTAAATATGAGGAACCAGCTACAGTCACCGGATTTGCACATAAGCATCTCTGCAACCCGTGCCACACACTAGATGGTATACATGGGACAATAATCAGACTAATAACTGAAAATGTAAAAAAGCATCATGCACAGTTGACATCATGAGTCTAAAGCATGTAACAAAAAAAAAAAAAAAAAACTAACAAAAAACAAAAAAACACAAATTAAAGTGAAGATTAAGAGTGAAAAAGGACCATTGGATATTTCATTCCACAGATCAGAAACTGAAGGAGAACACAGCAGAAAGGAGTTTGGCTGTGTTCTGTGAGGCAGGGAGGTGACAGCATGGGAGAGGACGCATACGAGCGTGTGGATATTGGGCCTGGGAGAGCACATCACCGGTCCATCATACTGAGGATCATCTCAGGGGTGAGGTCTCCATTGGGTGCGGCCTCAGGGACAGAGAGCTGCTCTGCCTCCACTCCTCCCTCTGCTGCTTCAACCTCCTCCACCACAGGCTCTGCTGATGCTGACGCTGAAGAATCCACGCCGTCCTGCTCCTTCTTCACTATGATGTTCTCAATGGCTCCTGTGCCCTCATCCTCCACCTGGATAATGGCAGTTGCTGCAAAGACAAAGATTAACTATTAATTCATAAAGAATATTTACTTTAAAAACCAAAGCATGACACAGCTGGCATTTCATAATGCAAGTTTTTGATTCAACAACATATAGCCATGTCAGGAACCATGTTTATTTGCAGTTGTCTCGTGCCAAAATCTGATGATTTAAAAGAATAAATAAATTTTAAAAAAATTGGCCTTCAGAGGTCATCATTTAATGAACAGATAAGCATGATAATTACCAATAGGTGCTATGGCTGAGTTCTTAGCAGGGGAAGCTTTGGGAGGATTCTTGGGAGGTCGGCCACGTTTCCTCTTGACAGGCGGCTCAGCAGGGGCGGGGACAGGGACAGTTGGTGGAGCTTGTTCCACCTCCATCTCCACATCATCAAGAGCGTCTTCCTCCTCCTCTTCCTCATCAATGTCATCCAAGTCAGGCTCTCCATGATCATCTAACATAGGATGCACAGTAAGTAACATTACTCCATTTGCAGTGCAAAAGACCACAAATTTAAAGTCTTTGTTGAGCAGATAAAGCGTTAGACACTACCATAACAGTCACTCACCACTGTCATCATCATCCTTCCTCGAGCGCATCTTCCTCTTTCTGCCACCACGGCCCCTCTTGGTCGGAGTACCATTCTCTCCATCTCCACCTTCCAGTCCAGAACAGTTCTCAGCATGCCTGGCCATGGTGTTCTGTTTTTATATATTTTTTTAAAGAAACATGTTAGGGCACATTATTATTATTATTATTATTATTATTTTTATTTTTTAATAAATATGTAGCATGCAAGTAGCAAAGCCTTTTGCATACCCTGCGTGTGAAAGTCTTGCCACACTTGGAGCACACAAAGGAAGTGGGGACAAAGCTGGGGTCATGGTAACGACGAAAATGCATGTCCAGGAGTTGTTTCTGTCTGAAAGTTTTCTCACAGTGGCTGCAGGCATATGGCTTTTCCCCAGTGTGGGTGCGCTTATGCATCACCATGTGACGCTCCTAACAGGACACAAAGACACTTTTTTTTAGTTTTCCCCACTAGAAAGTAATGATATCAGACATGCAACATATTATTGACTATTAATATAAGAGCACTGTTTGAGGTGGCTGACCTGTCGGCAGGCATAGTCACACTGGTCACACTTGAAGCGTTTCTCATTTTTGTGGGACTTCTGATGCTGGATGAGAGCATAGCGCTCATGAAACACAGCCTCACAGTAACGGCACTTCCTGCCTTGCTCGATGTAGGAATGCTGCTTGCGCAGATGCACACCTGAAATGTTATATGAACCAGGTGAGGTATTATGAAGAACATGAACGCACACCATTTCCCCTTGTGCATGGTATAAGTTAGCGGAAGGAGGACAGTCTTACCCAGGTCACTCTTGCGGGCAATGACAGTGTCACAGTGGGGGCAGTGGAACTTTGCCACATTCTCGGTATGCTTCTGCAGGATGTGCATCTTCATAGTGCCACTCTGGGTGAAACGCGCATGACAGATGTAGCACTCATACGGCTTCTCCCCTGAACACACAATAGGGGATTAAAGGTTGCTATTTTTTTATTCATTTATTTGTTTTTTAATTCGTTAGTCAACAGTTGGGTTTAACTCCAAATTCTTCTCAACATGCATGATGTGTTGCCAAGTAATCAAAGTGCTGGAATGATGGATGTCAAACCTGAGTGGGTTCTCATGTGTCTCTTCAGCTTGTAGGTGTCTCTGCTGGCATAGCTGCACAAGCTACACTGGAATGGACGCTCTCCGGTATGAGAGCGAATGTGTCTCTTCAGCTTGCTGACCTGGTTTACAAAACAAGGTAACAATATATTAGGGCTGAAGACTAGGGTAAAATCCAAAATAAATATAAAATGAACAAAAAAAAAATGTTAATTACTTGTTGAAGCTTGTGCCAGAACACCACTACATATCACTAAGGCTGAACAACATGAAACACACTGTCTAAGTACACTCACCGTTCCTTCTTTTAACAAAATATAACTTCTAGCAAAAAGCTTCTAAACTCGTACATTATCTACAAAGCATTTCAAAATACTTCATTTCACATACCTCCACACTAGCATAATCACACATGGAACACTTGAAGGGCTTCTCATGGGTGTGCTTATAGCGACGGTGTCGCACAAGCTCACCACTGGTCACAAACGCCATGTCACAATCGGTACATTTGTGGGGTCTGGTGCCTGTCCAAAAAGGGGAGGGAAAAAATAAAAATTAGCTACTCTGTTTTCTAAAACATGAGCCTTGAAAATAAGAGCAGAAGTGAGTGTGGAAGCAGAAAAACACCTGTGTGTGTGTTGAGATGGTTCCTCAGCAGGGTGACTGTCCTGAAGGCGCGTCCACACAAGTGGCATTTGTGCGGCCTCTCATCCGTGTGGCTCTTCATGTGGCGGTCGAGGTTGGAGCGTCTCGGGCAGGTGTAGCTACACAACTCACACTGGAATGTCTTCTTCACACCTGGACAAGCACACACATTGCAAAAGCATTCCTAAAAGCCCAAAGTGAGTTGTTCTTTTATATTATATACACACACATTATATTATATATATTAAATATATAAAAACTGGATGGCATACCCTTCTTTTTGATTTTGGTTGGCTTTGGAGGCTTCATGTTGCCCACAACCTTCTCTGCATTAACCTCTGAGAGCAGGCCTTCTTGCTGCTCCTCCTCAAAGTCATAAACAGACACATCCATGTCTTTCTCTCCTTCTGTGTTGTAACGCAGCTTGCTTTTCTTTGTCTTTTTGGTCTTTTTGACAGGTGGTGTGTAGTCAGGATCCTTGGCCCAAGTGGGGTCATCATTCTGGGGTTCAGGAATCTCCTCTTCTTCCTGCTGCTGCAGAGACTGCTCCTCGTGACCATGGAGCTCGTCCTGCTCCACAGTCTCCACTTCTCCATTGGCACCTACTTTCACAACCTGTGGGCACAAGCCTCGTGATAACCCAAGAAAACATACCCTAACCAGCAAATAAACTCATTTTTTATTTAGCTACATGAAATGACTATTGACCAACCTGGAAGCCCTCTGGGAGTGGCAGCGTGTGACAGATGACAGGCTCTCCATCTTTGGGCATGGCAGTGGCATCCACCAGCGTTCCCTGCAGCTCTTCCACGGTGGTGGCAGTGACGGGCACGGCTGAAACAGGCACCTGCACTAGTTGCAGTTCACCCAGGCCCAGTTGTTGTTCCTCCATATTGACCACCTGCAGGGTGATGATCTGCGTGTCATCCACTGTGGTGACTGTGGCCTCGTGGGCTGCCCCGGCTACACTCACACCAGCAGCCATGGCACCCTCCATCACTTCTGTCTTCATCTGCAGCAGGGCCGGGTCCAGCGAGTCCATCACCATCATTTCTACGCCACTGTTTACACTCACCACACTTTCGACCAGCTGCTGTTGCGCATCGACCACAGCGCCTGTCACCTCACCCTCAGCTACGGGCTGCTCTACTGCCTCTAGACCAGCAGCCTGCAGCAGCTCAGCTTCAACCTCTTCGTCCTCACGCCGCCGTTGATACGTCTTACAATCCTTGCTTTTGAAGGCATCCCCCGTCTCGTCCACCACGGCTTCAGTCGGTCCCCCTTCCATGGGTATTACCTTCGACGGAAAACAGAGCATGGTTTTATTAAAGAATGAAGTAAGTCTTCGTTGTGTTGAAGATGTATTGGGTGTGTCCGTTCAGCACCCATTCTTACACACTTCTACACTACTTCTACACATTCCTAACATGGGATGTATTTAACATACATTCTGCAAGTTCAAGAAACAAAAGCACATACACACAGAACCTTACCGAAGAAACAAGAGACTCGCTAGGGTAGACTTGCGTGTCAGTGTGATGTTACAACTTACTGACTTGCTGAGGTTACCTGTACCAAAAATGTGTACTTCATCTCTCTACTCTCCTGCCTCTTCAATTCTCTGCATTCGGTGAATGAGCTATCTTTCACCTTCCTTCTTCATAACAAAATACAGAATAAAATCAACACAGGGTTAACAAAGAGTTTTTAAAAAAAAAATGTAAATAAGAACTTTAAACAGGATGTGTTGTAGGTTAGTCTTCTCGTACAGCCTTTTCCATTTCACCAGCATCAAAAGTGTAATCAAACCACAATAAGAAAGCCGTTAACAGGTGCTTTATCTCCTATCGATGGGTAAATACTAGTTTCAGCTCTGATGCAGCACAGATCGTGTGCAACTTTTATTCGAAGCTACTTTGGTACTTTCTGCCAGTTTATGCTCTCGGCACATCTGATCCGTCTCATGCCCTGCTATGACTCCTTCATTTCCTGATCTTACTAATGTACTCGCCAAAACCAGGCTCCGTGAAAACACCCCAAATTATCACTCGACGGAGAAGCACAGTCAGTCATCAGCCACACACACACTGAGTTATGCTGAAAGATTTTCCACTACAGCAAGAGGGCATTCTGAGCTGGTTAACAGCGTTTTTGTACCGCTACCAGCCGGGTTGTAGAGGGAGCTCTCCACAGTTTTATCCCCTCAGTCGTCTGTTGCTTGAGGTGGCTAGTGTCTCAATAAGCGAGCGGTCAATGAACGTATACAGCACTCCTCTGGGATCAACGATCACTGAATTTTAAGATGCCCTTAAGCTTGGAAAAATCTGTTAGATAAGACTCCGGGGAAGCACGATGTGTACAGTCACCTAAAATCAGCAGTCGGCTTCACTGAGCGTCGCGTCTTCCTCGTCCGATTTTCATCTGCGCAACAAGCTGGCTAGCAAACAACCGCAAGCTAGCTAACAATTCCGGCATTTCACTTTGCTCGACACTGAGATATATTTCGAGGACAGATGAAGAGGGGGAAACTACAACTCGAGCTCATCATGCTGGAAGTTTCAGTAGGGCAGATCACCGGGCTGCTCGAGTGTATGTGCGCGCGCTGTGTAATGGGCCAGGAAGGGCTGAGCAGGTTTGAATCGCGGTTGAGGAGGGGCGCCAACAAACTGCTAGCTAGCTATGCTAGTGAGTTAGCCAGTTTGTTACCGCCGTCTGGACAACAAAACGACCAAAAGAGAAGAATATACATTTCTATTCTGTATTATAGTCGTATTTGTGGTGTTTGTGCGACTACATGACTCAAAACTATCGCTTTTTAGAGGTAGTATTAGCTTGTTGGCTAAGCTATTGCTTCATCTAGAAACGGCGGGTTTTTGTCACGGAAACAAAGAGAAGAAAAAGAAAATGGACGCCTGGCCTAAAGAGTGGAGCAAACATCGAAGTGTAAAAATGAAGCATCTCGCCGAAATGCCGTCTGATATAAGTTCAATAGCACTTAATAATCGGGCATAACCCCGAACTTCTGGGTTATAAGTGTTTTTTGCTAAATTTTCGATAACGATAGAGGGAGACAAACACCCCCCGCCAGCCGCCTGGACCAGGAGCCCCATCGTGACACCTAGAGGCCGATTAAAGATCCTGCAAAACTCCCCCCTTTCGGAAAAGTGGCACTATTTTACCTGCTTTTGCTTGTTTATCCTCTCGTTGAATTCGACACAAGGCCCGCGGTCCGCTCTTCCTTTAGTACGAGGCGAAGTACAACTGCGTGCTTCCCCTTCGCTGGTTTTAATCCTCTCCCGCTTTTGCAGAGTAGGCTCCGCACAAAATGGCGGCCCGAGGCGGTTGCTGCGCATGCGCGGCAGGCAGGGGGGCGGTGGCGACGGGGTGGAGGGAGGGGTGTAAACACAGCGCTGTGCCGATTGGCCAAAAGGGGCGCTAGCACTTTTAAATTTCATGCGTTATTCTCCAACGGATTTCACTGAGCATTTATGCGCGTTAGCTTCATATGCTGGGTGTTTAAAATGTGTTAAAGTAGATGTGGGCCTTCTCACAATTATACTATCTGATCAGGGATTTTTTTTCCCCCTGGTCGAAAAAAACTGAAAATCTTAAATTCTATACATTAGTCTTAAATTCTATGCTATTATTATGTATTTATAACAACCATAATTTTTATATTTTTATAATATTCATAAACTGTTTATATTCATAAAACTCAGTAAACAAAAATGTGTTTATCATATTTAATAACTGGTTGTAAGTATGCTCCATTTATGTTCACATTATGCAACATCATTTATTCAAGCACAGCACACAAAGTTTATTTATTTTTTAAAATTTTAATAGTCTTGTTTTGCATTTGATAACAAGATCTTTGTCAAACAATAAACTTTTTTTATTTAAAAAAAACACCTCAATGCTGCACAATCTGTATGTCTTTAAAGAAAAAAATATAATTAAATCTGTATTACAGTTTGTCATCAACTGCTATTTTTTTTTTTTCACTTTAAATAAGTCTACTTCTCTTAACACAATCACTCCCCAGTCATTTGAGGCACTTGTACATTGAGGAGGCTTTCTCTTCTTCTGTAGTCTTAACCTAAACTCAGATGAAGAGCTTAGGAAATTAAAAGTGAGATTCCAGCTCTGAACCTGTGTGTCTAGCAGCACTCGAGGAACGCTCTGAATTTTTGTTCAGTATGCAATGGGCCTGGTCTAAATATTACATGCACTATACTATCGCAAGGCAAAATCCATCATAGTCCATATATTTTCATTTTACTAATACTAATCATATTTGGATATAAGTATAAAATAACCCCTCTGTTTTTACAGCAGATATCCCCCTCTGATACAATGCCACTGACTTGACATGAATCTCAGGAGTCATTAGCACTCAAAGCAGGCCTAGATTTGCTTTTGAGTGTAAACGTTTGTTTTCAAAAGAAAAAAAAAATACAACACAATTAAAACAGGTACACAGATTACTGTATCAGTAACGCATATATAGTGACAGTCTGGAATGATGGCAGTTATACTGACACTCTTCACTGGAAACACGTACACCCACTCTGACCACCTGAACTCTGTCCCACTTACACCTGACAAACATGAACACTAGCACACTTTGTTAAGAAGACGACCAAGCTTCAGTAAATGCTCATCATCAGATTAAAAAGTGCACCCCTGTTAAATAGGTCACATGAAAGTAACACTTTCAATTCCCCTGCCCTTGTCAATGAGCATGAAGCCAAGTAAAAATGTGTCCATGCATGCACTATGAACTCATGCACTCATCTGAGCCCAGCTTCTGCTGAACTGTGAAGGCAAAAACCACTGGGCTGAGTGACAAGGCAGCAAAACACTCATCGTAGCACATTTCTTCTTCGCTCGTTCATCATCTCCTTTCCACTGTATCATTTAACCGAATTTAACTTGTAGCTTATCGATCAGATTCATTCACGTGTCCTTGTGTCCACTGATTATTTGAAACGTCCGCAGTCACTCTGTGTAGCAAGGTGATTGGGGTTTTATTTGAACAGTGTGATCTATGTTTGATCATGAGTCCTTCATTGGCAAGAATACAAGTCTGAGTACACAGGAGACACTGGTCTGTAGTTTCTGCAGGTTGATGGTGCTTAAAATGCAGTGCTGGCCATGCTGCCAGGAGCAAAAAGTCGAGAGACTCCATCCTGTTCCACATGCCGATGGGCTATCTTCCCCTCCTCACCTGCACACACACACACACACACACACACACAGTAAAAACAACAATCAAACAGCTGCTAATGACCGAAACTTCAAGTCTTTCTTCCAGAGCTGATATCTATTATTTGATGGCTAACTGTCTTCTTTTTATTGTTCCTTTTTCTGCATCCATCCTTGTCTCTTTTTGTGATTTTTCAATTTTTTATCCAAATTGCATTCATATCCATTGGTGTTCTGACCTACCCAGCACCAGCAGAGCTTGTTTGGCGGCATCTCGTACGTCCTCCTTGTCTGTGCGGCACAGGTACACCAGCTGCTCAATGCTCTCTTTGGCCTGGCATACAAATACCATGAGAAGGTTTTTTTTTTCCCCATAAATTACATACATCAAAACTGTATGATTACAATTTCATCAATATTTTCTGTATCGTAATGTTTTTTGGATGAAAACCACAAAATTATTTCCACTGGAAATAAAAGTGTTGCCAAATTTAACATACTGTAATAGCCAGTGGGTCTGCGATTTATTTATTTATTTATTTACAGTGATGGAAATCACAAACCATAATTATCAATGTTATTATTATTAAGTACTTATAATCATCCACCAGTTTGACTGGTCTCTTGATTTGAATAGGTTTAATCCAAAGCTCAATAATTCAGAACATGTAACCTTACAATATCAGTTGTACCCGATATGTTCTGTCAGTTGAAATTTCAGGAAAAAAAGCTCTCTATCTCTAATAAACAACCAGAAGTGTACACACGTGAATAATATCTGAATAGGTGGATTATGTTCATTTAAAAAAATGAGTAATGAAGGGGTCCACGAAACTTATTTTACAGGTAAAGGGGACGCTTGTTACAAAAGGTTTGAGAATTGTTTATGCTATACATTATCCATGTATGCCATAAAAATAACCTGCTTTCAAAATAATGCTGGAGGTATCAGCTGAGAAGAGGTGAGAGCTCATTTATTAAGAAAATCTAATGTGAAAATGTAAAACGATGAGAACAGTCCACATAAGCAGGCTGACCTTTAGACATGCAAGTGCTTTACAGCCACACACGCGGATTTCAACACTTTCATCCTCCAGCAGCTCCAGACAACTCACAAGCACCTGACACACACAAATAAAGAGATTCAGTGAACATACAGTCTGACATAATTTAAAAAAACCTGAGCATTTCCCTTTATCAAAGTTAGAAAATGAACATGGAGTCTTTGAGGACTGGTGGTGTAGCAAGCAGGTGGTAACATAACCTTAAGCCTGTGGTTTGTTTCTTTTCAAGCTTTCTACACATTACCAAGAATTTAATGATGCTCGCACTATAAAAACTTTCGGGTGAGTTATATATTTCTGTAGCTCCTGACTTTCACAACTGAATGCATAAAAGCACAGTTCTTGAGGACAAAACAAGACTTTTTGTTCATATTTACCTTCAAGTTAACTGTTGAAACCCAGTCATTTTAAATTCTGATGTATAAATGCACTCAATAATGTCACAAAGAAGACATTTACGTTTACAGCATTTGGCAGACACCTTTTTCAAGAGCTAACAGAAATGAATCAACTTGTACTACGGAAGTAAAACATTACTTATTAGTGTGATATACAGATATTAAAAATTCATTAGTAGATGTAAGGTTTCTTAAAAGCAGTATTTTCTGGTAAATATGGTGTTGAGTGCTCTAATTATAGTACATTTACTGTAAATAATATAAATATAGTAAAATTATACAGGAAACTGTGAATAGATGAAATAGGCTTCATGCATTTTACTAAAAGCATGTTGTCCTATAGTTTAAAAATCTAGCCAGCAAAGCAAAAAAAAATTTATTAGTGTTTTTGTGATTAGTTAAAAATAGAAATAAAATTTTGGATGTATGTTTCATTTAATTTAATCTAACAGGTGTATCAATTTCCCTATGCTCTATCTCTTTCCTGTTCTTCACTCAGTTCAGTTTTGTTCCCTTCTCTATATTGAACCTAGATTATACAGTATACCTGTTTTCTGTCTTTCTGTGCAATTAAAGTTAGCTTCCCCTAGCTAAGAAACCAATTCAATTCAACGCAAGTGATACAATATTCCTTTAAACCTAGTATAAGTAGGTGTAAGTTTAATGTAAACTCTCCACTAAAACACCTTGACATATACTGCAAAAATAATCTTGTAATCTTATAAATCTTAGCATTTATAAGATTACAGCAAAACAAATATGTAATTATTAAACCTATTTCTAGACTTTTTTTGAATAATTTCAAGCATGTAATAGTCTATTGGCAGATATTTATTTCCAGAAAGAAGAAAAGTCATATGCCGATAAAACAAAATTTAAAGCTTGAAATGTGTAAAAACATCTAAAAAAAACCCATACTGAATATTATATTTAATGAAATAACTGTGTCCATATTGCCCATATTCACTTCATTTGATAAGGTATTTATTTTAGTGTATTAGAACTCACCCTTATTTATAATTAAAAACAAGCCCTAATAAATTCTAAGTTTACACTTTCATGCCTAAAACAGCCCGTTCCCGTGGCGTACCCTCTCTCTGTGGCGTGGCTGCTCGGCAAGGCTGCGTAACAGAGAACTGGCGCTGCTGCACACCTTCCCCCGTGGGTCCCTGAGCAGTACGCTGACAGCGCGCAGGCCCTCACGCTTCAGACTGCACTCCGGGGGCTTTTTTAGGGCTTTCAGCAGCACGTCTTGATCACCAGACTGCAGACACTGCACCAGCCAGACTGCAACCGACACCAGAGGGGGAGGAAAAAATGGACCAGTGTTTGTGTGGGGGGAGATTAGAGGGAGAAGGGAAGGGTGAAAAGAGAGAGACAAGAAGCAAATGAGGTGATAATGAGAGGATGGGTGTGGCAAGCATCTGAATTCAAAGTAGCTAAACTGTTTTCAAATGGCCAATTGATTGCTGCCAAATGAGGTATAAGACTATAAGACAAAGCAGCAAATGACCCAGTTTGCACCTTCAGTCAGATGATCATACACAGGGGAGAAAACAGACATATAAAACATACCCTCCTCAGCCAGCTCGGTTATATGTGTCTCCAGTTCACGCACACCCTCAGCCTCTAGGTAGCTCCAGAACTGGAAAACTGTGAGAATCTCTTTAGCTGCACTTCCACATCGTCTGGGCAGCTTTTTCTCCAAAATCCTTTCCACTAGACGCATAAATACTAACAGAAGGAAGTGACATGTTGGTTTTTGTTATCTGATAACATATACATCAGAAGCCTCCCTTTCGATATACAGTATATTTGGAGTGGGTGAGTGAGGTATCAAGGTGCTTTGTGCTTATTGTAAAGAAATCCCTAAGCAAATAAAATAAACTCTTCATTTTAGTATTCAGTGTGAAATAAAACAGAATTCCTTCCACGCATAAGATTTCATACATCAAATGATTCATCGCAGAGCTATTTTAATTTGGAAACCAGCGCTCGCCTGGTGATTTATTATGAACACTTGATGAAGCAACTAAACCCACCCCCACACACACCTGTGTCTGAAAGGCTGGCTCCTCTTTCTGGTATTCTGCCTGTGTAAGTGTTGTTCAGCGTCTGCAGGAAGGCCTCTGTGGAAGTGCTGAATACACCACAGCCAGTCGTACAATGCTTCCATAGCAACACAGCCCCCTGGCACTGCTCTAACTGTGGAACAACTGTTCCCAAACACACACACACCACCCAGAGAAAATAAGGAAAAAAGATGGTATGAGCACAGAATGTGAATTTAGGCTGATCATCATCTTCTTCATTTTCTGTTTCACCATACCCAAACAATTTATCCATTGCTGCTCTTTATATTTCTTTGTTCTTCACTGTATTGATATCGAGTAAGAAAACCATTACGTTTACAATTCAAACACACAACACCAAATGCATTTGTCCAAGAGCTACATTTTTCTGCCAGTACTGCTTTCAGATGGGCTAACCTTCCTCAGGTTGGCTGTCACTCCTCACTGTATCCTGGACAGCCAGGCGAATGAGCTCCATTACCCGAGCCTCCCGGAGCAGCCGATCCAGAGCGTACATCTCCCCACAGCGCAGCGGCCCAAACATACCCAGCCTCTGCACAGACATCACACACACAGCTTTTCATACAGCAACTCAAAATGACTGTTAATCACACAAACATGGAATACAACATATATATCTTTGAGATTACTGAAGATGGTACCACTTAAAAACCATGAAGATGGTTTGGACCACAATTTATATGAACAGTTATGATGCTATGATATGATGGCTTAGGACTACAATTGCAATGATAGCGTTAGGACTGCAATTGCTACGAACAGTTCTGCCCTCAAGTCTCCATCAGTGAAAAGTGGATAAATTCAACAAAACAGACTTCATGTGAAAACTGTAATGAATTTCCTGGTTACACAATTGCACTATTTGTCCATATAGTACCCAGTTATAGAAAGGATTTATTTATAATTGCGCTATCTGTTAGCACTCAGATGAGGATGGGTTCCCTTTTGAGTCTGGTTCCTCTCAAGGTTTCTTCCTCATATCGTCTCAGGGAGTTTTTTTCTTGCCACCGCCGCCTCTAGCTTGCTCATTAGGGATAAATTCATTCATTTAAAATTTATATTCTGAATTACATTCTTTATTTATGTAAAGCTGATTTGTGACAATGTCTGTTGTTAAAATAAAATTGAATTGAACTGAATTGAACACATGCGTTAAAAGTATAAGTACAGTGATGGCTGGTTGTGATATTAAATGGGAGGCTAAAATCTAATATCAATAGGTTTCACTAGGTGTACATACACAGCTAATCAAGGAATAGCTTTGAATTTCTGTGCAATGTAATATTTAAATTTTTGGGCAAGTCAGCATACATAAAAACCAAGTAAACCTATATCCATAATGGGTAGAACGAATCATTTGTATTTTGTTGTGCAATGAGTAACCGCATTTTTTATTTAATTCTTTATTTAGAATTATATATCTTAGCATGCAACAAGTCATACGGAGAACATGATTTCACTGCTGGTTTTTATCCGATTGTTTCTGCTAGACAGTGGCTCCAGAGTGCATCAGGGTTTGATCATATCGACTCACCAGCAGCTGGGTGGAGCAGTTCTGTAGATGGATGAGCAGAGTTTGATCTAGAGCTTGGTGGCGAGTGCTGAGAGGAACAGACGGAGCATCCCAACAATTCTGTGCACAACCATCATCCACTGCTACACTCTCACCTGCTACTGGCTGAGAGCTGTATACACACATACAAACACACACACAAACACACATACGCACAATGCAAGTCAATTTAATGTAGCTTTATTAGCATGACAGTATATAATACGAAATTTCCAAAGCATTAGGAATAGAAAAACAACCACATCAATTAATAAAAACAGCACAAATATCCATAATAATATGGATGTATGGATGGTGTAGGAGTTGGAGGGATTTGGTGGGAGTGTTGATGTGGCACTCACTATCTCTCAGACAGTAACATTTTGTCATTTTGCATTTTGTGGTGTGTGTGTCCCCCTTCCCAAGAGAGATCTGTAGATTTCTGGAGTTTCTGTCTCGTGCAGTAAGCACACAGTCTCTCCTCTCTGGATAGCCAGCTGTTTCACTGCCTACCCTTATAGGAGGTGAGACAGTGGGCACTGAGCCATATACTCTGTCCAGGGCCTGATAACACTCTCGCTTGCAGATTCACATTGCTAGTTTATCAGATATTTGGTTTGACTTACCCTGCGTTCACAATAGCAAGTGACAAGTTGTTCATGTCACTTGTAGTTTGTCTCTTGTGGGTATGTATCGAGTGCTTAGGAACTAACTGCAGGTAGGAACTAAAGTTGTGAGTGGGGAACTGAGGAAGCTTTGGACCACATGCACAGGATTTGTCACTTTTCTTTAATCATTTGGATTTGTCACTTTACTGTGTCATGCCTAATTTGCACAGAATTAAGAATTACAATTCGAATATTACTGCTCATCTGCTGTCAATGAAATCTTGGCTCTCTGTCACACACATACAAAGAAAATGAATGATGGCCTGTCACTTGCCAGTGTGAAAGTACTCCAGCTGAACAGCGAAGTTATAATTAAATTATACAAGGAGTACAAAAACATTACTGCAAATTACTACAAAGCATTTAACAAAGCTCAAGAAGCAGCATGACAGAAACAACGTGACAAATGTGTAAGAACACATTTAAACAAATACAAAATAATATAAGAATTTTTTTTAATTGTTTCTAGAGTCAAAACTAACATGCTTAATACAAACTTGAGCTCAAGTAAAAAGTAAAGATTTTTGTAAATTTAAGACCAGATTTTTATTTAGCGTACTGTGTTCATATAATTTTAGAGATGTTTATTTATTTTTTTAAATCCTGTATTATCCCGCTACTGCAGGAAATAAATTCTAAAATATTACTGACTCTTGTGTTTTAAATTGTGACTTAATATTTTTATAATGACTGTTAGCAAAGATTTGTTATGAACGTTCCTAATTAAACCCTGTTACTGAAATGAGATTTATTGATGCCATGAATGAGCATGCTACAAATAAATAATGTTTCAATCCTGACGTGGAGACGTGAAAGTGTATAGCAAAAAACCAAACAAACCAAAAAAAGGCCTTGACATTCCAATACCTTCAGAGGGGACTGTATAAGATTGTATAGCCAGATTTTATTCTGTCTATGCTTTGATTGCAGAACAACTGTTTCAATTGTTTCAGCCTGATAGGACTATGAAACCAAGAGGCTTGGCCAATAGAATTTATCAAGCTAAGCTAAGCTTCAAAACTAACCAGACACAGAGCAAGCATGTTCAAAAGTAACTCAGCGGGGCTTATGATTAGCCTTGTCTGTAGAACTGAAACTGATGGAAATTAGCCGGGCGTGTTGAAATAAGCCTGGCATATCGAGTTAGCTTGCGTCGTGGAATACCCCCTGGTCTGTGCTCTGTGTTTTGTGTTACAGGGTTAGTGAGCCTCAGAACGAGCTTTTCAGGGTTTAGCTCTTGGGTCTGCAGTTCCTCAGTGCAAAGTGAAGCGTTACATTAGGACAAATCTAAGTGCATCCAAAAATTGACGGCTTTTTCCATGTTTATGGATAGCGGGAAACAGTAAAATGCTGCCCTGCATTCATGGTTGGGGTGTTCACTCAAATTCTCAAAGGGATCCCAACAAGTACGACTATGGACTAATTGGATCCCAGACTTCATTTCCGTACAGCTCAATGGGCTGGTTATATCAAATGTCTTACGCACAAACACACATAAGCATTAGAAAATTGTAAATTTTTCTAAGAATACACAATAGAAATTTGTTTCTATTTGCTAAATGCTTAAAAGGGAAAAAATGGCATCATAGACAAAGTGTACAGTTTTGATCAGCCACCAGATGGCAATATTGCATTACCCTAATGTGCATCGCTTCCCATTTCCTGGAAAAACAAATGACCAATAATTGCTGTCTTTTTCTGGCAACAAACTTTCAGAAGCTCTGACCTGTCTGTCACGCTCGGCCTCTCGCAATCTTCTTCCTCGTCTTCCAGATCTGATATGTTGAGGAAACTGAAGCTTTCGAGAGCAGTTTCCACCGTCAAGCTCACACTGGAGGCTCGACTTCGACTTCGGCCCTACACAGACACACAACCACAATTCTATAATTCTATTTTTCTGTAAACATTTTTACCTAAAAAATACGTTGCAGTTCCACGTGTATAGCTAGAATCAATGGCAAATCAAAAGTGGTATATAATAAATGGCAAAAAAAAAAAAACTCACAAATTTCAAATGTTTAGTTGAGCATGATTTCTGACCAGTTTGTGAACTGAACAAACATCACTCCATTCTCATAAAATGTTAATGATTATCATAATGAGTCAAGGATTTCTAGCAGGGTACCACCCTGAATCTAACATACAAAAACACGTTCAGGGGCAGGAAGGGCGGCAGCCTGGTCCCTAGGGAGACTAGAGCTAGAAACTACTTTCACATCCTCTTTCATCTTTCTTTTCTGTATAACACACTGGCGTCAGTGATCACACAGAGGGCAGTAGATACTAATCTTAGAGAAACACTACAAATCAAATTTGAGACTGACATGGAAATGCACACACAAACCATCACAGACATTTGCTTTGATCAAAACGATTTAAGCATAGAACTAACACTATCTATAATATGTAACTATAATCTGTGTGAGAAATGGTTTGTCCTTAGGATTATATAGATTTAAAAAATTATAATACATCTTTAAAAACCTACAAAATCATGGGCACCAGCATGAAGGACCATATATGTTCATTCATTCAGTTATGTTGAGTAAGCGTGCTGTGGATCTGGAGCCTATCTTGCGAACACTGGATGTGAGGCGAGAATACACTGTGGATGAGAGCTACTCCATCACAGGACACCATACACACGCACATTCACACAGCCATTCACACCTAGGGGCAATTTAGCGTATCCAACTGCCATGTTTTTAGGTGGTGGGAGGAAACTGAAGAACCCGCTGAAAACCAACACACACACACACACGGAGCACATGTGAAACTGCACAAGCAATAACCCGAGTTTAGGATTGAAACCAGGGACCCTGGAACTGTCCCTGCTGCACCAGCATGCTGCCATCTTATATGTTTCTTTTAACATATATTTTTACAGTAACAATATTCAAGAATATTCCCAATGTAAGAACATGCACAAGTACAGCATACTGTTAACTCACAGTAAGAGCCTCCTCCAGCAGGCGGAGCTCTTGCTCCAGCACCTGCAGCTCTGGAAACTGACCCCTGTAGTCATCCAGAGAAGAAAGAAGAGCACTGAGGGCCTCCTCCAGGCCACTGTCTTTTGCCTCAGTATCCTCCATCTTTTCCCTATCTCCTGGGCAAGAATCTACTTCAGTCCCAGGCTTCTTGGCCTGTACGGACACAGTGTGTGTCTTGGGCAGGTCCTGTGTGTCCTGGGACTGTTTTATGTCACCAGTTCTGGGGGTTAGAGCATTACTTTGCTGCACTGAGACCTCAGTATTAACAGAGGCACAGGTAGAGTCCTCTTCACTATTGGTGCAGGAATCAGAGTGTGGATGTGTTGTAGGCTCTTCACATGTAGCAGCAGAATCAGAGACCTCCTGTGCTATAGGGGCTGTGGTGTCAGAGCTGGATGATGACAGTGTGACTAGATCAACAGTGTGGTGGTCAACTTCTGGCTCGGGAATGACTGAGCATGGCTCAGCCCTCAGGGGCATGTCCACGACTACGCCGGGTTCCAGTGATTCCCCGGCAGGCCTCTCGTTCAAGGCGGCATCCACACTGCTCTCACTGATATGGCTCAGGGAGCGCGAGTAGCGGGCGTGGCCATTGGGCACAGCTTGTGTCCCAGCAGCCTCCGTGGTGACTTTGACTGTAGTTGCTCGGAGTTCCTCGTCTTGCTCCTCCTCTTCTTCATCTTCCTCTTTCTGATTGGCCAGCCGGGTGGGCGTGGAGGTGGATGATTGGCGGGGGGTGAAGGAGATGTCAATGGCAGGAGCGGAGGTCTGCACCTCAGGCTGCACCAGATTCTTGTGGGCATGACGAAGACCCTGGGACAGCTGAGGGCTTGATGAATCGTCTGAGGATTCAGAGGAGTTTGACCACGCTGTACCATTCTCCAACTCGTCCTGCCGCCTCAACATGTTCTACACAGAGGGAGAAGGAGAAAGAAAATGACAAAGGGAAAAGAATGATAAAAATAAAAGGAAAGTTTTTTAACCTAACCTCTATCTTATGCATCTGTATTGTGTTTGTGATTACCACATAGCTGCATGATGTTTCCCCATACTGAGAAAAGAAAACCTATTTACCTGAAATTCAATTAGAACGAAAGTCTAAGGGCAGTTGTTGGGGCAGACAATAAACATTAGTGTGAAACGTGGTTTCATTAATGCGTTCACGAATTCTTTATTCAAGGGTATTTATAAATTAAGCTCTAAAAATTCATAATTTAGAATGTCCTATCAGAGATGGCACTACGTTTAATAGGGAAGAATTTTTATGGAACGTAAACAGTGTGCCTCAGTTTGCCTCTAATGGAACTTATATACCACATAAGTGAAAGTGCAAGTAACCACAGTCATGTTTATTGTAGTGTATTGCTTCAGTATTGAAAAGTTGGATAATACCACATAAAACCAACTTTGATAACATATGCTATAAAAAAAATAATAAGTTAGCACCCCTATGGCATTTGACTGGGGAAAAAGGAAAATGTACACATATAAAAAAAACATGGGTGTATCCTACAAAAGACAACAACCAACAGAAAAATATTTTGAAAAGAATTTTTGCCATGATCCTCTCAGCCTCCAGGACTGATCTTAAGAAAGCAGCGTGTGATGTCTGGCACAGTTATAACAGATATATCAAGAAGATGGACTACTGCGGAGGGTGGGATACTTTTCGAAATAATTCTTTTTTACTACTTTCATCTTACCATTCACTATTATTAACTTTTCTTACCTGTGATAATAGGACTATCTTGTTGGGTGAAATAAATCTCTTTGCCTTGTTCATTTTGTCCTGAGGGTATGCATACTTCTACATCTGACTCTATATAGTTGCGTAATTTAAGCGTTTCAAATTTACAAGGAGTAATCACAAACACACTACAGAAGCTGTGGACTGAGATTAGGTATAAATACACAGGAGCATTCCTTTAATGAATGCTTTCTTTCAAGTACTTTTATGTAACAGGAATAGACATTAGAAGGAAAAGCAAGAAAAACAAAAAAGCATACGAGGGAAAGGTATAACACAGTAATTATGTGCTTTAGATGGATGCTGTCTCCTCTAATTAATTTCATATTACTGGAATGAGTAGAGAGACACAGGAGGAAAGAAGAGTAAATGTGTGATGGAGTCATAAGGGAGCACGGTCTCGATGTTCTCGGGCATTAGTGTGATCATTCTCCCAGTACTTCATTCAGGCTGACTGCAGGCTGGCATCAGGCCCAGACACCTAACACGCTGCCTCTAATTAACTTCTGCTGCAGCCACTCTGTCACCCCACAAAATAAAAGAATGACAATCACTGGATGCGATTTTAGATTGTGCGAGTGTGACTGTGTGTGTGTTTGTGTGTGCATGCAAGTGTGTACTGGTATACAAGCCAAGAATGCTCTACTACAGACTATTTGCTAAGGAGTTCTAGTTTACTTAACTACAACCAACCTACAACTACTTCTACTACACAGATCTACAAAGCTTCAATGAATATACACAACAACGCACTCCTGAGTACAAAGAGCTTCCAAACTGCCACCACCTGGACTGGAGAACCCACTAAAGTGACAGATCTAAAGCCACACAGAACTACAAAGCTGCGCTAGTTAGTAACTAGAAGCACTTGCAGCTACAATAATACCATTGTTAGCCAAAAACAATACCTGCAAACCTATTGCACTACGTCTACTGGCTAATCGCTGCTAGCAACTAGCAGCACTTACGTGGGTGTGCAAGCGAGACAGTCCAAAGCTGATGGAGGAGACATCACCACAGCTATGTGTCTGAGACAGTTTTTCGGCCAGCGCGTCCCGGAACACATCCAGGAGGGACCAGCACTGCTTGGATGGCAAACTCCGTGGGACGGACTGCATTGTAGCATGATGAAAACAAACTAAGAATTGGATTCACTAGGAATCCATGACTACTCTCAATGGTACACTTAGCTAGATGTAGGCAATCTCATTAAAAAACTGAGAATCTCAGATATCCACAACAATAGAGTACTAAAATATAACTAGCGATGACAATAGCAAGGTGTTAACAAGAAAGAAGTCCATAATGTACAGCTTTATGAACACTAAGAGTGAACTGATGGATTCCTCTGTAGTCTGCCTCATGCTTATGTTAGAAAACAGCCTTGACAACTAGGTCTACATCATAAATTTGATTTATGCACCACATTAAACATTAAAGAGATACCTAAATCTCCTAAACTGATGGGTCATCTGTTAAAGGAATTAAATATAAAATGGCACAGAGAAATGCAAAGGAACGCATATTCGGATGAACATGTACAGAAGGACATTATGAGGAGGCAAGACACTCACATAAAATGCCTGTTCTCGAAGAGATGGCGTATCTGGGGGACTGTAGGTGGAGAACCGTTTATTCACTGTAGGAGCCTTGCTCACTGTGCTGGCTGTGGAGGCCTGGTCGTCTTTGTCAAATGGACTGTGATAGAGACGGAAAAAAACATTTAGACAAAAACATAACTGATTTTGTAAAATCAAAGTTTCACCAAACTATGTTAGAGTTCAAATGTTTTAACTGACAAAACATTCATTACTGCCTTCTGCTTTGAATTTGAGAAAAAACTCTGGGAGCTCTGAATATGAGAAAAACTCATAGTTGTAAACTCTGAATACGAGAAAAACTGGGACAATTTGAATTTTATGGTTTTTACACATTTATACATTTACATACATTCACAGATCTGTCCCATTAAATGCTAGAAAAATTTAGATTTGAGATAAAGTCCCCTTTAGATTAATATTTTTAAATGACCAAAACATCCATTACTTCCTTGATACAAATTTTTCTTGAGAAAATATGAAGGTAAGAAAATCTCGAACACTTCAACTAAAGTTTAGATGGATTTTATAGTTTAGATGTGTTTTTGATAGAATTTTCTTAGATGTCCAATTAAATTAAATGATCAAAAAAGGTATTTCAACAAAAATTCTAACAATGTGTGCAATGAAAGCTGTAGGTTTCTGGCTCTGTAAGCCTTTTTTTGGTTTTGTTTTGTTAGTCACATAACTTTTTTTTGTTGCAAGAACTCCTATGATATCACAAGGTATACATACTTCCATGTAACTTCAAGGCTCAGTTTGATGGTTCCCAGGTCATTGATGTCCACAGCCACGGTCTGTGGCAGGGCAGCAAACAGGTCTTTGGTCTCACATGAGACATTTCCCACCACCACATGATTGGCCAGACTCTTCAGCTCAGTCACCTGGGCAAGAAAATATGTGTTATTCAGTTGTTATCTACTGGGGACACCAATCACACCATCACACCATCACACAGACAGACTGGGTTACTGGATACACTGCACAAACTGCCCAAAGCTACCACGATTTTGAGATGGCATCATCATCAGGTATCTAAAGATTTAGAGTTTCAGATGTGCATTGCAACCAAAAAGTCCTGATTTGAGTTTCAAGGACTATGTTACAGTCCCACAGTGTTTACTAAATACTCAGCGCACGCTATACAAAGTCAATGCAAAGGCGTCATGACAATGTCCACCATCCACAGTACATGGGGGCTCACAGTGGGACATTTTGGTCCAATGTGTTAGACAGTGCGCTCCACCACCATCAAAACACTAATTGAGAGGATCTTTTGAAAGGATGTTCATCACGTCAGTATGGTTAAAAAGACTTAGACAATTCACATTGTTTTTTTCCCCTCTGCTACCCATCTGTGTATAAATAGTAAATTAGATAACATATATTACAATACTAAATAGTAAATTTGTGTATAATTCTATAATTGTTAAAATGTCCTGAACTGAACTGAACTGCCCCAGTCGGTGGATAAGGTTCACAATACCAAATGGAACCAGGGTGTGAAGGGAGCAGGGAGAAATTAGATTTTAGCCAGAACTGCATTCTGGTGACAAGGAAAAGCTACGCTACCTTCCACCTGGGGCATAAGCTGGTTCATGTGCCCATCAGTTCAAATCCTAAGCAATCATCTCTCCCTCTTATTCTCTCTCTTATTCTCTCTCTTCCTCCTAATCACTGCTCCAGTTTGGACTGGGCTATAAAACAATATGATTATTGATATTATGATACATTAAAATAATGATTTAGATCTCAGAAACCTGGGTCTCATCCGATTTCTTTCACACCTGAATTAAATGGCAACAAAACGCTTGGCAGCTTGCTGAGACCGTATCGTGGTTTTGACGGATGATTTGGTGTGCACGCAGGTAGGAATGTGGTGTTTGAACCTGCCCAAATGAATGGGAGTAAGGAGGCAGACACAACAGAATTTGAGATAACTAATTCAAATAGAGCAGCTGTGAAAATGCCCTTATCATCTCCTGTAGAGTCATGTGAGATGAGAAACTTTGGGCCTGTCTAGAAACGGCTTGAATAAACATCGGCTGCATTTTTTTCATTCCTTCTCTACAGCTTTTAATATCCCTTCTGCTAAGTCCTCCCCTTCCTATCCACTGCAGATTGCTCTGCTTCTTCCTCTCTTTCTTTCTCTCTCTGTCTCACTCTCTCTCTCTCTCTCTCTCTCTCTCTCTCTCTCTCTCTCTCTCTCTCTGGAGGATCTGGGGAACTTTGAGCTCCTTTCCCATGTGGGTCATGCAACCACTGAAGAAGAAAAACAAGTGAAAGTCCAGCTGCTCACACTGGGCTGCTGCAACATTTTACAGACAGATGTGACTCTGCAGTATGTGTGTGTGTGTGTGTGTGTGTGTGGAATGAGTGGGAAAACAGGAGAAAAGAGAGCAATAGAGCGTGCGAGAGAGAGAGAGAGAGAGAGAGAGAGAGAGACAGATTGATTCTACAGTTAACCCCAGGTAATGAGTAAAAGTGATTGGATTAAATACATTTCCTGCCTAGAGTAATTTAAATTTTCCAACAATTGTGGAAACTATTTACCTTCCATCCATCCATTTTCTGTACTGCTTATCCTACACAGGGTCGCAGTGAGCCTGGAGCCAATCCCAGGGGACTCAGGGCACAAGGCAGGGGACACCGTGGACAGGGTGCCAATCCATTGCAGGGCACAATCTCACACACACTCACACACTCTAGACAGTTTAGAGATGCCAATCAGTCTACAAAGCATGTCTTTGGACAGGGGGAGGAAACCGGATTACCCAGAGGAAACCACTGAAGCACGGGGAGAACATGCAAACTCCACACACACAGGGCGGAGGCGGGAATCAAGCCACCAAACCAGGAGGTGCGAGGCCAACGTGCTAATCACTAAGCCACCATACCCCCCACTATTTACCTTTTCTCTAACAAAATCATTCTTATTATTTTAAAAAGATATTTCTCTTTAAAAAAATAAGGCACCCCAAAGAACATTTCCATTTCCATACAAATATGAAGCTAAATCCCTTCATCATCAATCCATCATCATGGGAAACAACACTGAAAACAAAACAACACTGTTGTTTCAACACAAAAGAGAGATTGCTGTTGATCTAAACAAGGCAGGCAATGAATATAAAAAAAAATAAGCAGTTAAAAATCAGATGTGACATAATGACACAAGTATTGGGTGGCTGGATCTACGTAACTGTTTGTTGCTCAGTAAAAATGCCTGGTAACGGTATCACAGACAAACACTTGAATGAATTAGCATTTGGATGGATAGTAAAGTACAAGAGCAATAAGAAGGATCAAACAGTTAGTACATGTTCACCATCAAGATGCAGCATTCTTAAGTAAATAGTTTGGTTTCGCTCTGAACAGTGACCATTAATTTAATCATCTGGCCGTTCCGACGAAAAGCATGCCTCTACACTGCTGATCAATTAAGGTAAACTGTGCTATTCATCTTATAAGAAGCTCCCTAACTATTTCAGTTGAATTCCAGTCAGGTAAACAATGGCATAATATGGTTATAATCAAGATATCAATAGGCAGCAATCAGAGAAGAAGTGTATCATTAAGTCACTGGATGCCATTGCCAAATATTCATACTCAAAAAATACTGTTGAGCACTCTGATTGGTTGGGAAAAAAGTTATATGCTACATTATTTTGCTCACCCATAGATCATTGGATGTCACTGTAGCTCTAATTTAGCAACAACAAATGAAAAAAGGGAAAGTCCAGGCTGACACAGAGCTGCACAATGTGGCCATGGTAAATGTTCACCACTACTGCGGAAAAAAGACTCTAGTTGCCTCTGTAGGGAGGTTACACTGTTCTACAATGGCCATCTCAGTCTCCGGAGTTTAACCATATGGTTGTCTACAGATGATCAGTGGCAAAATCTCTTTGCGCCGTCAAAGCAATCATTTCTCTATGGAGATAGCTTGGATTTGATGCCTTACCAATTCATTTAAATTCACAACCAATAAGACGAGCCCCCATATGTGATGTAGCAAGACTGTGTGTTTTCTCCAGTCTTCTCCAAAGGATGACCAAAGCCAGAATCTTTTTAGATAAATGCTGGATTTAGAAACATTGAAATAGCCTTACGAATGATCTATGTTTTCAAATGCATCTTGATGATGTAGCACCAATTCAGTCTCACGGTAAAACACTCATCATTCGTACAGTGCCCCTACATAAAGCAGTGAACAAAGTTCAACATGCTGATCATCTAAATGCGCCCTAATGGAAACCTTAAAAATCTACTGAAAGTCTCTTACTGTAATGTCTAATATGTTTGGGTACATGTAGAGGAACCTGAAATGTTCTTCATGGAGTAGTATGCAAGATCCAAGTTTCCAACCATATTAGATATCGCAGGAAGAGGCTCAGTCGTGTTATTTCCACCAGCAGAGGCTTCATGAATTTTTACAGATCATTTTTAACCTATGTCCCCATTTTTAGCCTCAGTCGTGTGTGTGCCAATAAGATAGAATGTTGAAGGTATATGGACAGATTGTACCTTTATTGAAAGGAACTCAGTGATAAGGGGGAGGAAGACCATCTCCTCACTGTCCCACACTTGCTTTCCGTTGATCTCAATCCGACCCCGCAACTTCCAGCGCTGTCGGCCATATCTCATAAAGATCTGGGTGGGACAGACGCAAATGAAACACAGCTTTACACACACACACACACACACACACATCTATGCTGATATGTCTTTGAAAACCACACTGTATAGAAAGAATGGTTAAAAAACAACAAACAGTGCTGTGGACTGATGAGTCTGTCTTATCTCCTCATCATGAGGCCTGAGTTTGTGTGGGTATGTCGTCTTTTACCCACTGCCAGATGGACAGAGAAGTCTTACCTCTTCAAATAACAGCCTCCCACCTCTGTCTTCCATCACTCCATCTGTCCGAGTCTTGCTATTCTTCCTCCCTCTCCTCTGACTCACATGCTGTCATACTAAACAGACCGCCATGCTGACTCACTCAGTCGATGAGCTCATCAATCAAGGTTTGTCAATCCCAAACCATGTGCATTTTAATCACACAGAGGTAGACACTGATGTTGCAGCACCGCCTCATCCTCCAGAAATAAAAGGCTCTTCAGGCCATGCACAAAGAAACAGCCCACTGAGATCATGCATACATTACCATTTCTCTCTCTCTCTCTCTCTCTCTCTCTCTCTCTTACTCTCTATATATCTTTACCTCTCACCAGTCCAAGCACAAGACAAACAATAAGGTGCATACTAAGATAACAGACAGAGCAAAGAGACCATAAAAAGAAAGAATATCAAGAAATAAAAACAAGAAAGAGAAGAAGGAAAGCGTAAGAAAGAAACAAAAGCTAACCTCATACTGGTCTCCAGCACAGAGGCGCGCAAAGCCAGCCAGACCTGCAACAGTGACAAGTTGAATACATACCATCATGTAGCTTATGAATGTGTTGCTTAAATGCAGATTTTGCATACAGTCTTGTCAAAGAAAAATCAAAAGACTCATTAAGTAATAGTTACATAGTCTATATAAAAGGATGGGTAGCTATTCTAGTCTAAGTCCTAACAAGAAAAGACAATAAATAAATAAATAAATAAATAAATAAATAAACCTGTCATACCTTTCATTTTGACGTGGAACTCTCCAAGCTGATTTTCCATCTCATTCTCCAGCATGCACATGTTCTGTAGAGGCACGTTTACAGAGATAGAATTCAAGAGATTTAAAAAAAACAAACAACATTTGGCAAGACAGAGATGCAACGAGGCAGAAAAAGGGAGAAAACTGGAGACAAACAAAAGGAGGTTAGTAAAGGTTTTCAACCTGCTCCTAATATTCAGAAGTGAATTAGTGAGCATTTCTCCCCCTTACTCATGAATACTATATAAAGATTATACAGTACATTGTGTATGCTTAACAAGTTTATACAGTGGGGTGCAAAAGTCTGAGACCACACTGAAAATCTTAGAATAAAATTAAATTAGACTAAATTAGAATTTTGAAATATTTAAAACAAAGAAAGTAAATGCTCCATATCTTGAATATTTAATATTCAAGATTCTGCAATATTTCTAGGTCCCTATTTAAATGTAAGCAAATTTGTGATATTGACCATGTTAACTGCTTTGTACAAAAAGGTCAGATTTTCCTCATCCTCAATCTCTTCTATTGAAGCATGTGTTCAGACGACACTCCGATGGATTTGATCTAAAGTAGATCATAAGGTTTTACACAAACTTGTGAAGTCCATGTCAGCTCGAGTACACACTGTCATTAAAGTAATAAGGAGACAAACCAAATACTAGAAATTCATGTAAATATTTCAAAGATTCTACAACTCACTCAAGTTGTTGTCAGTCATATAATTTGTAATGAAAATTGTTGTATTAAATTAAAAAAGAATGCAAAATAGAAGCATTTCCACTAGCGGTCTCAGATTATTGGGTCCCACTGTACATTCATTGGTATATCAGCTCCTCCTACTGTTATGGTCATAACTGAGGACACTGAGGTCCTGACCTCAGTTTCAGAACTCAGTATGGAAACAGGGATGGCCTGACAATGTGGTGGAAGATTATAGCCTACAATGTGGAAAATCATGCATTCCAAGACTGTCTAATCAACAGTCAGGATCAGTTCTCAACTGACCTCAGAGCGGTTGAGGAGGACACTTCCGGCATTGCGAGAGATGCCCTGATTGCCCTGATACCATTTCCAGTGATAGTTCAGCCTATCAGTGGAAAGGCTCCACCATCAGGAGCCAGATATTAATTGGGTTTTGGATCATTATCAGCACAGCAGTGACACTGACACAGTGTGTGGCGCAGGTAAGAGTGTATTAGGAACAGCTGTGTTGGCAGGCTTTTGAAAAACATTGAAAAACATTGCTAGGTTGAGAAACAATCCAGAAATACAAAACTAAAACCATCCAGCCAAGACACCCCTGCTGAAGGCTAGAGGATGATTAATGCACACTGGGCTCAGAAATAAATTAGGTACAGCCTCTAACTGCAGACCTACAAAGTGAACAGGGCGGTTTTGTCTAATAAAGCAGCAGTTACATGTCACTGTCACTGTTGTGCTAAGGACAACCCAAATAATATCTTTTCAGAAGTGGTCTAATGTTGGTCCCTTTTCACTTACAGATGCAGTAGAGGGGGCTGACAAACCACACATAGCTACAGGCAGACTACAGGGAGCAATTCTGTAACTACATTAGCACTATGTCCAATTCAATTCAGTTCAATCCTCATGTAATCATTACGCTGTTATCAGCTATTAAGCATGAGGGAGAAATTTAGATTCTAACCAAGCCACAGCTACACCAGACTACACTTGACAGTAACCTCTACATTACATTACTAATGACAGAATTTCACTCACCTCTGTGTATTCTTTGAAGCCCTTGTTGGCCTCTGACAGACTCTCTCTGGCTTCTCGGCTACCCGGTGAAGCCGTGTACGCCTTTACCATCTTATTGGCTCCATCCCGCAGTCTTCGCTGCATACAATACGCTTCATACAGCTCGTCAATCTGCACACATACAAACACAAGGAATACTGACTGGCATCAGCAGTTGCGTGTGTGGATTTATACAGCCTTACAGATATAACTATAAATTCAGTACTGCTACTGTAGTGATGAATTACGTAAGCATAAGTAACAGTCCTGATAAAAGGATTAACACAGTTAAAATTTACACAAACTGTTTGCTGAAAAACTACTTTAGTAAAGTTATTTTTTCTTGATATAGGATATATGCTGGTAGTGAGTACCTAAAATATCTAAAATGAATCTTCAAATATGAAAAAAATAAACACATTTACTTTGTCAACATATCCTTATCCATATGTCCAAAAATATCCAGCACCAGTCAAACATTAACAAACAAATTCTTTTAGTCTTTTAGTCTATTAATTTAGTTACGAGTGCCAAAAACAACCTCCTATCATGGATAAAAAAAGTGCTAAAATAGTTTACCTTACAGTTGGAAAAACAGAGCTCTGGAGCTGATTACTACACGTGTTTGTATATGTTTTTTATGTTACTTTACTGAGAATAAAAAGATGAATGTGTTTTAGCCAGTATTACACCAATACTAAATTTTTCCACCCTGGCACAAGCATATTACAGCGAAAGCTAAGGGTTTAAATCAAAGTGAAAAGAAACTTCTGCTTGTTAGCCATGTAGATCATGTGGATCATGTTTGGCCTCAAGTTTAGCCAATGTTAGCAATTATTCAACTTACATATTCAAACAATATGGGTCATCATGTCAGACAATATAATAATATTATTACAATATTACGCCAAAGTCGACATCCTAAAATATAAGGATTACTGTAAGATAGCTAGTGATAATGTGCTAGGAATGAACTAGTAATGATGCCAATTTCCATATTATCCTGAGCTTAAAATAACACTTAACGGCAATTCCATGCAAATGCCAACAATACATATGCATTAAAATGCTGTTTTAAAGTTGTTTTAAATTTCAAATGGCCACCCAAGTCCATATTCCACTGTTGAATTTTGTTCTTAATTCCTCTTTCAGTTTTTCTTACAGCAACTAACCACATAAGCATGTGATTTCTACAGTCTATGTAGGATTGTTTCAAATGTCACATTCATGACTCAAAAATGTCACATCCATAACTTTTGAATATTGATCTGTGTTTAAGATGAAAGGTCACATGGCCAGATATGCCAACTCTGAGACCGATGCTAAGCTTGTGCAGGCAGTGAAACACTTTGCAAGCCAATATGAATGAATATACACAGTATATGAATGTAAGTCACATGCAGATCACTGTCCCTTAACTAGATCTGTTTATAATAGAACATAAAAAGTGACTGCTTGCCTCCTATGCATCTGGACACACCTGTTACCTAAAAAAGTAAGTTAGCAGTTTTCTAGTGGGACACTAACATAACTGAATCTTTTACATTTATCCTCTTTGATCTGTTGACGATTTTAAATAAATTCAAGGAAAAATATGATGACTAAATGAATCTCAAAAAGGCAGTTACACTGAAAATGTAGCATGAGGAAGTTAATACTTTCCACCCCTGTAAGTAATCTTCATTTGACTTTATGAGGACCAGTGATGAGAGTGTGCATGCATGTGTGAACGCTAACAGAATAAAGAATGATTGCACTGCAGTTCGAATACAGATGGTGATTAACCTGATTAAAGTACAAAAATGTGTGCAAATCCTCTCAGGGCCTCTCTCAAACACACACACAAACACAAACACAATCAGTATTTATCAGTAATTTTATTAGGCCTTTATATTATCGATTTTATTATCCCTGATATACATAATTAATGCTTTATTGATCTGTTTGGAGTGTCTTTGGCACCACAAGCCAGTGACCCAAACAGGAAACTCCTCAAATAGTCAGCACACACCCTCATGTCACTGATCTACAGACACAAGCATTATAGCAACCAAGCACTAACTCTAGTTGATCTGGATGCACTTTATAGGTCAGGCTGAAGTGTGTGTTCTGCTCATCGGAATAGTGTGTTCTAGTAAGATTATTTCATTCAGTAACAGCAATAAGAGCCTTAATCTTATCTTTCAAGTCACCGCTTTTAAACAGAACAGCTGTGGAACTTACAGTTGATGGCGAACCATTATAAATAAAAAAGGAAGCATAAATGCATGGATTTGTGTGTGTGTGTGTGTGTGTGTGTGTGTGTGTGTGTGTGTGTGGGGGTGGGTATCAGGTCACATGTGGGTTTCCTCAGCCAGCAGTTTTTATACAAGAGGGTGAGGCAGCAGCCTTTCAGTCTCCTCTTCATTTAGGACAGTAAACATTACACACACATGCACACACATGCGTGCGCACACACATACACACACACCTCACTATCCTTCTGAGGACCTTCCACTGACATAGCTAATTAACATAGCTAATTAATGTTATGCTACACCTAAATCTAACCCAAACCTTAATCTCAGTTTCAGTTTTTACATAAAAGCTGCAGTTTTCAAAACTGTCAAATATTCCTATATAACTAAGATATAAAAACATGGCCACCTGTATAGACCAAATGAGAGTAATGTCGCAACAAAAATCTTATTTCTGGGTGGATAACACCAGCTGCCCTGTAACTATACAACAGTATTACCCAAGTTATTTAACAAAGGTATTCCTTGGAAAAGTGAATTTGTGATTGAATATCAAAATTCTGAGATACCGTGTACCTCTTTATACCAGAAACTAGAGGCTACTAATGTCATTTTTTTATATTAGCATAACTTCTATATTAGCACAGCTGTTTTTCCATGACTGTACATGTGTTCAGCATTAACTTAATATCTAGTTACTTTAAGTTATTTAAAAAAAAACAACATTGAATTTCTTGTATCTGTGTTGCGTAGATTTTGGAAGGTTGTCAAACTTGTTGGTTGTGCATACAAGCAAGAGAGAGCTGGCAGCAGAAAAAGGTTAATTTTAAATAAAGCAAAACACAGACTTAGTTCAATAGATGATTTATGAAGATTTAACTGAATCTAGTAAGGTACTAAGGTTATGAACTTGGATACATGAGACATTACAGCCCCAAACATCATTTCAGCATTATATTACGAGTGTTCTGGTTGAGTTTCTGATTTAGTCTATTACTGTAGCTAAGCTAATACTAACCTTACACATATCCCTATACCCTTAACCTTGGCAACAAAAAGTAACTTATTTAGTTTTACAAATTAAAGCTGCATTTGTATCTATAGCACACCTTTTTGTTAGGACAAGGCAATATTTTCACAACCTACAAATGATCATGTATTCGTGTCATTATAGGATCCTCACAACGAGCTAACTCCCACCCCTGAGCAACCCCACCCCTAACACACACAAACATACACACACACACCTATATTACGATCAGTCATAATCTTGCACATGTGCAAAGTCCCTTCTGTTTTTAAACCACTCAAGCTGTATCCTAAGCTTATCAAACTTTTCTATAAATCTGAGTTTCCAGACTATGAATCAATCACAAATGTAAGAAGATTTATCCTGTTTTTCATAGTGCGAATAGTAAAACCAAACTGAGACCCTCTACACTGTTTAGCTTTTTTTTTTTTTACATGGAGGAAAACAGATTAGCGAGCTGTTAGCAAAAAAAGACTGAAACACAAAGTCTTTTGTCAGTTTTTTTTTTCATTCAGTGTAATGAGTTTATTTTTTCGAAAACACTTATGTATTATTCAACAATGCCCAGTCGCTAAGCAGTTTTTCTTCAAATGCACTTCCAAGTAGCAGATTTTGCAGAAATTCCATTCTACAAGGTCATGCCAGGAATAAAAGGCCATTAAAAAGTTACTATATGAAGCAGTTCTGATAAGACTCTCGCATGATTGGTATTGTGAGAGGGTGAGATTAAAGATACAGACACACACAGAGCTTAGGAGGGGAGTGGACACGTGCATGTGCACACATTCAGGGTGCAGAAACAATCCAGAGGATTACCAGAGACAAACACTCCGTACGCACTCGTACACAGAAGTAAGCAACGATTCCCAATAAGGGATACATATGTTCATAAACGGAAACCAACATGTGGAACAGGCTCAAGAGATGCCAGTTTCCCCGGGCAAGGAAAGAGCAGGAAGGGCAGACAGGCTGCGTAGGCTTGAAAGTTTTACTGCACTGAGAGATAGAGAGAGGCCTCACTCTCTCTTCTTACATACACACACAAACACTCATCATCTGGAGGTGTTTAGAGTAGTGTACTAAGTGTTCTGGAGGTGAATGCGCAGTCTGGTTTATAACATTCACAGCTGGAATCCTCTCAAATATATACTTTCGCTAGCGAAGGGAAACATGTATCCGGTCCATCAACATCACTTATATGCAGCATTCTCCTATACACACGCAGAATCTTTTAGTATATATCTTGCAACAGCTCTGCAATCATTTTAAAAAGCAGTGTACAGACAGCTAATTAAGAATGTTTCTCTATTTCTACACATCCATATAAAGGGTGTGTACATATGGATGTCATGAATATATAATATTTACTCCTAGTGCTGCGAAGTGCTCATAAACCAATCACACATCAAACAAAGCTGCAACAAGAGAGAAGGAAGAGGAAGTGAGGATAAAGGCCACTTCCTGTGCAGCAGATGTCCTGGTGTCCTCTGGCCTGTGAAATTAGAGTATGACTGCTCAGTGAGAGGGAGAGCTCTGCTGGAGGATGGCCCCTGTCTCTGACCCGTATCAGTGTGTTTGTGTGTGTCTCCATTTGTGCCCATTTGCTGCCAGACATACTTCCTGATTTGCTTCATCTGCACATAAACAGATGTGTGTCTTTGCGTGTGTCTCCATGTACTTGGCCAGTTCCCACCCACTAGCCAGCTTTTCCATTTCATACGACAGCTGCCAAGGGTGAAAGCTAGTGAGACATGTGAAGCCAGCCAACTGCATCTTTTCAAACTGCTGTTTATGCTGCAGCACAGTGCAGTGTAACACACTCAGAGGAAAGCGCTATCTGCCCTCTTCTGCATACATGAGCTTACAGAAGCCCACGACTGGCCAGTGTCATTGTGATTGGCAGGGGAGGAGAGTATGTTGATCCACCCAGACAGCATGGCCAATTTTCTCCCCTGGACTCCAGGCCACAGATGGCTGTGGCATCATCATGATTCGAACTCGCAATATCCAAACAATAAGACAAACACTTTTCTGCTATGCCACTTCAGTCGTTTGAATTTGTTCAGTTAAATGATTCTTAATGATTCTAAATGATTCTTTGGCCAAAGCATGTTACATTCTGTTACATGCTTTGGCCAAATGTGCAGTATGACCACATACAAATAGACTGAGCATAACATAAATAGCTAATAATCTTTATTGTATAACATGCTTGTAAGTATTTAGAAAAAGAATTATTTCACAGCCATAGCAACACAAACTAATACTGAATATACTGAAACTACTGAATATACTGAAACTACTGCATACACTGATTGCCAATTCTGACTGAATGAGCCCAAATAGGAATCACTGAACTCACTGAGCTTCTAAACAAAAAAGAGGAGAAAAATCTCAGCCATGACTGAAGGATTCACTGACTCAAACACTGACCCTCTGATTGTAAGAGGAGAGATTCTCCTTTCACAGAGATTCACTGATTCAAACGTCAAATATAAAACTATATTGTTAAGATCACTTTCACTGAATTGTAGATAGCAGAATTATATATAAATTATATATTGCCTTCTTGTAATTTTCTTTGACAGTTGTGATAAACACTTCTACTAATGTTCATTCTGTATAAAATTATACTCTAATTAATATTCAAATACATTAGAATACTAAATTATTAAAAAATTCAAAGGCAACTGAGTTAACGGATATAAATAGTATGCCACACACATGCATACACCTCTGGGCAAGCCACTGTTTTCCATACTTTAGTTCTGTATAGAACACACATTCACCATAGTTCTGTACATAAACCCTTAAACAAAGATGTTGATATGGTCTATGTTTAAACAGAGATATGCACGCACGCACACATACATGCATTTATGTACATACATACGCACACACACACACACACACAGCCCTACAGATCAGATTTCTTAATTAGCTATTTCTTTATATCAACTTTCCATATTTAATAAGCAAAATAAAGCTTTCGTATTGTAAATATACAGCATGCTTACCTTACTGAGGTGGAACTCCAGTCGTCTCATGAACCTCTCAATCACCTTGACTTGCTGCAGGAAATAGACATTAACGTCACCATTGCATAACACACCCTAAGAGATTGACAGATTTTTTTTTTCTTTGTTTGGGGTCCCAAAACCCCAATGTAGTATGTATAAAAATAAGAATAATAACTTTCAAATCTAAGTTTTTCTCCAGGCTGTTGCACTCCACTCTTTTTTTTTTTAAATCTAATTAAGGAAAAAAACTAGAAAAGAAAAAAGTAATTATTGAAGGTTTAAACTCCCTTTTGTCACAAAGAAGGTGCGCCCATTTCAGAAATGTGGTAAAAATCTGTCAGGTACCATTAAACATTTCTACACCAGTTATTTCATGGTTTATGTTATATGGGCTATAGACAAACAAATATCACATACAAGTCAGACCTGTTGCTAATAATCAGTTCATGTATAATTAGGACAATTCATTAAATATCAATGTTTGGTTTGTTTTTGTAGCTGAGAAGGTTAAATATCTTAAACTCTAAATGCCTTAAAAGTAGTAGCAGTAAAAGACAGTGTCTCCCTCACCTTGTCCAGTTCATAAAGAAATCCCTGTAAGCAAAGAAAGATAAAGAGAGAAAGGAAAGATTAAAATCAAAAGGACACTATTATTAGCCATATTCAAACACTTCTCCTAATGCCATAGCTCTGATTAAAGCCTTGTACTTGTGGATTTAGATTTGCATCCCCTTGACTTATTTACATTAGATCACATGGCATGAGTTTTTATTTATGCTCAGTTATTGCTTTTCATCACCAACTGAGCAAGAAGAGTTTCAGAACATTTTCAGGATCTCTAAGCCTGTTTAAAAGCATGTTTCCACTAGAGAAACCAGAGCTCATTTTAGTTCCTGTGCTGTAGTTGTGCTGATCTAGAGCGAGCACCAGGAACTAACAGGGAGGAGTTTATCAGGCTGAAAGTTGCTGATTGGTCAAACACAAGCTCCCCGGAGTATGAAAGTGACTTTGTAATCATGTGATTGCTGCTGTGCACAGCTGGTTTAAAAAGCTGCATTAATGTTAACATTATTATTGCATATTGTAAGATGTCAGACACTTTCTCTTACCAGGCGCGAGTTCCTCTTAGATTCCTTCATCTGACGGTTCAGGCTGTCCAGCTCCATCTGATGGACCTGCAGGTAAGACCTGGAAGCACAGAAATCAGCAGTGTGTGTGTGTGCATCTCAGACGTGCTATGTGACTGGTATTTCATTCAGTGCATCACCGAATCTCTGAAATACTTTTTACTGCAGCTCAGCTAAACTATAATAAGATACACTGAATATTTATTGCAATCTAAATCATTAAGATCTTGGATCACCTTATGGCTCTTTATAGGCTGCTCTAAGTGCTGTGAGCAACTCTTTATCATATCTTAGGCATTTTTCATGCATGAATAAAAATACAGTTAGTGCCTGCATGGAATGAGATACTTGTGTTACACCTAATCCAGTTGTGTTTAACTGTACAGTTTTTTTCCTTAATATTTTCTTTTTTACTTTTTTATATATGTTCCTATGGTTTAATTTCTATCATCTATACGTAAGTAATCTCAATGTGTTTCCTGAGGCTACGAAATAAAGAAAGATTTTGTGTGTGTGTCCGTCAAACATCCTCTATTGTATTCTACAATCCAGGCCTTAGAAAGAAACAACTGCACACATTCTGAACAGCTGCCCCTATAACAAAGGACTGTACTTTTCCCAGACTTGACTGTTTAGATGACTTGGTTTCAAACGAGATTAAGCATGTACAGGAAAAAGTAACCAAGGTGTATAAGCACTGACAGTAAAATTGGACTGGTTTAAACATCACTGTTCAAATACTCCAGACATATTTTTGTGAATGACGCCAAAAAAATCAGTTCTCATTATTGCAACTGGCTGTTCATTTGTTTTGTACTGTATATGGAAACGTTTTACTGCGAAACAGCATAAATATATGCTTTTGATGGGTACTATTAACTGTTTAGGTTATCGATATCAATTAATAGTTAGTTTCTCAGAGCTCATAAGCTTGTGTGCTGTGTGGCTTGTGTGCAGTACTTAATTTCTGCCTCTTTTTTGCAAAAGGTGTTTCATGTACCACTGATCACTATTTATTCCCCAGAAGATGTTTATGTTAGCTAGAACTTATTTACATTATTTGAGGTTTAGTGCTAAACTGTAATTCCCTATTCCAGGGGTCGTCTGTCTAATGGATAGCAGTCCGGATACGGCCCACACAAAGTATTTCAACAGACTGAACTGAGTACTTGAAAAAATACTGCAGCAGAGCCAATAAGCATATGAAAAAGTGGCTGTAGCTCAGCGACTCTAGTTTTGTAAACATGAACCAGGTCAGCTTCTGCAGCAGCTCCTCTGTTGCAGCTTATCTAATCGCATGCATTCATGTAAATTATTTCATGGAAAGCACCTCATGAGACCAGATTAGGTCAGAAAGGAGAGAGGTTTCAAAGACATTCATAGACTTTGCATTTTATTTACCCACTCTGGCCTGATTAGTGAACTGGTGACATGGCTTGTTTAAAAAAAAGCTGCCAACAAAAACGTTTGATTAAAGACAGATTGACAGAGAAGTAGGAATTTATTCTTCCCAGATCACGTTCAAAAGAGAATAGCAGTTACCAGCCATAAACTAATCAAGTAGGTAACTGCTATTCAGTCATGATACCTGCTTATCTGCACCTTTGTAAGCAAGGAATTTTACGCAACTGGACCTTCATAAATTTTAGCTAAACACTCTTGCACTGTACACGCCTTGGACGTGCCATGCCCCAACCTTCTTCTATAAAATATTTGGATTTTAAATGCCATTGCTTTTAAAAGGATTGTGTGTGTGTGTATACTTACTGGAGTCCTCTTTTCAGAGCTTCATACACCTCATCCAGCCTCTCGGGCTGGGGGACCTTCGGAGGAGGTGACTTGGCGGAGAGGGTGAACATCCTGCTTCCTCTAGAAGGAGACTTTCTTGCACACGATGGGGTGCGGAACACAGAGAGGGTCCTGAAACACACACGCACGTTCCTTCTATTAATACAACCAAGTGCAGTACAATTATTAGGAAACAATCTCTTTTATCCACTTTTCTTTAGATATGACTTGTCAAACATGATTCGATCATGGTTCAGTCCTAGCTCGTCATGAGTTTCGTCATGGGTAACTAATGGGTAATCTCTAATGAAATTTAAATCAACACCACTCTACAAAACATGCAAAATAATCCATTCAAGATGGGTTAAATTCCAAATTTTAATATCTGGTTACTTATAATAAAGTCACTACTCAAAGCTCTCTGTATCTGGTGAAGCAGCAATCAAGCTACTCATGTTTCAAATGACAAACTCCATGTTAATGCAGAGCCACAAGTCTAGCTTAAATCTCATTCGAAGGATCCAGTCAGACACAGACGAGTTATTTTAAACTGTCTGAATTTACATTCATTGACATTCACTCCTTATCACTTTCCAGATACGCTTCTTCAAAATGACTTCTAAATGATGCAGCATTACAATCCAAGCATTTAAGCAGCTAGCAGTGGTACAAGTACTGCAAGGCTAAATTTCCACCATTTTTTAATTTTTGTGATAGAATGCAAAGTAATATAGAGATCGAAAAATAACAAAAGTCAATCAGTTCAACAGGATGGAATGTGTGTGCAAGCACAGAAGCCATCTGCATCCATACTGCATCAAACATAGCCAAAGTTGGTTAAAATGGCTAATGTTAAAAAAAAAAAAAACTTCCACCAGAGACAGCTTATACTTGCAGAAAAAGGCTTTTTTTTCAGGGAATTGCAGTGACATTATTTCTCTTATATGATGTAATATGGTTAATCTAAAGAAAAAATCTAAAATCTATATGGTTAATCTAAAGAAAACCAGACATTTGAGTATGTTTGGAAAATAAGATCTCTCAAAACATCTCGCTCTCTTTCTCACCATACTAAAGGAAAGGCAATTTCCTTTGCATTCTAAACTCAAGCGGCCAGCTTTTGGGGGTGAATGCTTCTCTTTGGAGGAAACACAGGCTGGAAAGGACATCCTGTCAGCTGTGACCTCTAAATAAATCATATGACAGACACCTGGAACTTATACAGTGTGACTGCATTCAGTGTGTGTTAAGAATTGTGTCTTTTCACCTGCAGGTGTATACATACATACATATAGCTACATGTAAACAGATGGATTTATAGATACTTTATTAATCATTAAGTAAAATTATTTTTGTTACAACAGCTGAAGGAACACTGTGTATGACTGACGTTCATGCATTAGTAACAACCAAACTGAAATTGTAAATTGTAGATTGAAAGTGGAAAGGTTAGACTAGGTTGAAAACCAATTAATAAATACAAAATAGCAAATTAGAAATTTTATATACTGCAACACAGTGCCCATAAACTGAACTAAATGACCACCTGACCAATATGAGAATCTGATATTAATATTGGAATAAATTATGCACAATGCATATTTGAGTTTTCCTCTCCTGTTCATTATTAGATAAATGATTTTTTTAGAACAAGAAAGCAAAAATATTGTGATATAAACATTGCATATCACGAAAAATGTCTTCAAGTAACATATTTTTGTCAAGTAACACATTTTTGCCCATCCATAGACTAGACATTAAGCGTTTATCTTTTGGTCATTAATCAAACTGTTCCAGACCAAAATTGTGGTGGACTGTCCAAGGCCAGACCCTCGGTGGACTGTCCCAGGCAAAATCCAGTGGTAGACTGTTCCAGGTCAAACCCATAGTGGACTTTCCTGGCGCAGACCCATGACAGAATGTCCCAGCCCAGACTCATGGTGGACTGCCAGATACTTGTTACTACAATCATTGTCTTTTTGGATTATACATTCTCACATTCCTGATGCAAAACATATATGTGCGTGTTTATGTGTGGACTGACCTGTAGAGCTTGTCGTGGGAGTTGACTCCGGCAAAGGACTGGCTCCTAGTGATGGACCTGGTAAGGACCCGGCGCGTAGGCCGCACAGACAGGGACATGGTGGACACTGATCTGGAGGGGCTCCCTGTGGACACAAAGCAAATGAGAAGAGAGGGTTAAGGCATTAGCAGGTACACTGGTCAATCAATGAGTGGATACAGATTTTTTTTTTTAATGAGCAGTAAAAAATGTGATGCATGAGGATGTAACATGTTTATGAAAGTTATTAAATCTTATTATGTGCGTGTGGTCCTTGGAAATAAAGTTTGGAAATCTTTTTTTGAAAGAGTAACAGAAGAAAGCCTACATGGCAAACAGGGACACTTCAAAATCAAAATGGTTTAAAAGCACACAGAGTGATTTCCACAACATTACCCAAAACACTCCTCTACTGTGCTTCACTATCATTTCATCTACACAAATGCCCTTCCATTTTTCCAAAAAGATTTTTCTTTACCACAATGGCATCAAAAATTCAGAGTTTGTTAGTTTAAAAAAAACTCCTAAAAGGGAATTAGGACTGAACATCTTTTTTGACACACAGCATACAAAATATGTTATATAAACATGTCGGCAAGTTATGCGAGTCAGATTAAAACAGAAGATTCTCTTCCTCAAACCCGGGATGTAAACAAGTGTAAGCTGCTTGACGACGCTCCAACACAGACTGAGCTCTTAAGGTTCTGTTGTGTTGCTAAGTAAAGGCTTTATGTGGTTCCTGTTCCTGTGGAGAGAGAATTGCTGGAGAGAGCATGATGGGTCACTACTTCCACCCTGGAAACAATGGCCCACGAGGAGCTCAGGAAGAGGGTGCAGAGCCGATGTGAATGACTGTGGAACATCCTGGACACCACCCATGCAAAATCTCTTCCTTCAGGACTGAATACTGCTGCTAACTGTGTCCAGTCTTTTCTAGTCTAGATAAACTGTCACTAGCTTCCTGGTCTGTTTTGTATCTAATCAGTGGCCTATATCTGGAGACATTTAAAAGACACCTCAGTCACTCAGTGAGTACAGAAGCAACACTCAAAACACTCCAAAGCAGAAAGTCATCATGGAAGACTTGAATCAGGAAAAGTACCAAAGCCAGACAGTCATGGACTCACCCAGCCTAAAACAATACACTGGCATAGCATTAACAATGTAAGCTCAGAAGAGCCCGAGCTGATAAGCAGACAGGGTGTAACCTGGCTCTACAGAGAATTCCCCTGCTTCATGGCCTCAAACCCATATTTTCAAGATGAAATCACCCAAATCATCCATTCTTAATTTAAGCAGAAAAACTAATACTATCGAGGCATCTCCAGTCTCTGGTCCAATACTGATCCAGCCTTTCAGACCCATCTTGGTCCAATATGTTACTCAGCATTGATCATTATATCCTTACAGTTAACTGTAATGGAGTTGTATGTATAGTTAATTTACAGCTCTGACATGGTCCTATGACACGGCCCCCATGCCTGACTAGAGTTAAGCCTCTGAACTTTGTACCCCAAGGATGTACACACAAGAACAACAGCCACCATCCTAGACAAATAATCATCTTTTATTTCATCCCCCTATTTTCCCACCACAGAATGCCTCATCTGTGATTGTGCCACATTTAATGCAACAGCCTCCAATGACATCAGTCCCTACTACTGCTGAGATAGCCAAGAGGAGCTTAGCTACAAACACAAAGAGATCATTAGCATATCTTTAGTGCAATGTTACAATTGGTTCCAAGACAGACAAAAAGGAACCTTTAATAGAAAGTGGTTTAGAGGCACGTCATGGTGGTTATACTAAGAAAGAAGGAATTCTCAGATTTTTTTTTTTTTGTCATTTTGGGCAGCATCCAAGAAGCATTTTCGCTGAAATGAAGGAGTGCGGTAATGAAAAAAAAATGATTAGTGTACCATACAATACATGGTGGTAGGCACATGAAACGTGGACCAGCATTTCAATGATAATCCCAAAGAAGCAGCAAGAAATTCCATTACTGTGTAGCTTTTTTTCCTCCCACCAGTTTTGTGAGAATTTTTGCACTTTTTAACTCTGCAAACCAATTGTATAAAAAACAGCCAATGATCGGTCCCTTCCTTTCAATGTTAGAGTACTATTTGAATTTTCATAGTATTTCAGTATTTCACATTACACAGTTAAACATTTCCAACAGGCATTACCAGGGCCATGCCTTTTTCTGTTACTGAACCTAAAATCGATATCTATGAGACATACATCACATGACAAAGTTGCAAAACCATTATCATGCCACACATATATAGTGAGAAGTGAAAAGGAAGCCATTTGGGCTTCAGCCTGTGTTGAATATAGTCTATAAGGAATACAGTAAGAATGCAAGACAAGATGCTGTAGTCAGAAATGTTAAATTTAGATATTTATCAGTCACAAGCAACAATTTTCATATTCCATGGTTTATGCAATATGAAATGTGGAACTGTTCACTCTATCTGTATCTGTTTAGAATAGCACTAAAATACTAAATCTTTTAAATTATTACATTTTCATGCAACTGTGGAAGGAATTTGACAGCTCAACTGTACTCAGTATACATTAATCAGTTCGTAGGTTTTCAGTTTAAAATGAATGTTTTACTAGTAGGTCTAATTTATAACTGTAGAGTTGTTTGAGCTGACCTGAGATTAGATTAGAGAGTTTTATTGTCATACTAGCCATGTACAAGTATACAGTAGAAGGAAATAACACTCTGAAAGGCCTTGGTGCAACATTACAGAAGTCAGAAGATTATCAGCTAATTGCCTGCCTGCCTACTTTTACCTTCTGTTTGAATTCCTGAGGTCTGCTTAGGCTTGTTAACTCATTGCCTTGTTTTAGCTCAGTACTCCAGTGTTTTTCTCAGTAGAGACGAGCAGTCCATTGGAAACACGGGCACATTAGTGGCCGGAGGAGGGAAATTGGGGTTTATTTTAAATCCATGGGAATGAGAGAAACAGTGTAGCTACTGAATCTGCATAAAGATCTTTGATATAGCCACTCCATAACTCTCGAAGGTTGTAATCCTGTAGTCTTTCTATAGATTTGTACCTCCAAAAGAAGTGGTTTGACCTCATTTCAGATTCAACACCATTTGCTCCTCAATCAGATCTTATATACAAGAGGAGCCACTGCTACAGTCTCAGCCTAAGACACTAGTATCAGATGGATTTACACTTTTCCGTTACAACTTCAGAATGTTGCACTTCTCTATACGCAGTGGTTTTCAGCCTTTCAAATGTTTGAACACCAAGACAAAAGAGGTTTTTCAGAGCAATATATAGTCACTAGATAAAAAAAAAAAAGATTAACAGAATCCTGTCTTTAAAGGCTGTTCAAGAGTATTGTGTGAAACATTTGTGAATTATTCTCACGTTTCCCAATGGGCTGTGGGAAAAGTCTGCAGATGTCAGTCAAATCGCCTCTTTCTGTTAAGCAATCAGTTTTTGGCCATGTTTTCTGCTGAAATGTGCCAGACTCTCTACCAAAGCTAGACCAGTCGTGTTACAACTTTTTTTATCAGAAAGTGATTAAAGTCCCGCAGTCATGAAATATAAATGTCTAAATAGAAGAAGACAGAAGAGACTCTGAAAATTTTATGGTATTTACTGCTATTTACTAACTTTTTTATTTGGAATGGTATGTAGAGAGCAATATCTGAGCTTTAAGGCCATTAGGGCATAGACACAGTGCCAACCTAGGTCAGATCCATAGGAAACAAAGCAGTTCAAGCATGAAGAAAAGGCAGGGTTTTTTTTGTTTCACTTAATGCAGGATATTCTACTCTCTGATATAAACAATAGAGAAAAACAACCACTTCCAGCTGACCAGTGACAGAGATCTCTTTGTGTATCTACAGTCCCCAAGCCATTTTACTCCTGTTGTTGAACATACTACAAAAATAGAACAAGTGCAAAAGTTAACCATGGTTACAAAAATCAAATGATCTTTTGTATGTATTTGTATAAAGTCTCCTACTGATGACTACATCGACAAAACAAATCTCTTTTGGAAGAACGCTGTTTTCTACAAAAAAAAAAAAAAAAAAAAAACACTTCAAGCTACAGCATCTAAAGGAAGGTCAGAAATCCACCTTAACATAAATTAACAACATGATTTCATTTATATGTACACTTTTACCTGGATCAGCCTTCTCTTGCTTGTTCCTACTTAAGCAAGACAAGCGACACATCTTCAGCGTGTCACATCAGCCCGTCTAATGCTTAAACCTGTCGCTTTCCATCCTCCTACTGTGAAGACAATCCCAGAAGCTTCCATAGGGATAAAAACACACCTCAGGTTCCGAACCTTGAGCTCCTGTCTGGCATTACCGTGACCTGAGTTCCTGCCTGCCTGAGAAGAAAAGTCATTCTGGGCACAAAATCAGGATTTGATGAGAATCATTGCTGATGGTGTGAATTTGAGAACTTGCCTATGACCTTCCATTTACTACTATAATAACTGAGGCTTGACTGTGAAATTTAGAAACCTGTGTGTCAGGGTGTTTATATTGTCCTGACTGTGTGGCCTTTTTCCAGGACTGTTCCAGAACAACAAAGCGGATGGAGGCCACCCACTGTCCAATAACACAACTCACAGGGATACCCACATGTTAGCCCAAAGAGAAACTCCATATACACTCTCTCACCAAGCTGCAATGTTTCGTGACATTTGTTTAACATGACAGCTCAATTCCTTACAAACTTATCAGTCTTACTCAGTATCAGGGGTCACAACACCACGTGAGCCTAACTGCTGACCTAGCAATGTTCTATACAACCACAAGACCAGTGAATCAGACTTCTTTTTGTATGCACTTCATCACTTGTGGTAATGGATTAGAATGGAGCCCTCTTTAATCCCCATAAACACTCAAGACTTACGGGAACATTTCTCCCACTCAGTCTATGCCTTTTCTCTAGAGAATCGCTGTCCTGCCTAATCCAGAAAAACATTCTCTAAATTCGTATGTAGGGTTTTTCAAGGGTATATTGAATAATTAAGGGTCCTTACCTACCGAAAAGGATTACTTAGGACCCTTTCTTAAAGGGAAATACAGCTGTAGCATTCTACATAGAAATCTTTAAGGGTTTCTGCAGAAGGAAAACTAAAGAACCTTTATGAGTTTCAGGTTTACTAACGGTGTATTAAAATAAACCCAGTAGAAGACAGCAGCTCAAATAAACCCTAAAGCTGCAAAGCCTGCAAATGACCAGTGGCTAGTTTAGAATAGCAACACTATGCTGTATCTGCTATGTGTTTATGACCACTGTTACCCACCCTGGATATAATTAGCCAGCCAGCCCTAATTTACACCTAAAACCTTCATCATACTGTGTTTAAAACAAATATAAAAACAGAACTCACCTAAAAACCTGTATTTTTGCATATGCTAATGGATTTAAATAATAATTTTAGGCTATGATGTCAGTCTTTTAACACAAAAAAAATTTAAACTTAAAAAATTCTATATTTAAAACTTAAACAAAATGATCGGCAGTTCCATCTTAAGTCACTGCTTTTTCCTGGTGCGGGATGTGGTGGATCCGGAGCCTATTCCAGGAACACTGGGCGTGAGGCAGAAATTCACCCTGGATGGGAAGTCATTCCAGCTCAGGGCGGCATGTACGCACACACACACACCCACCTTCACACGCTCATTCACAACTAATGGAAATTTAAAGACCTACTGGAATGTTTCTGGGAGGTGGTGAGATTTACATTTACAGCATTTGGCAGACACTCTTATCGAGAGTGACTTACATTGATCTCATTTATACAAGTGAGCAGTTGAGGATTAAGGTCATTGTTCAACAACCTTCCGATCAGTCATCCACAGTCATCTTAAACACTGAGCTCCCACATCTTGTTGGTAAGAGATCAACGCAGACATGAAGTGAACATGCAAAACAGCCACATGGCCAGTAGTCCAGGACCAAACCAGGGACTCTAGAGCTGTGAGGTGGCTATGCTACCCGCTCGTTTACTATGTTGCTCTCAATATACTAATAACAATATACTCAGCTAACAGAGAATGGGACCACAATATTCTGTGGTGGCTCAGTGTTTAGGGCTCTGGACTACTGATCTGAAGGTTGTGAGTTTGAATACTAGTACCACCAAGCTGCCACTGTTAGGTCCTTGAGCAAGACCCTTAATGCTCATCTGCTCAGAAACAGGACATGGGAACATCCAGAGCATAGAAATACAATACAAGTGACAACACAAAAACAACAGAACACATCAAAATCAAACATCTTGCCTTGTAAATAACAGCACCCAGACAGTGCAGTGGTAAGCAAGCTTATGACAGACCGGCCAAAGCCACAACTCCGTAAACACAGGAATTACCAAAATCAATCAGCATCATCTTACCTCGAGTAAGATTCTTAACTTTATCTGCTCAGATCAAATGTATGTCTATTTGGACAAATACATCTGCCAAAATGAGTAAATTGCATGCATGTGTGTCTCTGGCATTTTGTGGATATATATTTACAAAAAAATACTTCATGTATATTTGATGAAATGAGGGCTGGGTTGCAACAGCATGGCTCTGACAACATGCTGACAAATGGACAGCTTTTTTATTGAGGCCAGGCTCAGTCCACATTCCATTCATATTCCAGATAAGCTGGCTGTTGTGCCCAAAGCATGTAATAGCACTTAGCACCCAGACCACAAGACGCAAGGAAGAGAAGGGTAAGGTTTTATCCAAAAACAACAATATGCTACCAGGCATATTAAGAACTCATTAAGAAACATTAAAGCATCAGGTTCACTTTCCTGGTCTGCCAGCAAGAGTACTGCCAACCATAGTGATAATCAAATACCCTGTATAGACTACTAGTCAACAAATCGATCAATAACTGACAGTTAAACACGAAAAAAAAAATTGCTGGTTATCAATGAACATAAATGATTAATAAATGGTTAATAATAAAATTAAGATAAAACTGAAAATAATATTCCTGCAAAAGTAAACTAAATATTTGTTATTGATTAGGGCCATAAGATTATGCTCATTTGTTTATTAATGAACATAAATGATTAATAAATAGTTCATAATAAAATTAAGATAAAAACGAAAATAATATTCCTGCAATAGTAAACCAGATATTTGTTTTTGACCAGGGCCATACTGACCATAAGAGTATGCTCATTTGTTTATTTCCTTTTTAATAATATGGAAACTTTTTTTCTTTTTTTCCCTTACCACCCAAAATATCCTTCCTTCCATTATTCCACTGAGATAAAAAAAGAAGGATGTGCATCTTTATGCCTGTATCCTCTTTTGGTGCCTCCTCAATCTTTAGGCAAGAAGAAATCGCAACAATTTTCTGTTTCTTTTTGTCAAATTCCAAAAACCTGCTTTGTTAATAATTTCCTATGCTTGCAGCTAGTGACCCTTAGCTCTTGTGAGTGCTCTTAGAGGCTTTGGTAAACCTGAGCAGCGTGCCTGAGGACATGTTCTGTCCTTACTGACCTCTTGCTCTGTTTAGGTTAGTCAACCCTGGGGTGTCAGACTGAGCTGGAGAATTCAAAGCATATACACCCAGGTGTCCACTCCCGCCTGCCGAGAACCCAACGGGACCTCCTACATAGCAGAACATTAAATCTGTGACAAATCAGTGAAAACAAATTCACACAGACATGGACATAGACAAAATGGCATCTGTTAGTCAGAGGGTCTCAAACACGAAGCGCACTCCTGTGATTAACTGCCTCAGTGTCCATAGAGTATTGCCCCAAACCCACCCCCTCGCTCCTTTCTTTCCTTTGTCTGATATTTAACATAATGCACTGAAGTTTGGCTTTTAAGAAGTCTGGAAAATTAACTCAAAATGGGGAAACTGAGTGCTACAAAAAAAAAATGACAGACCACATCAGAAACAAACATCTTGCCTTGTAAACAACAGCATCCAAACAGTGCAGTGGTAAGCAAGCTAATGACAGACCGGCCAAAGCCACAACACGTAAACACGTGAATGACCAAACTCAATCAGCATCATCTCCACAGAGACCATCTTGCACAGCCTACATCACAAAAAAAAAAAAAACCATTTCCTGTCATGACCAACACAAACTTAGTCAGATATTAAACCAATTTTTTCTCAGAGCATGACAGGGAAAGATTACATCACTGAAACAGCCAGTCACAAACTTCTGAATCTTCAGACAAGTCTCTCAGATCCTACTGAGTTCAAGAGTACCTCCATATCCACTGTACATGCTTGTCATCCTTCGATTAGTTCACACCAAGGGAGAACGGTTCTTCAGGTTGTTTTGGAATGACCTCAGCAATCACTTTCAGAGAGAAATCAGTGTCCTGGTATGCTGCTTCATTCTCTCCTCTGATACTGAAAGCTTTGAGAGAGAGAGAGAAGGCAGGGAGAATGAAACAGAGGCTATTCCAGGAAAAGGGAAGGCTCCATCTCTCTCTGCCTCCTCCCTCTGTTTCCTGTATGCTTCCACATCTGACATCACGCTCTTCCTGCCTCTCCCTCTCCCAGCAAAAGTCCCGAAGCTTTGTCCCCTGATAAACACCCATTCAGAGTATCAGCAATCAGACATCACTTCACTCTGTTGAAGAGATTAATTTAGCCCAGGAAGTATTGAATTGACCTAAAAGTCTGGCGAGATGAATGAGTCAAACTTAAAATCACACAAAGTGAAACGGATTTCATTCACTCAAGATCAGCTCAGTTAACATCAGAGAACAAGTGTGCTATCAGTCGGAACATTTACGCAAACATTTCAAGTGATAGACTGAGCTCTTGCTGAAGCCATAACAAGTTGAGATTCATCACAGATGCTAAGACAAAGTAAAGCTTTATCATCATCTTTTTATCATCACATTTAGGGCAATTCCTCATTCGTCATACAGATGTGGTGAAAGACAGTAAGTTTACTACAACCAGTCATAACATACACACGCTCTACTATATTATACTCCTGTGCCAAAGCTATACAGCAGCTTCAATGTTATGACATTATGATAAGGAAAGCTAATATGCTGATTAGACCTGTTATAACTATGAGAGTTTTCCTGATGAGTAACTGCCATATAAACAATTGTCATTTATGATTAAATGGTCTTTTCTGTTGACTTTATGACCTTGTGAAGAACAGCCATATAGCATCTTTGAAAACAAGCAAACTAATTTTGTCTGCCTTTTAGACTATAAAAAAGCAACATGGCATGTTGCAAATTAAAACATTTCATATAATTTAAATATATAAACCCTATTACTGAAGTGCACAGGTGTTACGAAACAATAAGCAAAGTAACACCACGAATGTATAAGTGAAAAATATTTTAAATGAATCATTAAACAAATAATGTACTGTGGCAACAACATAATCATCTCTACAGTGGCCCGTAAATACAAAACACGACAAACCAAAAACACAACAGCACACAAGAAAACTAAACAACCAAACCAAAAACACAAGAGCTAATTTGGAAACATGATCGCAAAACCAAAACAACGACAGCATTAACTCAAAACATAGCGTTTGGTGGGGTTTTTGTTTGTTTGTTTGTGATTTGCTGTTGCATTTTTTTGTTTGTTTGTTTGTTTGTTTGTTTGTTTGCACTTCTGGGCCACCGTACATTTCCTTGTCATCTCCAACTTTTAGAGACAGTAGCTAAATTATCTCCACACAAATGTAATAATGATGAAATAATGATGAAATGAAAATGTGGTTGTGAGGTGAAGTATTATACTCAAACATGTTCCAAGACATTTAATTCAGGGTATACTGATTTATAAACTACTGAATGCTACGAGCAAGCGTTTAAATATGTATATATATGAGCAACGTTGAGTTGTGTACAACGTTTATGTTCTTTGAAAAGTGTTACAGTAGGGCCTGTATTTGTACTGACCATAATATAATTACATTATAATTATAATCCATTATATTACATTATAATACATTATAATTCCATTATATTATAATATAAATAAGTATGCTACTGAAGACCACAGGTATTGATATAGATATATTTATACAGCTATAAAGTATATCTATGAAGATTTCTATGAAGATTTCATAGGGAGCTGTTAGTGAGTAGTTTGTTATATGTGAGACTGAATCTGGAGAGGAATTGAAAAAATCCAGCTGGTAATAATGAGATTAATGACCGGAACAACATTTTTAGTTTAAAAAAAAAAAAATACACAGAGTTTGAAAACTATATGACTAAAAACAGACTTGTGGACATACATGCTCATCACGCACAGACAACACAGCCTGAATGAGAAGACAGATTTATGTATATACTGTATGTGTATATGTGTGTGTGTGTGTGTGTGTGTGTGTGTTAGTGTCTCAGGTTAGGTTTAAGCTTGTTACTCAAGTTTGCTGTTTGCGCTGGACATACAGATGTTTTTATGTGAAGCTGAGTGTCAGGGACACACTCAAGAAACACCGCACTCTTTAATTAGAGCATTCTTTACACTACTACACTTTAAGATAAGATAAGGAATGTAAAAGGTGGCTACTGTCAGGAAGTCATCATGACATAAAAGACAACAGTCTCATGCCAGTAATGCAGTGCTGTCATTACATCTTGACAGATACAGCTGCAGGCGTGCATATATATGTGTGTGTGTGTGTGTGTGTGCACATAAGAGAGGGAGCTACAAAAGCTTGAATGACTGGATGTATGTAGCAAAGCAGGTTTACATGAAACAAATTTACCTAAACGTCTGTCTAACCGTTTACTTTTTGTGTGTTAGACAGTGTGATGTTTATTTTATATTATATATAGCCAAAGGTATAGCAAAATAATATGATACATAACTACACAGACAGAAATGACTAAAATGGGACCAGAACTGCCAAATTACTCCATCTGATTTTAACATCTTTAAAAGTAGGTTGGAGGTGTGTGTCTGAGCTAAGCTATGTTCTTAAAGTGATCAGAAACCATTTCGCATTAGTTAAAGCATTGGTATTTTAATTATAATACTGTATTGGGCATTTCTTTCTTGTGTTGTTTAGTGCAGATATCCTGAATACGTCATATTACCGCTGAACTCTGGGTCCTTTCTCTGGCACTCAATTGCCATTTTTCACATCAGTTTATTCAGCTGACATCAAAAATGCTGCCTGTGCAACCCGCAATATACAGCATGCTGGGTTCATTTCCTGTAGTTCAGGGGCGTCCAAAGTCTGACCCCAGGGCCAAATGCGGCCCGCGGCTTCTCTATCAGAATGTGTGATAGGTGGACCGCTGGCCAACACGTTACATAACATTAATTTCATAGCATTTTTGTCCTTTCACCTGATGATGGCAGCAGACTGTGTTAACACATTTAGCTAAAATGCAAGAGCCTTTTTTCTCTTACTACACCTGCAAATTAATTTCGAGAATGATATTTAGTCATGGCTACAGACAAACGTTTGGAATCCACTAAGCATTGAAAACCTTTCGTGAATTCTTGAAAGAGTCCTAAACTACGTAAATACCCTCAAATTGAAGCTATACCAGCCCTCCGGGGATTTTGATGGCCCTCTTTGAAAAAAGTTTGGACACCCCTGCTGTAGCTGGTCTAACCAGGGTTGGATCATGTTCTCATAAATCCAGATTCCACGTATATGCAAATTAAAAGTGCCTCCAGCCAAACATATGCTCCCCTCTTCACTTTGTAAACTACTGTAAAAAGAGTCAAGCAACAGTTTTTAAGATGGTGAGAGGCAACATTGTGATCGCTACTGGCTAGGGTGTAACAATACAGCATGTCATATTGTTCGACATGACGCTTTTGGTTTGCTACGGCTGGGTAAAAAAAAAAAAAAAAGTGTTCTCCTGAGAACACTGTATTTCACGAGCCTATGTGCTAGCTAAAAACATGAAGACAGACACACTCTCTCTCTCTCTCTCTCTCTCCCTCTCACTCTGCTGCTTTAAGACTCAATTCATTTGAGAGACTTAAGACTTGATTCAATCCTGGACAAAGAAAATAAGCACAGCTATGAACTCGAAGTTTTATAGCTTCAAGTATGAGACTCCACTCGTTATAGAAAAAAACAAAAGCACAGTTTAACTACTGAGTTATGTGATTTCAGACCCTTGAGCCGCACTAGCAGGGTTGCCAGGCGCTAGGTTTTTCTGCTAAAATGGGCAACTTGGGCTAAATTCGAAACAAGGTTGTGAGTGGAGAAATCAGTTGGTTAAGGCAAAAAGACTTATGGAAAAAATGTGTCTTCCTTTTTCTAATATCCGAAAGTTCTAGGCTAGTTTCAGGTCCTTCTTTTTTTTTGCAGTAGAGTTAGCTGGTGAGAATATTTTGCTGAGATCTGACAACCCCTGCACACCAGTGAATGCTTGACCAGAGCGCTAATGTTTATTCACCCATGTTTAATTTTGTTACATTCTAATGCACAGCTTTTGTTTCATTATGTGCTGCTAAGAGTCTGAAAGAATCACACACACACACACACACACACTGTTATTATTAAGTTTCAATTATTGCACTATAATTATTGTAATGTTGACTGTTTTAATCAAACGAAAATGGAAACCTAAGGCACATGTTCAGGCAATGCTCAATTTTGCTGTATTGAACATGTATTTTATCGAGACACCACTATATAGTTGAATTTTGTGTATCGTTACACCCCTACTAGCGGTCGATGTGTGCCCACATAGCTAAAGACCTGTCGGAGTCCCTGCTTACACAGGTATTGTATAACCTACTATACCAAATAATCTTTTCCCTTTGTCTGTCATGCTGTAAGTGCACTCCAGCTGCCCGACGTGATGCTGGTATGAGACCCTGATACAATTCTGCTTATTATACCTCACCATCCTGCTGTTGTACATAATCTTCCCTGGCTCTTGTACAGACTTGCACTTCTCAAGAACTGCTGGTGTGATTAAAATCTGTCTTATTCTCATCCCAGGACTTTGTTTACAGTTGACGCATTTTATACTCAACCAACAACAAAAAACACATTTTAATGTAAAGCCAGACTTACATTGTACTAGTACACTGTATTTTATCTCAGGGACACAGGACATAGTTAAAGGCAACATCAGAGTTGTTGGGGACTGAGAGCAAATGAAAAATAATGACGATTTGTTTGCATTTTGTTCCTTAGGGGTGCCAGTTATTTGGCACATTTATTTTTGAGTTTTAAAGGTAATAATAGTAGATAAAGTTTTGTCTATTGTTTGAGGGGAAAAATTGAGTCATTGTGTGTAATGTTTTATGTTTGCCAATAATTCTGGAGGCCACTGTGACTTAGTTACTCATATGTTTGCTGCACGTGGCAGAAGACATTTTGATGATGTACATGATATATCAGTAACGCCTCTGCTGCCACGCAAACACAGATGCTCACGTGCAAACATGCATCTTAACTCTATATTTATTTTAGATAGCATTGAAACAGCTGCCGTGGGTACACTACAAACAAAGACCTGGCCCGTGCAGTCCCATCATGCTCTTTATTCTGTGTCTCACAGTCCATTAACAAGCAAAACAAACTGTCCATATATGGCAGAGTTTGGCTGCCAGTTTGGACCGAATGGCAAACATAACCTCATTCTCATTCACTTTCCAACACGTACAATTATCCAATTTTTATAGAAAGTTGTTGAAGACATGGTGAATAAATTCCTCCTGCTAAATTATGAGATGGAATGCCTTTCGAAGGCCAAGGTTTATCTTTCGAGAGGAGGAGGACGTCATTGACTTCCCTTCATCGTAGTGTGGCCCAGTGTATAAACAGCTGGGTGGTACATTAGTCGTGTTGTAGTACATGAGACGTGATATATGGAGATTATTTACAACATCATTCACACTGTGTTTCAGTGATTTCTACCCATTTCTATTTCATATTCTACATTACACTCATTACAATGTAAAATTTGTTGCAAATTAGGCAATTCAGAGCTTTTAATACCTGTTCCTTAGTGTTATAATGCCCAATAATAAACCTTATATGAAAAAAAGAGTTTGTAGAAGATCACTGTTATGTGACAGGCAGTTCTCAGAGATGTTTTACCAACTTGCTGGAATATGTCATTTCTTCAGACTGAGTGAGAACATGACTCCGTCTTTATACACCATCAGAGCTTCTCCGTCAGTGAGAGTAAACAAAAGGCTTTCATTATTCTCTCTGCTGTTCTCCATATTTAGCTACCTCACTAAGCTACTGTCAGGTTTGTTTAGATTCAGTAGGGGTGTGGTGTATCTCAAACACTACGGGCTTTTAGGTAAGCCAGACGAGCACTTGGAAATACATCAACATATGGAATCAAATCACAGCCATTTCATGGGGACTTTAACCCCAATGTGAAAAATGATCACTCTGTGTATTAATTCAGAGAATTTATAGCTCTAGGAGGAAACCCAGAATTGTTCTTCCATTCAACTGGACTACGTCCAACTGCGATAATATTCCTGCAATTAATTAAAGTGAAACTGTCCTCTGTGAAGGAAAATTATGCTTACACTCATTGGCATGTGAAAGGAAAATCTGAAGGCGTAAAGAGAAAGATAGAACATTTGACCAGCTGCTGACGATGAAGTGATAGAGTTATAAAGAATAAATCTAGAGGATGAACAAAGGGGAGTGTTGGGGGTTTTGGAGACATCACCAAAGGGATTCTTATCTGCGCAGCCACAGCTGTATTATCATTAGGAAAAAGGGCCACCTGGGAGTTAGGAGTCAGACTGCACCTGAGTCACTAGCCCATATGCTCACTCGCGTCTTCCTCAACTCGCCTATTCACTCACACCGTCCCTCCCTCTCATCCTACCCCATCTTTCTCGCACAATGACTACTATGTCTCTCCTTTATTTTTCTTTTGCCATTCTTTATTTAAAAAAAAACACCTTTGGAGCAACGACCTAGCCCCAAATTTCTGCTTAACACAGAGATGCAGGCATCCTAGCATACAGCAGACTTTCCCGTTCAGCAAGGCCTTGTGTTAGACCACAGCATCAGCGTTTCACAAACACAACACTGCAGGATCGCAAAAGCACAAACAGCCACTGGTAGCAAGCTAACTGGCTAATTCTAGCACGCTAGCTAAAAGACAACTTTTTGTTAAAGTTACTTAGTACTTGATAACTGTGACAGTCACAATGATGCCAGTCAATCATCACAGCATCTGGTTTCAGCTGCATCCCAAACCATATATATGCATACTAAATAAACCCTACACCAGTGGTGTTATTGCTACTTAGGCATCCTACGTAGTGTGTAGTGTGTAGAAAGTGGTTTGGGATACAGCTCTGAATTCTTGTTGAATGTATTACTTGTATCTCATAACTGTCAGAATAATCAATATGGTAGAGAAGGATGCAGCACAACCCATTATTCCAAACGTTCTTCCTCGAGTAACTTCCTCAAGTAATGACACAGAGAGAGAGAAATTCCCAAAGCTTAAGTCCAGCAGCTTTAAGTTAAAAAAAAAAAAAAAAAATGTTGGAAGACTCCTTTTAGAAGTGGTTTAGATTTTAAATGGAACAGGTGTTGTGGTTAGTCGGGGCTGCACCCTCATTTACTTACAGCACATTTATCCCACAATGCATTACAGGAAGTGACATCTGGCTTGCTAATAAACAGCATGTGGATTATCCTACTGGTGACACACACACACACACACACACACACAATACAGTATTACTGCATCTGAGCGCATACCAACCTCTTGAGCACTTTAATTATCAGCACTCTCTAACTGCCTCCTGCTTTTCTTTCATAAAAGGCGCATAGCTCCCATAACCCACATGCCAGTCTTTCTTCATGTGTTCCTGAGCGCCTGCAGGCCTCAGATTACAACTTAACAACGAGCTGTAGGAGACCAGCAGCTAATACATTCTTAACCAAGCATAAAACTGAAACAAACTAGATATAATAACTTGTACAGGAGACAGCTGTACTAATCACATATATCCAAATCCCTACGTAATAAGGAATTCGAATTATTCATTCATCCATCTGTTCATTCATCTTTAGTAACTGCTTATCCTGGCCAGGACTGCAGTGGATTTGGAGTCTATCCCAGGAACACTGGCCTGATCCTGAAACATTTCTACTGCTGTGACTCCTCTCACCTTCTGGAGCTCCCAACACTCTCTGCTGTTATGGATGGTCAAACATGGATACCATAAAGAATGCGCTTTCCAAAAACAGTTTATGCCCAAGTCTCACCATTTTTTCAGTGGATAATCTCACCTGGATACTGTGGACCTGTATCTAAGAACCGCTGCTGTAATCATAAAAACTATAATTGCTCATACTGAACATCCTTTCAAAACAAACTTTCAAAAAGTACTGTTTGACTTTATAGTATACAATTATAAAAGAGTAATGCTTTATAGTCACACTATGCAGTGTCACCTAACAGATCCCTTTCAGACTGGTTCCTCTCAGTGTTTCTTCCTCATGACCTCTCAGGAAGTTTTTCCTTGGCACTATCACCTCTAGCTTGCTCTTTAGGGATTCAAATTGACATCCAGATCCAGATCCAGTAAAGCTGCTTTGCGACAGTGTACACTGTATATTTTCTGAATTCCAAAAATAAACTGGAATATCTTTATAAGTAGCCATAATATTCCCATTCCTCTGAGATCAAACCCATAACCCATATGCAGCGCATAAAAATGGTCATAAATGTAACCTACTGGCACAGTACCGCTATTGCCATTTCCCAATGAGCATACTAATGCTACTGATTAACAGTCTGCCAAAACAACCTCGTTTCCTCCATGTCCTGTCTTTAGACTGATAAGAGGTGGTGTGAGAGAGAGAGAAGAAGAGGGAGGAGCCTTGATCATTATCGACCTTTATTTATTGCTTTTATAATCTCTGAGTGAAGATTTTAGCCTCACCAACTCATCCTTCACACCCATTTTTAGTTCCTTTAAAATTCTATGTAGAATCTGCAAAAAAGGTCAAGTACTGAATACGGTCCTACCATCAAGACCTACTGAAAAGTAAAATGTTTAATTACATATAGGCAATATTTTTGTACATATGCAACATCAATACATTTACACTGCAACAAAGTGCAAAACATCCTTCTCATGCAACTGGCTGCTTTGGGAGCACGACACTTAAAAACAAGTATGTTTAGCTGCACAGATATGTCAGAAATTTACATGGTGAGTCATATTTGCAAAGCAGGTCATAGGTCAGGGCCCCTAGCCACCGTAGCAGGGGCGAGAATCGCTCACAAGCCAGCAACAGTATACGGATAGATGCAGCTCCAGCCTGATGAAATGAACTATAACACATTTTGTTACAGGTGATCTACATTTCTGAATATCACAGGTGTAATAGATGTAAATGTAAATCCACCTGCACTATTGTTAATTTGATTGAGCCCAACTGGCAGAAACGTGGCCAAAGCAGTGCAATGTCTGCTACTCTAAATGTACAGTGGAACAGAAACGATCATAAATCAACCCGTCAGTCCTGACCAATGTTTTATTGCTACAGATACTTTTAAATCTACTACAGCCGATAAACAAAGTATAAACCCCCCATTACACTACAGCACTGTTACAGTAAGTCATATAATTTCCTAAACCACATTAGCAGGTTTGTGTGACACGAGGTATAAGGCACAGACTGTGTTTGTTTAAAAGGGTAAATTTGCCTATTAAGGTGAGACAAACTTTCATTAGTCGTTAGCCATAGCAGCCTTGCAGCACAAGTGCAACTGTTTGCCATCAAACATGACCAAGTTTTAACTGACTGACTGAATTGCTGTTCAGTCTATTTCTTTCATATTGCAGTGTATGACTATAAGGGGTATGAAGCATAATGAAAATAAATCACAACATGTTAAGTGCATATTCAAACAGAATCAGGCAAAAAAAAAAAGGCTAAAATGGCTCCAGACATATTTAAGTATATATTTGTGTAAAAAAAAAAAAAAAAAAAAGTGACGGACATAATATTAACACACAACAGCTTTAGTTGAAAAGAATCTGGCTCCAGGACCCTTATGAACCCAAGATTTTCTGTTTAATCCCCACCTGCTCACTAAGAGGCTTATTAGTCACTTGATGCTCCAGGAATAGACTCAGGCATCCTGCTCGAATGCAGTGTGGTACAGCACGGATATAGAGCTAGAAAACTTTTCATTTCATCATCACATTCATCATTCTACATGCTTAAACAGTGATCAAAAGTTTGTAATGACTCAGTTGTTGCACATAACATAACTTCAACACTGTTAATGTGAAACATCAAAAATATTTCACAATTTTATGTTAATATGTTGCTTTATAGATTCTCACTTGTACACAATAATTCCTTACAAACCAGCAACCTTCACTCTTCTGGACAGTCTAACATCAGTCTCTTCCTGTGGAACATGTGTTAATAATTCAATGGAGCTGTATGTGGTCCAGCACTATTTTTAAAACCTTAGTCATCGCCACCGTTAGCAAACTGTTATGAAAAAGAGTCTGAACCAAAAATATTATAACTGCAAACTTTTCACCTTGCTGTCTGGAACAGCTATACAGTGATGGGGTGAGTTTCAGATGGTACAGGACATCACGTAGCCATTTTTAAAGCCATCAGGAGCTTAGACAAAAACCACACCGCAAGCATAAAGATTATCGTTTTACAAAGTCCACGACCTTATTATGTATAGAGCTGCATCACACCACTCCATCATGGATTATTTTCTAATAACAGCATGCCCCATCGTCTTTGATTCCGCTTATACCACAGCGATTTGACAATTACAAATTTTTCTATTTATTCATATATTAATGAATGATGCATAACACTTTTACACCATTTGTAGTTACATATAATATTGTGGAAGAACCATGAGACAGGTTAGTTTCTGTTATCTCTCTTTTTTTTCTGTTATCTCTCTTTTTTTCTTTCTTTTGAATGAGACAATGAGAAACCGGAAAGCATAAACTCCTCTGTCCTGAAGACTCTCTTGACTGTTACTGTGACTGTTATAAAGAGCTGATACCCAAGACTCCTTCCACAATTCTTAAATAATCATCTCCTAACAGAAAGCTACATATCAATGATTACACATCCTTTTTCCTTTTTAAATAACACATTTTTTTAAATTCTTTTATTATCAGCAATAAAATTATTTTATTATGTCCACTATATATAAGCCCATGTGAATGAGCTGTTTCTATAGAAACGATAATGCATGAGAATTAGCCCATTAATACAAATCTGGGCTTTGAATCAGAGCCGTGAACACTTTCAACACCTTCTGATCCTATTTAAGAATTCAACAGCACTGCAGTATATAAAAATATTTATACAGTCCTTTAACTACAGGGTGTCCCAAAAGTCTCCATACATAGGGGAACTTAACACTTTTTAGCAAAATTTTTCATACTTAGTTTATGTTATATATTTTTTTCAGACAGACTTTAAGAATGCCTTTGACAAAAGAAGAGTGTATTGAAATCGTTCTCATGGCTGGATCGGGAAGCTGTCGCAAGGTTGCAGTGGACTTTAACAGGATACATGGCAAGCACGTCACACACGACACTGCTGCCAAACTTATTAACAAATTCAAAAAGACTGGAAGTGTTGCGGATCAACTGAGAAGTGGACGTCCACGAACATCCACTGACAAAGGCACAACCAACGTGGTGCTGGTGTACACAGTCCCCTCTGTATGGAGACTTTTGGGACACCCTGTAATGAAGTGAAGTGACTTGTGGCCAAGTACGGTGACCCATACTAGGAATTTGTGCTCTGCATTTAACCCATCCAAGTGCACACACACAGTAGTGAACACACACACCGTGAACACACACCCGGAGCAGTGGGCAGCCTTTTTTGCTGCAGCGCCCGTGGAGCAGTTGGGGGTTCGGTGCCTTGCTCAAGGATCTCACCTCAGTCGTGGTATTGAGGGTGAGAGAGAGCGCTGGTCATTCACTCCCCCCACCTACAATCCCTGCCGGACCTGAGACTCGAACCCACAACCTTCAGGTTCACCTTCGCGTTGCAAGTCCGACTATCTATTTGTGTCTGCATACAGTCCATGTTTTGAAAAGGTTAAAAAGTCTCAGCAGTGTAGGTGATACACCATTCACACTCAGCACAGATGCGTGAGACAATAATAAACATGACCTAAGAGCTCAGGCAGGTTGTGGATTTGAATGATGAAGTGCCCTGTTGCTGGGAAGAACTCATTCATATTCACTGCAACATGTCACAGAGGAAAACATTTTGTGGCCATTTTTTTTTCAGACTCCATTCGCCTCGTTTCCACTCATGCTTTATCAGTAAACAAGAAAGGAATCAGTCTGAAGCCTGGGTGCTGAAAGAGTGCACTAGAGAAAGATGCAGATCAGACAAGGAATCCCTTTATGCAATATATACCATCTTTGAATCATTATTTTACATTTATTTTTATAAACGCTCACTGATTTTAATTCAAATGTGCCACGAGTGTGTTTTTTGCAGCTTGTTGAGAATCCAACAAACTGTCTTAATCGTAATCCTTAAACAATCTGATATTTTTGCCAGCTAACAAATGGAATTAAGGAACAATGGCAAAGAATGGCACGGCATCAAAATTAGAACAAAGTGAAGAATTTAAGGAATTTAATTTCAACAAAGTTCTTCAAGTCACTAGAGGCTTATATAAATCTAACACCTTTAGCAGCTTCTTCAACTCATACTTAAACTCTGTCTCAAACTCCAACACTTTAACAGTAGCAGAGACAGAAAAAAAAAAACACCTCATTGGTGTTGCACTTCTCTCCTGATAAAAAAAGATGCTTCCTCTATCTCATATGTCAGACTGGTCTGAAAGTACGCTTACTAACCGCAGTGGACAGTGCCCAGAGGAGATTCATGGCATGTGATGTGACTGGAAACAAGAATCTGTTTGATAGTGGTAGCTATACCTCAGGGGAACTGGTGTAAGAAGAACAAGAAAAAAAAAAGCCTGGAGCACAAAACCAAACCTGCTGATAGGGGCATTGAGCAGCGTCACGAGGTGCTGATGTCAGCGCGGGAAAGCAATAACGCAAAAAAAGCCATTATCAAAGTGTGTGTGGCTTTAAAATGAGTGGCTCAGAGAAAGCACGGTGCCCTACACTTTAAGCCTGTTTTAGGTTTAAATCACAGCACTGACGTCTGCTATACATGGCTGAGGCTCCCACCTTCTGCAACGGAGATGAAGGTGTCTACATAGTTGTGAGTGTTTAACATTAGAACGTGCTGAGATTATTTATGAGCAGCGGTGACCATGTACCAGTATGTTAAAGAAATGTGACATAATTCTACCAATAGTATTATTCTATACCAGCATTGATAATGTATTCACTGAAAAAAAATGCATTTTACCTTTTATTTATTTGCTCTATTTATTTCCTTTTCAATCTTTTAGTTTTCTTTGTTCTATTTTAATCTATTATCTTTCTATGTTCTTTTATTTGCTCATTTGTAAAGCACTATGAATTGCCAATGTGTATGAATTGTGCTATATAAATAAACTTGCCTTGCCTTATAAAACTGCACAAATTGTACCTGAGGCTACTGATGCATTTTTAAAAAGCAAAGGATCATCACACCAAATATTGACTTTGTTTAGTTTATTACTGCTTAATGCTCTTTATAGTATATTTTTATGTAGAAATGTTACATTTTATTATTTTTAAGGCACCTTTACAGCATTTTTTTGCATGTGCCTAAGACTTTTGCACAGCACTGTATATCAGGAATTTACTTTGTAGTCGGCTCTGCTCAGAAATCAATCACCTTCCGCCCAATGACTATTCAAATGCAACATGGCATGAAATATTTTTTAAACTACAATAGCCTGCGGTTTGTGAATGAATGCATGAAAGTGTGTGTGTGCGTGGTGCCCTGAGATGGATTGGTGTCCCGTCCAGAGAGTATTCCCGCCTCACGCCCAGTGTTCCAGAGACAGGCTCCGGATCCATCGTGACCCTGACCAGCATAAAGTGATTACTGAAATCAGTTGAGTGAGAGACATTAATTTAGCTTTAACACTGCAGTGGCATAATTATAAAATTGTTTGGTTAGAATCTTTTTAAATTGTGGAAAAAAAATTATCTGTAGCTTTCCACAGTTTAAGCAGTGTATTTGATCAGATTATTGTGCGGTATGGCTGTTCCTAAAACAGCAGGCTCACTCACTCTCTCACTCATTTGTAATAATCACTTTGTCTTGATCAGACTCACGCTTCCACTGCAGTGTTATAGGTAACTCAATGTCATCCTATACCCTATCAGCAGATATGAGGATATATGGGTTTATGGGTCCATTCAATAAAAAACCTTGAGATCACCAATATAAGACGCTCCTTTTGTCTGTTACTATAAAAGGTGACAGAGATAATCAGAGCAGCTAAGCATTCAGGCTACTGAGATGGCGAGAATGTGCTAAAACAAGCATCCGTGTGTGTCATCTGAAAGCAACTGCCTCGACTGCTAATAAGCCACAAGGAAATGACAGGCTTTTGTGGACGGGGAGAGAGAGAGAGGGGACCTAAAAAAAGAGGCAACAATTGCATGAGTCACGTCAGAAACAACTGCCGTGTGGCCCGGGTGAAGGCGATTTGACTAGGAAGTGGAAGCTCCTGTGTTTGGTAACGTGGAAACAAAAAGTCAGGCTTCATTTGAATGACAAGCATTAATGGTCACGTTTGTTTAGTCATTATCAGATGGCTGTGAGCTTCGTAGCATATGACAGCTTTACTTTCAGTGTCAATGTCCTTTCATATTGGAGGTTCACCTCCTCTGTTTATGCTCCACATAAACGAACACCACAAATTGAATTACGTAACGACAGCGTAAGCACAAAATTGTATAATAAACGTATCCTAGGTGTAGTTTGTGTGCAGCTTCACCATGGATGGAGTTGACGATGTGGCCTCTCTGTGTCTCTGTGTGCCTGGGGAGAGTCTGAGTCACATGGCGCAGCTGCATGCTAAGCCTGTCTACTTCTCTCCGGCACTGACTCCATAATAACACACACCAGCCACTCGGAGAGTAATGACATGCTACAGAAATATACTCCACACCGACACACACAACAGTTCACACAACTCTGAATCAGCGTGTACCCAGGAATTAAACACAGCAGAGCACACACACACACACACACACACACGGGCCAAGTACAACTAGATGTTGCGTTTCAGAAATACACAGAGCCAAAATCCATTTTTAGATGTGGATTTAATGATACACTCCCGCTGTTTAATCACAGAGCAACTGCAATACTCTCATTTTGTTTTGTAATCTGCCATATTGGGTCACAGGTCAGGTTCAGGGAGAAAAAGAATAAGCATGTCTGTTTATCTCTTTAATGAGGTAAAGACAGGCTTCTCTGTGATGTTACGGGACACTGGAAGTTCACATACATCAAAAATTCTCAAAGGAAGTAATGGCGAAATGAGGGAAAGTTGGAAAGTGGAAGCAAGTAGTGAGACAACTTACTAAATAAAACTCAAATAAGAAACTTCTTTTTGAAAAAGAAGCAGGGCCACTATCAAAATAAAAAAAAAATCTTCTCAAGTCAGGGAGAGGCAAAGACATGTGCTGCAGTTTTGGCTTTCTCAAACATCTCACAGCAGAGCGAGACTTTCCTGAAAAGGAAAAGAAGCTCGCTTCAGTGGGATGCAGGTCCAAAACACTTCTCAGCCTGAATAAAACGCCAGAGGATCAGTCTTTTTCGTATGTCTGTTTGCAACAAATTAGGTGGTATATATTCTGGATTATCTGTCTTGTCAGATAGGTGTTCCCATGGACAATGACATCATACTCTTAAACAGTGTTTCACATACTCTTTAAATGTTTCACAAACATTTTTAGGACATTATAAGAACTACGTAGTGTGTCCCTCAAAGTTCCTGTGAACAGAGTTAATCCTAGGTTTTCATATGTTTGTCATCCTTCATGGCCATAACTGTCTCTTCACAGAGCCCTGTAATTCTAGCAACTTCCTGTTTATCTAGAATCTGGAAGTTATTCAGTGGGGCTGGAGTTGCTTCAAATGTCTAACTAGTCAGCTGTTCTGCCTCCAGAACTGGCTAAATATCTACAGTAAGGGGAAAGGACAAGGTTATTTATGTAGAACTTTTGTGAACTGAAACTTGTGTTAAATATGACAAAATGTGTCATGACTGAACACAATTTACTGTTAATATACTGGGTAACCAAATTCAAACAGTTCTAGTATGCACACATTGCATAAATTACAGGATATGAAACTGTACGTGACAGACATGGAAAGAGAAAGATAAGACCGTAAGGCAAACAGTATGTTTAATTACCGCTTGTGACAGAACAAGACACATCAGGAAGTCACAAACACCATTAAAACCCCAAGGCAATTAGAAGTGGTTACAAATGGGATGAGTTGGGCTGTGTGTGTGTGTGTGTGTGTGTGTGTGTGTTATATTTTTGCATGTATGTACGTATGTATGCTCTGGCTATTCTCATTATGGCTGCTCCTAGAACAACAGGCAGGTGCTGGAGACAGACCCAGCGGTACTCCTCTACTCCCACACACCTCCAGACATTCTCAAACCTATACAGGCTGTCATACAGGCGCCAACAATCAGATGGCCTCCATGCCTCCATGGGAGCAAACGTTGTGTAATGTGCAGTCCATCAGTCATCAGTCATCAGTCATTACTGAAACCTGAGAGGTCCTGTAAACAAGGCCATTCTTATTAAGACAAACTTTCAGAGCTCAAAACAATAAAATGATACCACAACCCTTCTACGATGTAAAGCATCATCAGTGAGGCTTGGAATAAGTGTGCAGAATTGAAGATTAAGACCAAATGTGACAGGTCAGAGTTGCCTTTCGTTTTGGGTTGGATGAGAGACTCCATTTATAAGGAAAAAAGTCGAGGATAGGAAGAGCAACAACAGAATGAACTGTTCAACCAAACGTGAGACAATAGATACATGAAAGAAGATTATAGGAGAGAGAAGGTATGCACCTGTTACACACTGTGTTTGTGTGGGTGTGGGTGTGGGTGTGTGTTGAATTGTTTTTGTGCAAGACTCTCAGTGCACAAAGTAGATCATTAGCTGTATAAAAAGCCAAAGATGCAGACACATTGTACAGGGTTGCCAAGAGTTACATAACAATATGGCTGGCACAACACTTCACTTAGTGTAATACGAGTTCTCTTCTACTCATTGCTTCCTCAAGGCCTTATAAAGCTCTTGAATTTGTTCTTATCTCTAAAATATTGTCCTTTTCTGGAATGTATTAGCAAGATGCTTTGTTTACTCGGCTTGTTATGTGGGGAATGTCAATCAAACAATGCGGACAGTCTGTTGTACTTTTCTGTTGCTCTTCTTACATTATAGCCTTCAGTGAGCGTGTTTACAGCAGTTGCTTTGACATAAACAATAACCAATCACTGAGAACAAGCCCAAGCCAACATTTCATGAAAGTGTGTCCCAAATCCCCCTGTGCTACATTCTGGGACATAAGGAGAAGTTTCAGTGATACACAGGAACCTTAAATATACAAGTCATTTACAGTTCCCTCCAAAAGTATTGGAACGGCATGGCATGGTCAATTCTATTGTTTTTGCTATACACTGAAGACATTTGAGTTTCACATCAAAAGATCAGAATTTCAGCTTTCATTTCCTGACATTTACATCTAGATGTGTTTTAATCAACTTAGAACATGGCGTCTTTTGTAACAGACCACCCATTTCTTTAGCCGAGCAAAAGTAATGGAACAGATAGTCTTAAAGTAAATAACGCTTAATATTTGGTTGCATATCCCTTGCTTACAATAACTGCATCAAGTCTGGGACCCACTGACATCACCAAACTGTTGCATTTGAACCGTGGATTGTGAAACCTTCACCCCTGCCCTGTGGAGTTTGTTGGTGATGGCACTGATTGTTGTTTTTGGGTTTTTCTTCACAGCACTCACAATGCTTCTTTCATTAACTGTTGTTATTTTTATTGGCCAACCTCTTTGATGTCTGGTTGTTGGTACACCAGTGGTTTCTTTCTTTTTCAGGACATTCCAAATTGTAATATTGGCAAGGCTTGTACAATGGCTCTGATCAATTTTCCCTCTTTTCTTAGCTTCAAAATGGCTTGCTTTTCTCCCATAGACAGCTCTCAGGTCTTAATGTTGGTTTATCCTATTTTACACCATATATACGGTTTTCACAGGCAAAACCTAGGGCTCAGACCAGACCTAAACATTCAGAGCTATTAATTGTTTAAACAATCAATATAACAGGGCGCACCTGGGCAACAAGAAACACCTGTCAGTCACATGTCCCAATATTTCTGATCACTTGAAAAATGGATTAGTTCAAACAAAAGGTGCTATGTTCTAAGTTGTTTAACATTTTATATATATATATATATATATATATATATATATATATATATATATATATATATAAATGAAAGCTGAAATTCTGAGCTATCGTCTCATATTCAATTTTTGATCTCAGACCCAAATGTCTACAAGTGTACAACAAAAACAAAAGATTTGGCCTTGCCGTTCCAATTCTTTTGGAGGGCACTGTATATAACATACATTACGGTTGCTAATCATGTTACGTAGCGCTCAAGTTTCAAAATATTTTTAATGTATAAAAGAAATGCTACAGTCAAATACTGACAGGAAAGTTCTTTCATTATTAACCAAATCTCTAACTATGACTCTGTAGTGCTACCACTTAATGAAATGACCAAAACCAAGTCAATGAGAACACTTATCCACCCATTGTAGACAGTCCAAAATCAATGAGCCTTATCAGGTGACCACTGTAAATAAACTCATGAATGTCCAACCCCCCTCAAACAGACATCATGCGAAAGAAGCATGTGATCAGCCATTACTCCAAAACATTAAACGCCTCTTTGTGTGTGTATGTCTTCACCCACACTTGCGTGTCATTCAGATTAATCTTCTAATGGCTGTATAACAGTCAGACTATGTCAGAAGCCGGTTTTAGACTTAGCAGTTACACTGGTCTTCAAAGATTATTCCTTGTCACACTGTGTGAGATGATCTCAAGAAAATCTTGGGTGTATTCTATAATAAAATGCCTTCTCAACGTGAGGTTCTGTGATGAAGATCCTCTAACGATAGACTTGCGATTAACGAAAACAGACGACAATCTGCTTACGTATTAGATAAGTGTCGTAGCAGAAGTCACACATCGTTCTAAGACCGCCGATTTCAACTCATCTCGACTATATAATTCTTGTACGATTTCTCCCAAGAAACTATTCCCACATTTCCTATTGTCTGAGGACACAGATGGGCTAAGGGAATGTAGGCTGTATGTGGACCCTGGCAACTGTCAGCTAGCTATAGTGACAAGGCCAGCTTTTCTTCCTCTCTTCTTCTCATGAAGCTGCACAAAGGAACAGCAATTCTGTCTGTTTGAGACTGAAACACGGCAGTTAGTAAGTTCTGCACTTCTCGGAGTGTGTGTAGGAAAAGACTGCTACCACATGGAACGGAATGTACGGCGCCCTTCCGACTGCTTTCATCCCAAAAAAGTCTTGCTCTTCTCATCGTCTCACCATCTCATCTTCTCATCCATGTTCCTATGGATGGAGACTAAACCCTTCAGAGTAGAGGATTAGGCTGGAATGGATTAGTGCTATGGAAAATTAGCAAGCAAGAACTTTTCAGCAAAGACGCTCGAGGGAAAAGAGAAACAGCTGGACATTAAACGAGACGCAAGCTGAAACAGTTCTCAGTGAAATGTGGCCACGTCTCGCTTCTGGCACCGCTCACTATTTCCGAGCTGAGCACTGCTGCACGCGCCCTTTTCCTCTCCTCTCCCCCTTCCTGACTTCCAGCTCCATGTTATTAATACCCATGGACTCTCGACATTTCTGTCACATCCATTACAAATATGAAACAACATGTTCTTTGTCATGGAGACGAAGCTGGAGGTTTGCTCTTCGCTTCTCTTCTCTCCACTCCTCTCCTCATCTCACCTCATCTCACCTCATCTCATCTCATCTCCAGCACACACAAGATCTCAGCACAGATTTCAGCTCTATAACCAATTCAATATCTATAGAGTGAAGTGTAGAAATATTCAGCCAAACACCTGCTGGCTTTCTAATCTAGGATAAAGGTTAATCCTGTCCCGTTGCTCAGCCTGCCATTGAGTTCTGCAAACCTGCAATCTAGGAGTATTTTACAAAGATGTTTTTCTGCACTTGGAGTGAATCAAGTTCCATCATGACAGGGTATGGTGTATTTCATTCAATATAAGCTGATCTTTATAGAAAAATGCATTCAAAGCCACGTACATGTCTGCCGTCTGAGTCGGGAGCATCGACGTGAAGGTTTAATCCAGATCAGATGAAAAGAATAATAATAATAATATTAATAATAAACAATTCCCAGAGTCAAGCGTTATATCCAGTCCAGCAGAGCATGCAGGAGTCTTCAGTCTTGCGACTTGGTGTGCAGAGCGTCTTTATCTGTGTGTGAGGGGTGTGGACAAAGCGAGGAGAGCGGAAAAGCGTTCATCAGTAACACCACACGGCCACATTCTCGAAATCCTCCCAAAAGCACACGGAGAAAAACCGAGCAGCGATAGGAAAACCCGCCGCAAGCACATCAATATCCGGTTTACAGCAAAGCCGCGAGACAAGCGAGAGCTGCGCACGAGCGCATGTGCATGGCTGGGCTGTGTGGGGCAGAACACTGGCACACATGCACTACTGAGAGAAGCGCGCTGTGATCTAAACCCAGAGGAGGGGGGAAGGGTGGATGGGAGGGACACTGCGAGCCTCCATCTCAAGTTAAACCTTCTAGAGCTGCTCAAACCAGTTGGCATCCTATACATCAAGCTGATCTCTTCAGTCTGTTCTCTAAGGACCAAGTGATCTCTCTCTAGGAAAAATCTAAGATCTGGTGCAGCTCTGGTGCAGGTTCGCTTCAATGTGTTGAAAAAAGATGTTGAGTGGAACTACTGAATTGGATTCTAGACATGGTAATTAGACCAGAGGGAGACGGTTATGGATCACAAGGCTGACTGGGTTCCGTATAAACCATAACCATGAGTGACCTTACAGGGCAAAAGCTGACCATTACCATGGCAACGGCAAGCAGAGCAACAATCCATTACTTATTTTCACTGACCGTACATGTTGTGTTGCCTCTAGCAATTTGTACTTTATACATAGTTAATTTTTGCGGTAGGGTTATGCATGATGTAGGCTATAATCTGTGGTGAATAGAAAGAGAAATGGAGAAGCAGCTTTGATGACAAACTTAAGACTACAGTGCATAGGATGTTTTTGGTAAAAATAAAATAACATGATTATTGTGTAAGGGGACAAACACGGTCTATAATCTCATGTTCTTAAAATTCTGTGAGTCACACTGCTAATTCTGTAATAAAGTGTCAGGGTACCAGGTAAGAATTGGTGGAAAATTTGTATTAGTACGTCATAGACCAACTTTAGGCATGAAAGAAGGCCGACTCCACTGTGACAGGCAGCCAGTCAGGGGAGAGAGCGCGCCAGAGTAAACAAACTATATTAACTGTTTGAGGAGCCAGTATGTCAATACAGAAATCACTATTTTTTTTTTTTTGTGCCTTACATACAGATTAAATCAGTGAGAAAATATCGAAAAGAAAAGCTACGTGTCTGTATTCTGATGTTGAGAGTAGCACTCTCATGGTGTGCATCAGGATTGGAACAATGTCTGTGGACCGGATGGTTTTTATTCTCATGCCAGTAGGAGCAGGCAGTCAAATATGAAGCTCACAAGACAAAAATGAGATAATTCATTTCCAATAACATTCAGTACAACTTCATTAAAAGTCTTGATCTATAATGGTCACCAATCAGGTATCAGGTACCCTACATGAGTGGCACATTCAATTCTCAGTAGTCTGCGTGGTGCAGAACAAGTATTATTAAAGCTCACTTCCTCATACTTATGTACCAGCATTAACAGAAATAACCACACAGAGATAGCTGATTCAGAGAACTCATCTGTTTCATTCAGTACACCCCCGCTCCAAACACACACAAGCAAAGCCCTGAACAATGAATCCCCCCTTCACTTCATGTCTGCCCAGAAATACCTCATCTCAGAAGCCCAGGTCAGCTGTCAGCACAGCTGCATGATGTCATTTGTTTAAAGGGTCGGTCAATCCACACTGGCTGCCTTTGTGAGATAGTGTGACCCTCTGAGCATTGGGATCAATAGAACCCTGCCACCACCACACACTCTCTCATCCCCGTCTTCATCCTCAGCCTATTCACAGTCACCTTCTTTATTCTCTGTGTCTGAATTCTCCTGCCACTCTCTGTCACCCATACACAGTGGGGTGGCTTTGGAAAGATCATCCCAGCATGCTCCTCTGAGAGCAGAGACTTCAATTCTGACATATAAGCACAAAAATATCTAGACACCTTACACACATAGAGAAGAGACCTGGGCCTCAGAAATGGGCAGGATAGGTATCAGGATTTTCAGTTCCCTACACACACACACACACACACACACATTCACAACTAGGGACAGGAGCTAAAACATCTACCTATGCCTACATAGGGCAATGGATGACAGTGCAATTGGATCAAAAAAATCTCACAGAAAGTGAGTGTGAGTGAAACATATGTGAGGGGTTGCTTTGCTGCCTTCCTTCCCCACATTTTTCCCTTTTGCTGCTCCCTCTTTCCCTGTGTTTGAGTGAGGCCTGTGCTGGTGGTGTTACCCTTTCGATGGGCATGACTCAGCTCCTGTTATTAGGCATTAGAACGTGCTCTGCCGCTGTGTGGCTGAAAGTGAAAGGGCTCTGGTAATTTTCTTGCTCAGTGTGCTCTGGACCCTGCCATGTCTGACCTGCCATACCACACCACCACACTCCCTCTGGGCGTGTCCCGGAGTTAAGAGACGGCTAAAACTTTTAACTTTTAACTAAACTTTGTCGTTTTTTGAGCTAACTTTCTTGCTCTGCCAAATTCAAGGTTTTTTCGGCAGTCTATTTCTTCAAAATGTTCAGACATTGCCCTTTCCTCTATTTCACAGGATAAATTATTATACTTTAAGAGCAAGGGCAACATTTGACTGAAGGTTGGATGTTGTAGATAAATAGAAAAAGTGCATTTAGAAGCATTCAGAGATTCAAAGGAACTCTCTCTCTCTCTCTCTCTCTCTCTCTCGTTCTCTCTCTCTCTCTCTCTCACCTGCTATTGCTGGCACATATCTTCCCCAAGGCTGGCATATGAGAGTGAGAAAGTGTGGGTGAATAGGTTTTGCACGTTAAATTAAAAGATCCAGGGTTTTTGTATGACATAGCAAATGTTGACTAAAGAGATTATATAACTCCATTTTAAAGAAGGCAAAGAAAGTGGGAGAAGTGTTTGAGGCAGAAGGAGAGAGAGAGAGAGAGAGAGAGAGAGGCTTCTCATTTGCTGTACATTTGTTTCGAATTGTGTGCCAGCCTCAGATGGGCTGCCCACTTGCCCACCATAATACAGGGATACACACAAACAGACATGCTCACTTACCCACACACCCATTCTATACCACCTGTTAGCTCCATCTGTTACAACAAGTCAAATCACACAAAACCACACAAATGCATGAAGCAAGCAAGCACATTTTTATTTCCATAGCACTTCTCTAGATTCACTCACAAGGTGCTTCACAAGGCAGTAAAATACAACACAGCGAGTTAATACAATAAAATATACAAACACAAATACTAATAATATTATTACAAAAATGTATAAATGTGTATGTACGTATATATATATATATATATATATATATATATATATATATATATATATATATATATATGTATAAAACATATAAAAGATGGTAACAGATATGTATGTAACTGTGGTTGTATGTAACTGTGGCTTCTAAATGCCAGAGCTGGTGAGAATCATGCATGCATGCCAAGACCTTCAACAACGTCATCTTTCCATGGAACCTTCTCACCAAGCTCTCGCCAAGGAACCCCAGTGGTAATCCAGGGGGGAACAGAACCAGTTACATATGCATTTAGTATTCTATTCCACCCCCAGGAACTGACCACCTTAGTATTCACTAGAAAGGTGTTCAGAAATGACCACCACACTCATGACACAAGGGCAACATGAACCTTAAGGAATGTGGAGAAAGCTCACGGTGATTCAGAGCTAACAGCAGTGGACTTTGTAAGGACACTCACAGGTCACAGTAGGAGACAGGCATACTGTGTGCTTATAAACCATGGTGATAATGTACACCACCTAGTGGGGCAGTTTAGACTCATGTCCCTTGTGTCTTTTGTGACATATTTTCTCTGTGACAGACAAACAGCTGGTGTGAGGATCGGATGTGTGCCATTCAGTCTAAGTAACAATGCAGGATGTGAATTGGGCACAAATGAATGCTTTGCAAGTACACTTTCATGGAAGACTGCAAAGTCAAACAACTGATTTACAAAATATGGTAATAGGTGCTTGGGCAGGAACCCCGGGTTAAACCACACGGTCATTACAGAGTCCAGGACAAAGGCAGAACCCGAACTGACAGAGAGACCAGGAGAGAATGGGGGAGCCCAGCTAAATCAGCATGCTCAGGCAGAACATGAGCTTATGGTGAGAGAGATTTATTTAACCACACACATAAGCACAGGCCTACTGGTAAGCTAGACAGCAGGGAATATGAATGCTCTGAGGAGATGGTGCAGAGAGAAACCAGCCACGGTGGAATTATGAGTGCCGTCACTGAGCAACAACACAAGCGCAATAGTAGCTAACACACAAACAGCATGGCCCAACACGGTGCAGATATGGTCCAACATGTGTACAAGATAAGAAGAAAAGGAAAGATGGCTGTATTGACAATGGTATTTATGGAATATACTGTGTCCTGTGTGCACACGCACACAAGAAGTTATCCAGGTGGTTCTCTCTGCCCCTGAATTGAAACAGTTTGACCATACTGTATATTTAGGGCAAGCACACAAAGATGTGTCATACCACAACCACTCCTTGTTTTTACAGAAGGGAGGATGGGATCTAAGATGGGAGCTGTTTTACCTTGGGGCAATGGGATTTTTGTGTATTTGGGTCAGGCAATTCCATAATGCTCATTTCCTGCCTAGAGGAAACTGGGTATTTTGGTACAATTACTCACTGAGCATGTAGAACAGAGACTCAGAAAGGTTCCTAAATTACGGATGGGCAGACACTAAGATTCTAAGATTGATACTAAGATCCTGAGATATATCAATACAGTGTTTATTTTTTTAGAGAGAGAGAAAGAATGTTTTTTTTTTTTTAATTTTATTTTATCAAGTAGCGCACCAGAGTCATGTTATGCAAAATTAATTTTCTTGCATGGGTCATTTCTGAGTGGCCCATTCAGAATATTGAAATTAGTTGCATACGTCATGCCTTAAAGTTTTTTTTTTTTTTGTCGCACACTCATTACAGGAAATTTTCAGTAGCATCTAGGCCACTCCCTGCATGACAAGTCAAGCACTTGACTTTCAATCCAAAAAAATATGGGGGAAGAAAATAAAAACACAGTTTAGATAAATAAGATAATATATAAAATTTCCCTGCATTAACTAACGCCACAGGAAGGTTTCTTTTGCTTTCATTTTGTGTCACAAAGTACTAAATTGTGTGCTCACTGTAATTTTCTCTGCCGATCGTTGCAGTTCAGTACTTTGAGCAGCAGAACACAGAAAATGTTAGCCATGTGGACATTAGACAACTTTGTAAAATAATTTTTTTTATTGTTTACTGTGCATTACTGCAGAATCACTTAAAAATCCACCACTGAGGTGAGTTTGCCACTGCAGCTTCTGACTGCACAGCTGATCATATTATTACACCTATACTCTCGTTAAACCTGAAAAGGTAGAAAAACACATTTTCCTGGGCTTTTTTTTCTTTGTTTGTTTGTTTGTTTGTATTTTGGCTATTGGTTCTGGACACTTAAACTGTTTTCATGATTTTTTTTTTTTTTTTTTAAAAAAAGGAAAATCATGAGCAGGGAAAAATCTATATTATACAAGCCTAATATGTGCTATCCTTTAAAGAACTATGCAGTTATCTTCTACAGCTATAGTTCAGTTTAAAAAATTTTAGTTCATAAATTTATCAGAATAATTAACATCTTAAAAAAAAGCTCTTCCAAAAAGAAAAAAAATCTTTTTGTGACCTTTCCAGGATTTTGTAGTGTAATTATTTCATATTGTCATAATTTATATATTTAATATAGCTCTAAAATGGCATTCATTAATACATTAATAATATCCAAAGTGTGGATGTCAGGAAGAAATATTGTGGTTTGAGTCGATATCATGCACAATAAAAAGACTTAATTTCAAGGTCAGAACCATGCATAACTGAGGCATGTCTCTGTTTTGGGAAAATTCTGCCAAATAGTGTGTAAATATCCATATGCAAGTCAGTAGTTATGAGATCTGAATATTATACGTGCAGTTACTGTATTAAATAGTCACAAGTTACTCACAAGCTCTTAACTCAACTCTGGACATGGCCCATTGTAAATGTACTGCAGTAGTTACTGTGTTAATGTTAAGTCCTTAGTAGTTATTAAACTGCAACTGATCTACAGCATGTACTGTAAAATCAACACAGTGTAGAGGGAGACGGATTCTTACTTCATCCCTGGAGAGCTCCATACCAGGTCCCTAGAGGACACTGTCTAATTTCCCTCTCATTTATAACCTGACCCCTGTTTAAACTTGCCTCTTAAACCCTAGGGGAGCGGGTCCTTGACCTCTCAGCCAGACTAATCTCTCCCCCTGCCTGAATTCCTCTGATCCCCTCCAACAATTAAAAGAGGGTGGGGACGCATATTAGCCACCATCCCTTGGGTGAGCTCACAGCAGTAGGGCAGGAAGTGCACGCGATGGCATCTTGTCTGAGCCAAAGGCAGCAAGTGTGTGTGTGGCAGCACTGAGAATGCATGAGCATGACAGGATGTGTAGCTGTATATGAATGTAAGTTACGTGAGTGTGTATATGATTTTTGGATATATTTGAAATGTAGCTGGACCACTGTCCTTTGCTACATCGGATTCAGAGTGAAATTGTACAATTAGTGCAAGAAAGTGCAAATATGTTCTGTAGAAGTAGGCATTCATGCCTGGGCCTGTGGCCAGAGCACCCAGTGTAGCAAGAACCAGACTGAAAGCATGGAACGAACCCAATCCAGGGCCTGTAATTAAAGCCCGACAAAAGGACCACTCAGTCGGGCTCACTTTAACCCTCCTATTGAAAGAGGTGAAGGACTGTTGATTGTCAGCAAGCTCAGGGGGGATGAACTAGACGGGGTAGCAGGAGTGCAGGAGTGAAGAGAATGAAGAAAGCGTGTGAGAGAGTGCAAGAGAAAAGCTTGCTTTGGAGATGCACGAGCTTGGAACTAGCACAGGCCTGTGATGAGATCATGCACATTGTTTCTTTAGGCTTCATCCTGACCCCCTTTAGTCATATCCATTCTGTGTGTGTGGGAGCATGTGGAGAAAGATAAAGAGCTTCGGAAAAGGAAAACCTCAAACTAAAGACGTTTCCTTGCCGTCTCATTCAGGGCAGAGTTTACTTGTCTTCATTCTTGTATGAGCAGACAAAAAGCATGCATTTCTCTGAGAGCTCAGAAAACCATTTGGGAAACCATTCTTCTCAGCACATGACCCTCCTCTGCCTGAGAATAGTCCTCTACAACATAGCCCAGCCCCACCATACAACAGTAAACAAGGAAGGCAGTACAAAGAGACTATTGCTTGGTTTATTTCCATGCACTGGTTTCCTGGTGGCGACGCACCAAGTTTCCTGCTCCCCCCTGAACTACAGAGCCTTATTAAGCTTGGTGTTTATCAGTTCTCAGAGTCGCTCCTCAGGCTATGTAAGGAAAGAAGTGACTGCACAGGTTTTTCGTTTAAGTCTCATTTTTATAATCATATAGAGCACCCTGGGTTTTGTGTTTTGGAGAAGATCAGATCTGAGAGGGTTATTTTGCTCCCTCTTGTTCCTGTCACAATTCTGTGCAACTTAATGTAAAGTTTAGCAGACACCAATGACATCTAGTGCAGACACAAACTCATCCTCCACCTCAACCAAATTGAAGATTAAATCCAAAACTCATTCACAAAGACTGAATTCTGTGGATGTCACATATGACTTCAAGAATAAATGGAATATACATATAAAAGATGCCACCACTGCTATGCATTTTGGCTGAATCTACAACAGTTCCCTGTTTGGCTGTTTGAATATAATGCACTTCATAGGCTACAAATGGCATTAGCTCCTCATGAGACACATTTCAGAATTAGCCACTGAATTTGGCTTTTACGTTTTACTTTATTAATATTTTATTAAACCAGTTTCTTTAAAACAAAGATACAGATTAGTACCCTTTTTACCAGTAACCCTCAGTGATATGTCCTTCATACGGTTCTTATGTATCTTTCACCTGGGAAAGTGAATGTTGTATACATTCAAGACTCATCTATAAACAAGTTTACAATTATTGCTTCCTAATAATTGTTTAACTTCCTGTAGAACAGTAAATTATTCACTCAACATCTCACACATTCCCCTTCAAGCAGTTTCTCTAGATGCTAGCTGTATTGAGAAAATGGCATTGAATAGAAATTCTATAATAAATATATGGCAATCAACTATGTAGTGAAAAGCTGTATATCTGCCTCTTGCTCTGAAAGCAAAATAAGAAGAAACGGTCCTGTAGAAATCTTGGACAACAGACGCAGACAACAGCAATATTGGTAAGCCAACATTGCCCTCCAGTGGACATTTCTGTGTTTTTGTGTGTGTGTGTGTGTGTGTGTGTGTTTGTGTTTGTGTTGTTTTGTGTTGCTAAGTTGTAACAGAGGGTCTGAGTACACAACTGTGATTTACTGGTATTCTTATGGCCCTAGTAAAAGTGTTCATGAAGTTGTTGGAGGACTGGCATCATCTGTGACTGCGAGCTGAGACGTGGGTGTGGATGGCTCCTGTCTCACAAAGATGTTTAATGAGCACAATTCTGATTTACAAGCACACTCAGAACAAGAGCTGTTGTTGCACTTCATGTGGCAAACATAACCATGACAGATTTTCTACGGTGCTTTATTCTGGGCAGGGTCATGGTGGATCTGAACTCTATCACAAGAATACAGGGCACAAGGCAGGAATACATTCTGGACGAGATGTGAGGCCATTGAGGGGCACCATTCACACACACACTGACACCTAATGGCAATGTAGTGTAGCCAGTCCACCTACTGGCATGTTTTTGGGAAGTGAGAGAAAAACAGATAATCGAAGGAAACCCACACATGACCCTGGAGCTGTGAGGCGGCAACGCTACCCACACACATATTAATGCAAAAGAAGAAAAAAAAACAAGCATAGGGCATCCACATTTGAGTATTTCATATTTTCAGTAACCATTTATATTCAGATATTCACTGATCCCTAATTCGCCCAGAGGAATACACCAGTATACATACTAAAGGGACAGAATGAGGGCTTATCAGACACAGTTGTGGTCTTTCTGGGTTAATTAACTGTGCAAGTCTGTGTTAAAAATTGTAAGAAACATTAGGTAAAATGTTGACATGGCTGCTGAGAGAAAAACAGTGAAAAGGTATATAATATTCAACTAAGCATGTATAATATTCAACTAAGCATGTGTATGTGTGTTAATGATTGGCCTGGGGTCATCATGTATACCTGTAAAAAAAAAACAGCCACACACAATGCATAGTAGTAAAAACTGCATACCGACTACAATGATCTCAGTTTTGGTATTAGTAAGATTGAGATTATTATTACTTATTAGTTATAGGACTCAATGACATTCAGGGCAAATATTTACAAACAGTGTTATTTCAGTGAATAGATCTATGGCTTAATTCTCCACCCATAATGCCCTTTTCTCAGGAAATGTCAGGTCCACATAGACAGCAAGGTTCAGATTAGAAAAGAGAAAGTCAGAGCACATGTTTCCTGTCATTGTGCTGTGTGTGTATCACTGAATGCTACTCATAATGCTTCCAACTCGGCTCAATTCAGTTTTTCCATTAGACAAGAACATGCATGAGACAACAATGAATGAACCAAAAACAATCATGGTGAAGCAGTAGCACGGGCTGATACATTAACCTTCTGAGAATTTGGCCTATGAAGTCACTAAGCCAGCAACTTGGCCACTTCTCTACATATCATAAAGGAAATAATATTTCTGCACATTATGAATATGAAAACATGCTGATGTAATTTTTTGCCCTTAACTGTGCAAAATTACAGAACAATCAACACAAAATTTGAAGATACAGGATACTCACTAGTAATAGGATTTGTTTGCATTTTGCACCTTTCTGCCATTCACTATATGGCCAAAAGTATGAGGACACCTGACCATCGTACCCATATGCTTGTTGAACATCCTATTCGAAAGTTGGAAAGGCTTTTGGGAAGGCTTTCCACTAACTTTTGGAGTGTGGCTGTGGAAATTTATGCCCATTCGGCCACAAGAGCACTAGTGAGGTCAGGCACTGATGTTGGGTGAGGAGGCCTGGGGCGGAGTCAGTGTCCCAATAAATCCCAAAGGTGCTCAGTGGGGTTGAGGTCAAGGCTTTGTGCAAGCGACGTTCGGGTTCTTCCACAACAACCTTGGCAAACCTTGCTTTGTTCACAGGGGCATTGTCCTGCTGGAACATGTTTACAACCCTTAGTTCCAGTGAATGGAAATTGTAATGCTACAGAATACAAAGACATCCTATACAATTCTGTGCTTCCAATTTTGTGGCAACAGTCTGGGGAACAACCACATGAGTGTGATGGTCAAGTGTCCACAAACATTTGGCCATATAGTGTGTATTGCAGAGGCTATATTACAATAAAGATTACCAAGCATATATTGATTATAATGATACATTGAACAGTTGAGTGAAAGATCGCACTAAACACACATAATAATTAAATAAAATGATCTGTCTCTACTAAGGTCTGTAATTGTAAAAGTGTTTCTAGACCTGTAATAAATTTAAGGATTTCTTAGGAAAACTGTTTTATAATATTTCCATAAGGATTTGGCTGGATATTCTCCAGGTATCTGTTTACATTTTTCCAGAAGGCAGAAGGCTCTTAAATTACAAACTACTCTTTTAAGAAAACTCTTATAAGCTCCATCCCCAGTTATAACACAGAAAAAACATAATCGCTCAGCAGGACTACTACCATCCTACTGATTTTGGCCATTTGGCAGTTTATCAAGCAGGAAGAGGAGCCTCATAATCTGGTTTGCCACCTTCTTCACCCAGAACATCTGTATAATTAAACCTTTTCCTTTTTTCCTTCTCCAAAAGTGAAGGCCCCATCTCTCATCCCTCAGACAATGAGGACAGACCTTCCAAATTCCCCTCTAAGTGTTAATGTGTGTGTGTGCGTGTGTCTTTGGCAGACAGAAAGTGTCATGGCAGAAGAGTGAATCACAGATAAAGTGCCATCAGGGGAAAGAGAAAACAAACAGGAGAAACAAGACACTGTGAGAAAGACAAACTGATGGACAGCGGAAGATCAGCAACACTTTTTCAGGGTCAGTGAGCTGAACAAAATCAGCTACGTATAAATTGTGATGTCTAAGCTTTTCTACTATCGCAGAAAGGATAAATCATTGGCTTTAGTTAACCATACAGAGGACAAATGGAGGTCAGTTCTGTGCTTCATTTTATGAGCTAGGTGCTGTGTGCTTACAGGTTTCTATACAGTCATACCAAGGATGCTTATAGCTAACACTGCTATAGATAAGAGCACTTCCTGGATCGAGAGGACAAAGCAGCTTTGGTGTGTTTATGTGTCTGGTTGAGACAGCACAAGGAAAAAAGGTGACCATGATGTATCACAAGAGAAGGCGAGTCCCTTTTGCTAAATAACTCCTATCTGGTGTGTCTGAATAGCGCACAGGACCTACATCTGCTCTCTTTCACAGAACCTACTGCTCTTATCACTGAACACACAGTAGTTTCATGAAACACAGCCAACACTTTTCATAAAAGCAATCACAGTTGACTTAACATTATTTTTTAACCAATTTCTCGCCCTGGACCGAGTTCCTTATTGGTGTAGACAGTGTTATGTCACACACTGTGCGTGAACATACAGACTGAGCTGCTGGGAAGGTAAATAACTGAATGAATAGCTACCACTAAAACAGCACGTGAGTGCACACGGTAGTGTTTACTTTACACATTCTTAGCCCCTGGTCATCTCTTATCTCTTTAGTTTCTGTGTGGGAGGAGGTGCACTTGTACTACACACACCTGTACACATACCAAAGTCACACGCATGACAGTTCCTCCAGGAGGAGCAAACTGGAATAGAATCATTTTAAAAGGATATCATGTAGCGTCTCGTTTCCGAACTCTGCATATTGAATATGGACTTCATCAATGTTGCCTTATTTATGCATCAGATGTTTCTAATGTTCCAGCAGTAATTTAGAGAGCTTCAAAGAGCTCACAGCTACTAGTAGTAAACCCAGCATGATAGCGGTTACACTCTAAAAAACACCTTGCGTGTTTGGAAGATGAGACACCAATATTCAACACATTGCATGGCATAAACATATTATATGTGTATACAAGATATTATACAGTATACACACATTTAAATAATCTGTATGAGAACCAAAGTCTACCTACAAGATAAAAGTAAAAATGCCTATGAATACTGATTTTTTTTTAAGATGCTTTGTGAGGTACAACTAGCATTTATTGTTACATTTGTCAGTATCTTGTAGTTTTCTGTAATGCAGTATTGCATCTCAGCCTCAGGATTTGGGCACAATTCACAAATTTGTGCAAAGAAAATAATTTAAGCATACTATGTTTACATATGCACCTTAATAACCCATAAGTAATTGAACTAATAACCCCAATTGGCATACAAAAAACATACAAGTTCACACGTAAAGAGTGAACAATAAACCAGGAGAGGCCAATCCAAGTGAAGTTTCTGTTCAGTCAAGCAGGGTGGATAACCTGTTTAATAATCTGTATAGAATAATAGAATAAGATATAATTAATAGATTAATAGAATAAGATTAATAATGTAAACTTTTGAATTATTATTTTCACAGTCATTTTCACAGTCAGGACACATGATGTCAACAATACTGAACAATACTGTGAGACAACAAAATTCATATTAGACATTTTAAATGATTTCAAAATAACTGCAAGTTTGGCTTTACTGGTAGTTGGATTGGTTTCCAACTAATATTCAGCAGCAGAATAATACAGGACAGAAATTCCTCTTGCTGAAGAAGTACATTTGGATTATGTTTGGCTGAGACTGACATAATCAAAGGCTAATCAAAAAACACAAGCCGGATGATTGATAACTAGTTAACATTTTAAAATGTTGAGCTAATATTAGCTACTTAGCTACACTCTGACAGGACTCACACACTTCTCTTTATTATGGCAATGTTAACACAAAGTGCCACTCCTCTCATGCTTATACAGGTCATTGTATGATCTTGCCAATTTTAGATTAATCTGCAAGCAAAATTGATTTATTTTGATTGACAAAAATCTTTGTATGTAAATATGACCAACAGCGGTACAAAGCTTAATCCAACAAATGTGATGTATTCCAACAAAAATGCATGTGGTTCAAAAGCTTCTACAGTCAACATTACTATTTAATAATCCCAAACATTATGTACTGTAACTTATATACTATAGCGTAGGTTTGTACAACGTTCATTCACCAGTTATGTAAATAAGGGAATATTAATCAGCCTACTAGCTGAGCACATTAAATCATAGTCATACAGCCAGTGACCAAAACAACTGGCCTAAGCTATTAATGAAATAACTTAACAGGGATTAAGCAATTTAAACACATTTTTGGTGAAAAACAGCACACTGAGATATGTGGTAAGAGTACACTGACCTGTGGAATGTTACTGCTATTTAAGTTGTCCCACATTTGGACCCCCAAAGCTCCCGGGCTCGTATACATGTGCATACCCTGCCCTGCATAACCAGAAGGCCCTTCACTGATAGTAAGTGCTTTTCCCCTACAGTCCCCAGCTTGCATTAGCCAAATATATCATGCATGCCATGGTTTTCTTCTGTTTTACCTAGTGAGCCAATTAGAAAAAAAAAAAAAAATCAGACAACCCGATCCTACTCCAAAGTGGTTATACGCCTTCCAAATTGGGAAACCTTCCAAATTCCAAAACTGGGATCTTCAAAACACACCATCCTCCAGAAAGAAGTATTCAAAACCTCACCTTGGAGTTTTATGATGCACCAATTTACAATGCAGAACATAGCATCTGATTTTATCAAATCTACTTATCCTCCAGCACCTCAAGGTCAAAAGGCTCAACTGATGGAGCTATAAATGGTGTTGACTGTTTTGAATACTCAGAGAGCTATCAGAGCTCATTGACCTTCGACCTGAAATGTCAGACAAAATAACCTCTGACTTGTCTGTATTCAATCCCTATATGTTAGCACTGAAATTAACAATATGAGTTCAAAATTCAGTATCATGTTTGTATGGTGGATTGTACTATCTCTAATTCTTGGTATATTGGACAAAACTAATGGACAATTAAGTATAATGTAGCTGATAGGGGTTAGGAGATAGCACTCTTCCAACCAACACACAGAAAATACAGGAGCACCCATAAAATGAATAGAGAGATAACATATCCTGCTGTGGCATAACCAAAGCTATCAGCAATAGATATTTCATTGACAATGTCAAAGGTTACCGTTTTGCTGTCTCCTAATCATCTCCTGCCCTTTCTGCATCTGACTTTGTGCATCATCATGCTTATACGGTTTTGGTTTTGGCTCTCTTTTGCTAAGGAACTCTCATAAAATGATTATCTGATGAATATGTTCAGGTTCTACAAGGACAAGTCATAAACCTTTTAAACTGTACATTCTTTATGACTGTTCTAAGCCATGCCATTTTTATACAGTATAATCTTAAAAAAGTACTTTCCAAAGTATATACTGAGTGAATACCTAGAGCATTTATTTTACAGAAATCTGGCTGTACTTAACACTTTAAGAGTTTATTCAACACAGCAAGTTATATCATCATTGATCACTATAGGCTAAGAGATCCACAAATCCACAATGCCAGGCAGAGTTGTTTGTGACATAAAACATATTTGTAAATATGAATTTATGTGAATGCATATTTTGAATTTAATTCATCTTTGTGAAGCTCCTGACATATACTTGTGGATCTTATTTATTTGTGAATTTGTTTGATTTTGTGAATCCCTACATTTGTAATCTTTTCATTTGGAAATATGAAACAATTCTAACCCCATATTAATATAACCCTGTAGATGTTAATTCTGTCCTGGGGATTTTGCTGTGTAGAGTTGGGTTAAGGCTATAAGCTCACGCCTTGTCAGAGTGGTAGGATGAGAGTGTTATGATGCTGGACAGGAGCCAGTATCCTCCTTCATCTAACGGGAAGATCCCAGCCTGGCTCAGGATCCTCCCAGCTCGGGCAGGAGCACTGCTGGCAGCACTCAGGCTATTCCATCCTCCTGCTTACCCTACCGCTTATCCTACGCATGGTCGCAGGGAGCATAATAATAATAATAATAATAATAATAGCCTGGAGTCTATCCCTTGGGGCACAGGGCATCCAGGGTACAATCTGGAGATACCTACAATGAATGTCAACAAGTACAAACACACACACACAGGGTGGAGATGGGAATCGAACCCTTGACCCTTGGGGTGTGGGGCAAGTGAGCTAACCACTAGGCCACCACACCCCCACCTTAAGCGCTTCTGACAGGCCATTTAGCTGCTGTGTCCGGGCTTTTTAACCAACGTAAACCACATATTTTCTTATTCTTGATGAGGGAGTAAGTAACACAAGCAAGTGAGGCTATTTTAGTTGTAATTAAAAAAAAATGCCCTGAAACAGAAAAAGACGCGTTTTCAAATTAAAAAAAAAAATAAAAAAACCTACCTTATTAATGAACGCTGTCCTCCCCAAAAGTCGTTGTTGACGTTATGAAACCGGGTTCAAAGGTCATTAGTAAGTAAGCGACAGAAATGTCAGCGGGAAGCTGAACGGCGCTGTCATGCCTGAAGCAAGTGTGTGTGTGTGTGTGTGTGTGTGTGTGTGTGAGTGTGTGCGCGCTGCTGTTGCTGTTCCGCCTCTTCACTTCTCTCCACTTCTCTTCTCTTTTCTCTCCTCCCTGCACACAGCAGAGGCGGGAGGTTCCGCTAAATAACCCCTGCATAATGAAACACCAACACTGAGCACTAATGAACCTTTTCTGTAGGTCTGAATGTCCAGACACTTAGAAAACCTCATGCCTGTCTGTGGTTAATGACAGACAGCAGAGTGCTGTGCAGGCTACACAGCCAAATCCCTGTGTGCATTGTCAGTGTTGATTCAGTATCAACATGAACATCTAGGCTATAGTGTTTACCACCTTCAGTAATTAAACACTTCTTACAGTGTTATAGAGAAAAAACAACAACTTTTTACTGAACTTTTTACTCACTTTGGGGGGCATGGTGCCTGCTGCCTCGCACCTCTGGGGTTGGGGTCCGAATCCCACCCTTCATGCTGATACTGTGTGGAGTTTGTTCTCCCCTGCTTTCCTCTAAGTACTCCGGTTTCCTCCCCCTGTCCAAGCACATGTCTTGTAGGCTGATTGGAATATCCAAATTGTGTGTGTGTGTGTGTGTGTGAGAGAGAGAGAGAGAGAGAGAGAGAGATTGTGCCCTGCAATGGGTTGGCCCCCCTGTCCAGGGTGTCCCCTGTCTTGTGCCCAGAGTTCCTTAGGATAGGTTCCAGGCCCCCCGTGACCCTGTGTAGGATGAGCGGTACAGATAATGGATGTATGGACTTTGTCTCTGCTCTTTAACTCCTGAATATGTTATTTGTATAGTTGCCTTTTTGACCATTGTTTGTGTGTGCTCCTCAAACACTGAATATCAAAGATAAGATGATTATACTGTATATTATGTATTAGTAATTAAACTGAAGTGTAAATGATATGTTCCTGAATAGCCTATAAGTAGGCTATTACACAAATGCCACTTCCTTGATTTAAAAAAAAAAAAAAAAAAAGGCATCAACATGAGCAAAGATTTGCTGGTCCTCACATGATCCTGGTTTGACGAACCTGAGAGACCAGCTAAATACAGTGGAAATGTGTGTATTGTGTGGTCAGCAATGAAAAAGCTTGACCAGGAAGCAGTATAAAAACAATGCACTTGCTCTTTTATTAGCAAACACACTCACAGAACAAACATGGACTTGTCAAAAAAACAGGCTACATAAGGGGAAAAACCCACCAGGTTTCTTGAATTGAATACAACTAAACATGATACAACAGACCAACACCCATCAAAATCATATGTTAGTAGATAACACTTAATCTAACCAAACAAAGACATAAAAAAAATAAATAAATAACGAGAACGCTGTGGGGGCTCACAGATATGCAAATGAGTACACGCTCAAGTGCATCGATGCTACAGTATCATTTCAAGAACATTGAACAACATGATAATGGACATCAAATTAATGCATTGCAGGCCCTCGGACCAGGGTTTGATCCCACATGTAGAGTCAAATAAATCAGATAAACTCTGCACAGCTGGAGTTCATTCTTACCATTCGCAATAACATTGTACAACAGCTCACCTGTGTGTGACAGATGATAACACTTTCATATTACACTACTACAAGAAAGCTATCATTTAGAAAGCTGTCATTATATTCTACATTCTCAAGGTTCTTCATATTCATTATTCACTGCCAGTTTTCACAAGTGTACCTGTGTAAATACTGATGTAAATCTGGTTAAATCTGCAACTGTGTTCCATATCTGCATTACTACATTTAATTTAACTTATTGTATTTTATATTTTATATATTGTGTGTGTACGTGTTGTATCTTGCTAACACAAGAATTTCCCTCATGGAATCAATAAAGTCATCTATCTATCCATCTATCTATCTATCTATCTATCTATCTATCTATCTATCTATCTATCCATTGAACAGAATTGTTAAAAATAGAATTAGTTATTCATATTGTCCATTACCACAAATACCACACTGTGATGTGATGCAGAGTGTGCACCTATGTGAAGGTGATGTGATGCAGTGTTTAACTGATGAAGCAGTACAAGGCAGAATAACAGTAAATGCAAGTCTTGCATATCTGTAAAGTGAAATAAATTATATATTTCTTTATTTCTATATAGGAATCATTTCTTATTACATTATTCAGTACCTGAAGTGAGTGGATTGAAATTTCACACTTCAGAGTGTGTAGTTTGCTTCCTGCGCATAACCAGCACATGTCTCTGATGGCCATGGTCACTCAACACTCAAAAACCTGTTATTTGGAATATGAGTATCCAAAAGCTTTATAAATTTGTTAATTTATACAAGGACATAAGAGAGAAAAGTGCAGCTGAAACATCTTCCTGAAAAAAAGGATGACTTGTTTAGGTTTATCTGAAATTGTGGTCAAGACAATCAGAACCTGTGTTCTTACTAGCTTTATTTTCCATATGGAAATTGTATTGCTGTTTTCCTAGAACTTACTGTTAGACAGTACAGACAGTAACAGAGGAAGAGGCGACATCCAGCGACTAACCTATTCACTTTTTTTTTTTACATCCTTCCTCTCTCACCCTTCAATCACTCTCTCCTTCCTTCCCCTCATTCTTACTTTTCATTTTCCCTTTCATTCTTACTTTTGTTCCCTCATTAATCTGTGTCAAAACATATTCTGGATAATCATGACACTCTTCTACAATGTTTTCAACCCTGTCATTTCATAATCCTGTGCTCTTTATTTGTCTTGGTAAATTTGATTGATTCCTGAATAGTCCTTTTGCTCCAACCGCTAGAAGTTTCTTAGTTTTGGAATCCGTTGAATTTCCAGCATTTTCTGGAAGCTAAAGTTGTTTTTGCTGGTTCACTAGCTTTTGCTTGGGTTGCATTTTAACTTTTCACCCTAAAGCAAATCGCAGGACAAACGCATCCTAAAATGTCATCACATTACAAACAGATTTAGTAGGTCTTGTCCTGGAAAACTGCCAAATCAACTTTTCAACTTTGGCTCATCTTAACACATAACCTTGTCCCAGTGAATTGGCAGGACATTAACAGGAAAAACTGTATGAGTCAAAGGGGATAGGAAGGTGGGAAATGACTTTGGGGATGACTTTGGTTATGATGCACCTTAGCTTACATACAGAACCCATCATAATACAGTTGTTGGATTACTTTTGGGTGAAACCCTACAGCTTGGTAAACAGAGGAAGACAATGCATTTTTCCTGCTCAGCTTGTATAGTGTGGTTCTGTCACAGCTGAGGTGAATTCATGTGCATAGACAAGGCAGCCGAGAACAAGAAAGCGTGACACATATATTTGGCTAGCACTGATAATGGAGCATGCAAACTTATAGCTTTGCTATAAGCCTAACTATAAATACCAGATGAGTGTGTCTGGGTTCACTCAGGATCTATCACTGAGAACTGGACTTGTGCAGGTGTAGTGGGAATCACAACAGAGGAGGAAGGCGAAAGGCATCTCAAATGTGCACTCTGTGTACTTTTAGTGTACTTTTAGTGTACTTTACTACTTTAAGTAGTGTATTGTTACTGGGGAACTAGCTGATCTGTAGCACACTATTAATATCAAATGTTATACTAAAACTGATGGCCCTGTTACTGGCCAGCAGTTACTGAATGAATGAATGAATCTTATTCACACTTGGTGACAATTTAGCATAGCTAAAACTTCACAATCTGAGGACACAGTGGACAATGAGCACTGAGTGCAAAGGTTAAGTTAATTAGTATTCAGTAAGCAGTGCTCTGGGGATGCTGACCTCTGGTGGTGAAATGTGGGGTTGTCAGACGAGATTTTCAATAAACAGTGGTTCCCAGTGCATTAGCCCAATCTCCTTCTGTCCTGTGCCCAACATTGTAGATGGTCCTTCGGTTCGCTTATGGCATCCTGGGACATGTTCACCTGGCTTGCAGTGCCTGTGCACATATAGGAAGCATCCAAATGCTCTAGAGCAGTGTTGGTTAGTCTTATCCACAAAGGGCTATTGTGGCTACATGTCTTCATTCCAACCAATCAGGAGCCACACCTGATTCCACCTGTTTAATCAGTTGATCTGGGTCAAATCAGTTGTCACGGGTGGTTCCTGATTTGTTGCAGTGAAAGCCTGCAGCCACACCGGCCCCATAGTGGATAAGATTGGACAATAATGCTTGGAAGTTTCCCACTCAACAGAGTTGTATTGCAACTTTCTGTAATCGTAACATGCCTGAATTAAAAGCTCTTTTGAGTTGGGTCGAGTCTGTTAAAGTTAGGAAAGAACAAAACTGAGCTAACCTTGGAGTCTAAAACACCAGGATTGGGAACCTCTAGTTTGAGTAAAAGGGGTACTCTGGTTAACACTCTTCATCAGATACCGTGTTAAATGCTAGGCTTAAATAGTCTGCAAGGTTAAAAAAAAAAATCTCTGATCAGTGTCTCTGTGGCTCAACCACAAAGGCCTGAGGGAACAGCTTTGGGACAGCTGGGGATGGTGCCATTTGGGGGCCGTGGAGATATCTTGGGGATCTCATATGGGGAGTTATACTGTGATGGCTTGATACTGCAATTGCTGTGGTGGATTTGGGGCTGCGGTTGCCACGAGCAGCTCTGTACTCAGGACTCCATCAGTGGACAGTGGATAGGTTTAACAAACCAGACTTCATGTGCAAACGATCACGAATTTACTGGTTACACAAATGCACTGTTTGTCCATATAGTACACAGTCATAAAAGGGAATTATTTATAATTGCACTATCTGTTAGCACCTAGATGAGGATGGGTTCCCTTTTGAGCCTGCTTCCTCTCAAGGTTTCTTCCTCTATTGTCTCAGAGAGTTTTTCCATGCCACCATCGCCACTGGCTTGCTCATTAGGGATAAATTCACATATTTACAATTTATTTTGGTTTAATTTAATTTGAGTGTACTTATTTCTGTAAAGCTGCTTTGTGACAAGGTCCATTGTTAAAAGCACTATACAAATAAAATTGAATTGAACAGGCAATTACATTCACTTCTAATCAAAGTCTGCATTTAATTCTTTAAAAAAAAAACAACAATGCCATACTGTTTTTCACTGAGAGGTAATACGACATAAGAACAATGCAAAGAAGGTTTTGTTTTGTGTCAAATCAGTTTTGACACTGACATAGGTACCTGTAGTATCCACATTAATCATGGTCCCTGTAGTATACACATTACCATCTGTCACTCACAGGCACAGTAATATGTTAATAAGTTAAATGAAGGAAGCCACAACCCTATATTCTAAGCCTACCCTCTTCTGGAAGATCCAGTAGTAAGTGCAATGGTGGAAAAATCCATATCACTTCCACCCACAGGCTTTATCTTGTGTTGTCAGGGTTAGTGCTGTTACTACAATTATACAATTACAATTAATTGGAGATATAGAGTGGAGGGGTGCAATGCACCAGGTGCTGTCACAAATCTATGAGCCCAGCTTTCTATGCTGTATGTCACTACACAACCTCTTACCTGCATCTATTAACTTTTATTGAGGATCAAGCCTTGTTGTCAAGATCCTCTCAGCAAGGTTCCCACACAATGTTCATAAAGCAACTCAGGTACATTAGCATTAAACTACTGTTTGTAATGTAATGTATTTTTGTAATGTACTAAGGCATTTTATGTATGCATTAAAAAAAACATAAAGTGCAGTACAAAGTAAAGAACTAAATCAAAATAATTTCATGTACTCACCCTTTGCCTTTAAAACTCTATCAATTCTGCTAGGTACACTGTTGTGTGTTATTATAAGGAAATCCACTCGTAGGTTATACCTTCTTGCTTTTGCTTCAGTTCTGAAATGCTATTTGTAGGTTTTACATTTTTTATGTCGTTAAAGAAAGGAAAATATTAAGTAATAGGCCACCTCATCATTCATTCCTCTTCAGTAACTGTTTTATCTGGGTCATGGTAGTGGTGGATCCAGAGTCTGTCCGAGGAACAGTGGGTGCAAGGTGGGAATACACACTGGATGGAATGCCAGTTCAATGCAAAGCACCATGCACACACACTTATACCTAGATTCAAACCTAGGGGCAATTTAGCATAGCCAGTCCACCCCCTGGCATGATTTTTGAGAGGTGGGAGGAAACCAGAGAATCCAAAGGAAACCTACACCGCATGTGAAGCTCCTCAGAGACAGTAATTCTGGGGCTATGACATGGATATGCTCATGCCATGGCATCCTAATAGATCAATTTTAAAAACATAAATGAAGACTGTCTGGGATTACCCAAAAAGCAGAAGAATATGAGACAGACAAAGTCTGCAGAACAACCGTACCACGGAAGTACAGTTTTAAATGGGAAAAGGTTATCACATCAAACATTGACGGTTTACTGCTATGCATAGTGATTTATGTGATATATAAAAACCTTTCTGTTTATTATTTTGAAAGCATCTCTGATTCACAGGTTTTCTTTACATATACCTAACAATTTTGCACAATACTGTACATTTAATTTTGTTTTTAATTTTTAAATTGTGCTATTTTCTACTGACACACTGATGCAGTGAACACATAAAAATATCAAAGACAAAATTTATATAACAGGTTTAGTGTGTCTAAGATACTGCATAGTATACTATATATTTATTATGTACAGAGGGAAGACTGGATGAATTGTTTTTGTGCACTAGATGGCAGACGTGGGTTAAAAGACAGCTGACACTCTTGTCTGGTACCAGTACTCCTCACACACACTACTGGAAGTAGAGTGATAGAGGCACTCCAGTCAAATTTGTACTGACAAAGCCAAGTTTACAGTGTCTGTGATTTTTAAAGTTTGACAAGAGGGGAAAAAAACAAAAAACATTGTACAGATTGTATATCTGGAAAAGATAGAAGGCAAGTAAAAATAATTTGTAAAAATTTCATTATTATTATTAGTAGTAGTAGTAGTGGTAGTAGTAGTAATAGTAGTAATAGTAGTATTCAAGTCAAAAGCTTTCATCAACTGTTTAGATGAATAGGGTATGTGTATGAATAGAAGCCTAGAGCACAAGCATTTGTGTGTGTGTGTGTGTGTGTGTGTGTGTGAGAGAGAGAGAGAGAGAGAGAGAGAGAGAGAGAGAGAGAGAGAAATAGCAATAAGGACTAGCACAATGGACCTCAAAATTGAATTCCTTTAACATAGTACTATATCTTACTATATTTCAAAGTAACATAACACTATCAGTACAGACACACACACACACACACACGTAGACACACATACAAACACACACACAATATCAGAACAAAGAGTGGCTGTTTAAGACAAGTAACTATGGAAATCAGAGACAGGACGTATCATGTACTCACCCAGGCTCTCAGGTTTCAGGAGGTCAACAAGTGTCTCCAGAATCTCTCCTGAGTTCATATGTAATCAAATTCACTAGACCAAAAGCAAACTGATCGTAGAACTGCATCCTCGCTGTGAGGAGTTTGATTCATGCAAGCACATTATTTATCATTTGTGTCACTATGTCGTATTCATGACAAGTCTATGAATGTGGAAGCAGCTGATCTGGTTTCATATCTTATCAGATTTCTTTCTTACAGACACTTCTTGGTGACAAGTTCAGATCCTCAATAAGTTTGGGCCATTCTGCAGTGTGCTCACTGGCCTCTAATCCATCCAAAGTTCCACCTTGTCACACCAAAATGACACAGAAACCGAGCAGATCAGTTATTACTGATCACTGGTGTACACAAGGAAAAGGAATCCAGCATCATTCCTCAAACTGATTTAAGTCATAATGAATATATTTTCATAACTAAGATGCTTTTAAGTATTAAAATGAATTACTTAAACTTTTTAATAGTTTTAAATGGCAGCTGAAAGTTCGATACAGCATGTGCTCAAAGATAAAACTGGGTAAACAGGATGAACTTAAATAACTACCAGCATAATAAAAGGATATAATATAAGTAACATAAATGTAGTATGAAGGACAAATAAATGCAAATGAGAAGCGAAGATCATAATAATGACTTTAATCATACTGTATATCTTAAGCTATTTTTAAATAATGGAGAGGAACTGAATATCAACGGGAAGTGCTTCCCAGCATAAAACCAAAGGCTGCTTCCCCATTATTTCAGTGTCTTACTCCTGACTGTTCAATAAGGCCACACATGATGATGTAAAAACACATTTAAGTCATCCAGAGAAAATAAAAGATGTTCACCAAGCAATGCTTGTTTCAGTCAGTGCATTTTGTCAGTGCTGACAGTGTCTTAAGACTACATAGACGTGGGTCTTACTTTATTCACTGCTGTCCGTAAACAGTAACACCACAATGGACTCCATTGAAATTCTCATTATGCCTAGTTAAACATGTCCTGTCACAGATTGTGACCATAGCTCTTTGGGGATTTTGGTGTTTTGTGTCTTTTTGTGACTCAGAATCATCTGACCACTTTTGTAAGTGCAGGAGAGCGGAGGAAGGGTCAGCCTCGTGAAGGCCAATTATACTTTCCTTATTATTCTTTTTTTCTGGTGTTTTCTTTAAGCTTTAAGCCTGAAGAATGTTTGGTAGGCAGATGACTGGCTGATGAGCCGGCAGGTCGAGTCTGGTAACATGCTGAGGAGACGTGGGAGAGCTGAGAGAATGTGGCGCCCTAGGACGCACCGACCGCTCTGACAGCATTACTCACACACACACACACACACACACACACACACACACACACACACCCCAGCTGAGGAATCCTGTACAGCATTCCACATCACATCCCTCACAACCTGCGCAGGTTCCTATTAAAACCCCCACACTTTACTTTGGTGGTTTATCTCAGTGCTTGTTTTTACGGCACCGGCTCTTCTTATTCCAAATGTGTAGTAGAAATATTACAGCGCTCGGTCCACCGTTTCTCATGTAGTTTACTCAAAAGTACTATTTCCTACATCTAGCTCAGATCTGGGGAGCGTGGTTTATGTAACCCTTTTACTCCTCTCATGTAAAGATTGATTGGGTTAAAGGCATCCACTAAAGCCTTCAATGAAAGTCTGCCAACATCTGCATTCAAGATGTTTGGGACAGCCTCACTTAAGCAGCTTTTGAAAGTTACAAACATCTGTTGGTGCAAATACATTTAAGATTATTGTTTTATTTTGTTTTTTTAGAAGACCTGAGTTCTCAAAGGACAGCTAGTTACTGGAAGATTTTATTTTGGACATGAATGTAGTGCTGTCTGGTTGTTTGTGATGGCTCAGCTTTCTTATATGTTGACTGATTTGTCAGGAGAAAGTCTCGTCACCATTAGAATCAAGCACACAGATTGATGTTTGAATCCATTCTGAGCTATATGACTGTGATACAGTAAAAATGTCTATACTATATCCATAAGAAAGATTGATTTTATTCAATGCTGTCTTTTTCGGCCTTAAACGCTCTGATTAACTGGTAGCATCTATCACAATATGTAAGGAATACAACATCTGGGGGCATGCTGTTATAGGGAAAAATCAACCCCAGCATAGTGTGATGCGACCGCTCCAATAACAGCATGTCCCGAAGTGTTTTATTCCTCTTGTAACAATTTGCCAACAATTACAATTTTTAATTTAATAATGAAAGATGTGTCATGATTTGTAACATTTTATAGTTATCTAAAATGTCATGGAACAGCTGTGAGACAAGTTAGCTCCTCTTATGTTCTCATTTCTAATATTTCTCATTGCCTCAACAGTCTCTCTCTCTCTCTCTCTCTCTCTCCTAAAGTTAATAAGACAAACAATCTTATCATGTTACTGAGAAACTGCATAGCTTGAAGAAAAACCTACTGACCTTTAAAAAACAATGATACTGGTGACTCCTTCCATAAATGTTAAATAAATGTCTCTATTATTAGCATTAGATTATGTGAGTGTCAAGCCCCTGTGAATGAGCTGTTAGAAGTAAAATATAAAATACTGAGACATAAAGCTTTGACTGTCAATAATATCAAAGCAGATACTTTTTAACATTATATTTTCTATACGGTCTGTAAAAGGTCACATACTGTATAATCAGTGGTGTTTAAATAACATATATAACTCCTTTTTTAAAAAAACAGTCAGATAGAACCTTATAGTCTTGAAAAGTTTTTAAATTTGAGGGTCTTCAGCAAGATGCAAAATAACAGAGTACACCTTTAAATGAAAATCATGAGTCAAGGAGAAAGTGACTGTTCCGTTTTACACTATTCCATGAAACTGTAACAGAAAAAGGTTGGTACATATTTATGCTGCAGTGAATCACTCACTCACAGAGACTTAGCTGAGAGGAGTTGACTTTAAAAGCAGCATGTAGTTACCTTGGCATTGTGTTATTGTGTTATTAAACTTTATTCAGTTTTTCAAACAATAGCTCATTATGTTTAGTCTTATTCCAGGTGAATGAGTTTGTGTAAAAAAGTGTGTGATGATTATATTGTGTATCATACAATATAACCCCCCCTCTACACACACACACACACTTTATTAGTATTGGCTCAGTAACATCTACAGAGGTGCTGCTCTACAGAAGTATGTAGAATTATTAATATCAAAAGGAAAGAGATAAGTGCACAATGACAAAGAAAATGACAGAAATTCCTAAAGTGTTTAAAGAGAACCTGTTCACAAATCTATCTGCTTTGTGTCGCGTGCGTACTTGGTCTTGGCAGCATGCAAATGACAACACTGTAACCAGGAAAACCATTTCTAACCAGGAAAAACAATTAAAAGGCTACATGAAGCATTAAAAAAATTACAAACATGACCAAGACCATGGTCAAGAATACATGAAACGATTACGATTGCAAAATATTTATATTTCCACTTCTGATTCTTTTATTTAAAAAAAAATGTCCTCAGATACTACCACTGCGTTAACTTGTCATTTGATTACGGACTGATTTACTCTTGTGGATGATTTCATGGAAATGTCTTGATGAGGCTTCTACTTTTCTGTGGCAGTGATTTAGTAGTTTCCAGTTAAGTTAAGTTCCGTAATCACTTTCTTCTCTCTGAACATGTGCTTGAGTAGGGAGGGGCATGAGTAGGAGTGCTGCATATCTTATCTGTTGCACTGCCAAACAGGCCTTTTTCAAATTGCTCACATTCTTAGGCATCCTTCACCTCTGCAGCTGGATAATGTATGTGCGTCTCTCTTACAAACAAACTCTGATTTAGCATGACAAAGCCTTTTATCTGTCAGTTATAACCATTTGTATGTAAATATTTAAGCTCTAAAAGATCACCAGCACTGAAATAATGCCCTAGGGTATGTGTGCACACGTGTGTCTAGGTGTCTACCCAAAATTGTCTTTAAGAATGAATTTTTCTTGCTAAAATCATGGCATTTCTATATAGCCTTGTTTGGAGAAATCTAAGTTTAATCAAATGGTGAAACAACTTGGGCCACATCTTGGTCAAAAACTGGTCATATCTTAAGTAAAAGTTTAATATTAAAGTGCATGGAGCCTAAATATAGCTATTATCCATATAAGAGTCATGTCCTGCAGTAAAAGCAGACTCCGTGCTCACAGTAATGCCAGCAGCTTCTTTACTGCTGCTATGACTCATTCAGGTTAATCTTCAACCAAGATGCCTAAAGTAAAATAATCTTTTAATTAACGCATCTCAGTAGGGTTTGCTGAGAAATATCCGGTATGACAGGATTAATACTTCATGAATAAGGGTGATGATGAGTAAAGTAATTAGCATACACGCATGACCAGGCAACAGGCACCTTTCTGACAAATAAATATGTGTTGCGTGCTAATGACAAAGAGATGAAACTTAAAAAATCTCTGAAAGAGATGAGTAAGAGACGCCAATGGTGATAGCAGGGACAAAACATTTATAGGTGAGTACTCATGAATCATCACATGCATTTGAATATCTTACTAGTGTTCTACATCAGCTATTTTATGGGCTGCCTCTAGAACTGTCATAATACAATAATATAGGTTATCATAGTCAGGTCAATGCCACAGTTGACATGTTACTGATATTTAGTAGAATTGTGTGTGTGTAAGTTTGAGGCTTTATTTTAGGTAGCTTGAATTATGCTACTGCTCCTTTATAGGCAACGAGTGGAGATATTCACTGGCTATTTATGGATATTCATCACACTTTCACCATTATGTTAATACCACTTGATTAAGGGTGACTTACAAGCGATTTTACAATCCAAACAGTTAACTTTTAAAGGGGTTGAGTATTGCAGAGCTCAGCTTCCACAAATTAACTAGAAACAGGTGCAAGAGTGTTGTAAAGCAGACAGAAAGAGCCATAACTGAACACAAGGGCTAAACCAAGTGCTAGAAGAAGTGCTAAATACACTAGATATACTGTAAAGCACAGAGTGAGGACAAACAAAATAATCTTGATATATAATAGTACAATACCAAAGAGTAAAAATTGTAACCTTAAGGAACACATATGCCATGAAATTAGTCATACACAGAATGTTAAATCTAGAACCCTTAAGTGTTTTTCGCTTGGTCCTCTAGGGAGAGATTCTATTTAAAACCTCAAAACTGACTGTTTCTCTTTCAGAGAGTGTTCCAAGACCCTCGCTAAGTAGGCTAAGAAGCCTTAACTATGTCAAGAACTCTTCAAGGCTTTTTCAGTGAGTGTATGACAAATGTGAGCACAGATATATACAGATGCACACACACACTCATAGTCAGCTGACACATCTGCGACTGCTTTGCAAAATTGTTTTTACACTCAGAATATTTCAATATTTAAATATGAATATGTAATATGTGTTAATAAAGTAAATATACAGGATCACAGTAAAGCACAAGATCTCAGGTTCAATCTGGAGCTCGAGTTACTGTATGTGTGGAGCTTCTGTACATGGTCTCTCTGTGTCTGAATGGGTTTCCTCTGGGTTCTGTGGTTTCCTCCAAAAAACAAGCCACTAGATGGATTGGTGGGATTGGCTACATCCTATCTACACCCACTGCTCCTGGATCCACTGCCACCCTGATTAGGATAAAGTGTTTACTGAAGATAAAATAATGAATGAATGAATGAATGATGCCATTAAAACTACATTACCTCTTTAACTGCCTAGTTAGGTGTAGTAAATAGTTGTTGTTTTTTTGCCATACCTATACATTTACTATAACCTTTCTTTACTTTAGGTCTTTTACACCATACTAGAATGGACAAGAGCGAAAGTGAGACAATACACTCACCACCCACTTTGTTAGGAATACCTGTACACCTGCACATTCATGCAGTTATCTAATCAGCCAATCATGTGGCAGCAGCGCAATGCAAAAAAGTCATGCAGATACAGGCCAAGAACTTCAGTTAATGCTCACATCAAACATCAGAATGAAGAAAATGTGTGATCCCTGTGACTTTGATCATGCTATGGATGTTTTGTACCAGAAGGGCTGGTTTGAGTATTTCAGAAACTGCTGATCTCCTGAGAATGTCACACACAACAGTCTCTAGAGTTTACACAAAATGGTGCAAAAAACAAAAAACATCCTGTGAGAGGAGGGTCTGCAGATTGAAACGCCTCGTTGAGAAGAGAGGTCAGAGGAAAATGGCCGGACTGGTTAGAGCTGCCAGGAAGGACATAGTAACTCAAATAGTCACTCTTTACAACTGTGGTGAGCAGAAAAGCATCTCAGTATGCACAAAACATTGGGTTCCACTCCTGTCAGCTAAGAACAGGAAGCTGAGGCTATCAGGGGCACAGACTCACCCAAACAGTTAAAGATTAGAAAAAAAATCACCTGGTCTTTTTCCAATCTTCCAGTGTCCGGTTTCAGTGAGTCTGTGTCCCTGATAGCCTCAGCTTCCTGTTCTTAGCTGACAGGAGTGGAACCCAATGTGGTCTTCTGCTGTTGTAGCTCATCTACTTCAAGGTTCGATGTTTTGTGCATACTGAGATGCTTTTCTGCTCACCACAGTTGTAAAGAGTACACTACTTGAGTTAGTATATCCTTCCTGGCAGCTTTTCTGCTCATTGTGGTTGTAAAGTGTGCTTATTTGGGTTACTATAGATTTCCTGTCAGCTCAAACCTATCTGGCCATTCTCCTTTGAACTTTATCACCAAGGTGTTTCAGCCTGCAGCTCATCCACTCACAGGATGTTTTTTTTGTTTGTTTGTTTTTCGCACCATTCTGTGTAAACTCTAGAGACTGCTGTGTGTGAAAAATCACACGAGATCAGCAGTTTCTGAAATACTCAAACCAGCCCATCTGGTACCAACATCCATGCCACGATCAAAGTCACAGAGATGATGATGTTCTGATGTTTGATGTGAACATTACCTGAAGCTCTTGCCCTGTTTCTGGATGATTTGCATTGCGCTGCTGCCACGTGATTGGCTGATTAGATAACTGCATGAATGTGCAGGTGTACATGTGTTCCTAATAAAGTGGACGGTCAGTGTATATAGACAGGTCAATAAAAACCCTGTCAGGGTGATCACTTAACAGTGTCCTGTGGTTAAAACATCTTCTTACAGTTGTTCTGGCCTGAGCCGAGCTGTAAATATGTTTCCCTTTATAATCTATGGGGATAGAAATAGATTTAGCAGCAGCCTTGGCACAGAGATAAGGATCCTCCCTTTCCTTAAAACGCCACATTTTTCCGCAGCGTGCCTTTGATTTGAATGTTCATCACTTTTCCCAGTGTATGCTGGCGATTGTTCTTTATAAATAGCTAGTGACATATTTGAGGTGACGGCGGCGCGAGTGAAAAAACAGACTTTGCCCCGCCTACTGGTTTCCATAGGAACGGCAAAAAACCGGCCAGTATTTCACTGAGGCAGCTTCTCCCTTTCGCCTGCGTAAGAACGGCGTGGCCGTCTGACGTCATTGTTGTTGAAGGCACGTAGCCCCGCCCTTTCGCCGACGCTCTAACGCGCGAGCCTGTGTTTTTCTCCGGCAGTGTTGCGGAGTGACGGATCTGCGTCGTTGTTCGGGCTCGCGCGAGCTAATGCGCCTTACAGGCAGCTGAGTCAGTGGCTTGTCGATTCAGCCCAAGCCGTGGACGCTGAGGCTACTCGCGGGATTAAACATGTCGAGGAATCAGAGGACGCCGCAGAAAAACACGGACAGTGTGGTCGAGGTGAAGAGCAAAGTAAGTCATATCTGATGAGTGCACTTTGCACAGAAATATGTGCACACTGAACCACTGGAAGATGCTGCTGATGCTGATGATGATGATGATGAGGTTGCTGCAGATGTTGCTGCTGCTGCGGTGGTTTTCCCAGATGATCCAGAGGTGCAGCTGGGTTATAGTAGTAGTGTAGTAGTCAGTCCAGGATAAGAAAGAAACGCTGATGGTGCTGATTGCGATGGTGTGTGTCGACTCTGAGATGTGTGAGACGACCATGTCTGGTTTATTCTGACAAAGGATCTTCTGCAAAGGCTACCAGATTGAATTGAGTGGTTCAAGCATACTATATATCTCCCTAGCCAGAGCCATTTCAGTAACAGAATGTAAGAAATGATGTGCGTGTAAACGCCCAGTCTGGAAACACCGGTTTGGCTGAGTACAGATGCAGCACACTGTGGTGGTGCAGTGTGAGGGATCTCCTGTAGACGCATGATCAGGAGCTGGACCTTCAATAACACACAGCACTGAGGCAGTAAAAATAGTTACCCATCTGTCTTACGCACGCTTCTGCTCTGATGACTGGAATATGTATAACTTGTTTGTTTGTTTGTTTATTTATTATTATTACTCAAGATCTTTAGCTCTGAGTTCTCATAGGTGGTTGTTTCTGTTTGTGTTTATGATGAACTTAAAATCATAGCTTTCCCTAATATCAGCGGTATATAATTCTTTAAACTTTCTTTTAAATGTCGGAACTGTTGGTGATTGAACTAAGATTCCTCTTTTCAAGCTGCTAAACACTTTCTACTTTTTTTTTTTTTTTTTTTACATATAACATCTATATTTTGTCAAATCGAGTCTATTCTATTTTATTTTTCTATTTTATTCATTATATTCTTTTAGCATATTCGACTTTTATTACATTCTGTTCTATTACATTCTGTTATGTTATGTATCACAGTTGCTCTGTGGGACGAGGCACTAAGGAAGAACATTTCACTATATTAATACATCACATGTATGTAATGTATGTGACAAATAAAGAACCTCGAACCCTTGAACCCTTGATTGTCGATAACACTTAAGAAGTGGTAATGATACATATATATATAAAAAAGGAAAACAAGATGGTCAGTTGACTATGAATATTTTATTTTGGAAAATTATGTTTCACTTCTGGCATCACACATTGCTTTACCAACCATCCCCCCCAAAAACACACACGCACACACACACACACACACACTTCGTCATGGTTTCTGCAGTGTTTGTGTTGTGGTTAGTGTGTGTATTTCAGGGAAAGCAGATCTGCAGTAGTTGTATTACTCTCAATATTGAAGGAAGGTTAGACGAGTATGCTGTGGTAATGCGTAAAAGCTAATTATAGCAATAGAAAAAAAGACTTTTCTAGTGAGCGTCTTTTGAATTTAGAGGCTCCATTTGGTCCGAGACCACTTCAATTAAGCAAGGAATGGAAGTCGGATGTGGAGACAGCTGAAGGGAGTAAACGGGCTTGTGGTGTTGCCTCAGCTAATGGTCGTGCTTTTCATAGGACTGTAGAAGTGGACTTTCTCATGGTCAAAGAGCTGTGGTTGGTCTGTGGTCAAGAGCGCTTGAGTTATACGCTTGGATCGTACTCTGCCTCACATACCAGATGAACAAGCGCAAAGAAATGGAGTAGTATTGCTTACCATTCTCTCACCTTCAAACTCTCCCGCCCTCCTTCGCTCACTCATGAGGAAAGAATTTCCAGGGAGATCAAACTTTAGATGATTTCATGTGCAGATCTTTAGTGAGTCAAACTCCATGTTAAATGTTAAATCAATTTGTGTCAGCTTGGGTGCGATATCACACTGACAGCTCTCCCTTCTTCCTCTCGTGAGTCATGGCAGGGTCTTTATTTAGGATCTCATCACAGAAAGATTTTTTAAAAAGCTTCTTATGAACCTCTATAGGTGCTGCTGCTAAGAGACTTTTTAATGGAGTGCAGTATGAGACTGATCCTGGCATGGATTTAGTCATGTGGTTCACAGTTGATTAGCATTTTAGTATTAGCAACACCACCAGTGTGTGGCTCTGACGAAATAGCATTAGCGTATTAGAGATTAGAGAAACCTTTGCATACTCTGCATGTTTTTGCCAGGTATAAGGCCTCTGGATGTTTCTGAACGCTATAAACTATACAGTACTTTAACAGGGTAGCGTGTTAAAGTATATCCCTTTAAGTGTCCATACTTATGGACAGTCAAATTATGGCTGATTATAAGAAAATCTAAGATATAACTCACCCCCAAATGACTTGAGCCCATTACTGAAATGTAACCTAAATCATTATCCTGATGTTTGTGGTCTATCTTTACAAATTTCTACACAAAATCCCAAACTAAATTACAAATGTTTTTGTCCCAGACTCCAGTGGACGCTTTAGCTTTTTAAAACTGAAGATCAGCTGCATTTATCAAACAATTCTAAATGGCAGAAAAATGGTACATATCAAGAATATTGCTATATTTGTTCAAAAATAACATTTTCTTTAACAATTTGAACATTTTCTGTTTATAAACAGATTTGAAGATTTTTTCCAGTAGTAAAAAAAAGTTTTGTCCTTTTTTCTCATGGTATTCCTGTATTTTTAAACAAAGTGATATATAGAAAGAGTCAAAATTCATACAACATGCAGTTTTTAGTAATAAAAAAACATCTAAAGACGCTGGATATGTTTTAAATAATTTAAACATGAAAGAGTTCAATGTTAAATAAATTAATATGAATATATGACCAGGAATGAATATGTATGTGGTAGGTTTTTTAAGCCATACAAGTCTGAAATAAATTAGTCAAAGATACAGTACACAATGAAAGTCGTAATCAAAGTATTTGTGTACCTGATAATGTCAGCAAAAAGGGAAGCGCTTGGTTTCTGTAAACCCCCCACCTCCCCTGCGCTAGTAGCCATCACAGTATCTGTTAAGCATGGCTGCACTTAGTGAATGAATTTTCTGAAGAATACTTGAAACCATGTTAATAACTTTCAGTATCATCATCATGCTGCCTTTCTGCTTAAAACATCCTCATACCTTTGTGTGTGTGTGTGTGGAAGTTCTGTTGGTTTACTCCCCATAAAACACTGTTTGCCAGGGAGAGGAACTCCTCAGATGAATTCCCTCAGCTCAGTGTGTGTGTATGTGTGTATGTGTGTGTGTGTTTTGATGTCCATCTCTATCTTTATCTATACCAGAACTGGACTGACCCTACTTCATTCCTTTCCCATTCATCGGTCACTTCAGTGGCTCCTGTAAGTGCACATCAGTGAGATAGGAGGGTGCAGGTGGCCTTCATATTGTTATTGAAGAGAGCTGCTCTGTGTGTGTGTGTGTGTGTGTGTATGCGTGTGTATTTTCTGTATTTGTGGCCTCAATTTCAGAATCTCAGGCTGTCTTAAAGAAGATAACGATTCAGATTCACTGACTTATAAGAGTCCAGAAAGACTCATCTTCTGAATAAATCACATTTCAGAAAGATTCTATCAGTCAGTTTTCAGAAAGCACATGATTGTTTTGCATTAAAGGAATATTCCAGTGTTTTTCAACCTTCCTTCATACTATACTTCAAGAACATACTATATAATTACAAATTCTCTCTTTGTAAAAGTAGTCCTGTTTCCAAAAGGACAGATTTAGAGCTTTACAGATACTTTTGACTGAAGAAACATTTCTCATATACAATTTTACAGACGCTCCAAAACCTGTCCTTAGAGTTTCATTATAAGTGAGCTTTGAGTAACCTGGTTTTCTGTTTATTCTTCAGTACAGAGAAACATATTAGAATAATTATTCCCTGCAATTGCCCAGGAGATATTGTAACTCATGTGACATGTAAACATGTTATTCTGAGAATATGTATTATGACCTTGTTGTGTGAAGAAGTACTAAGAACGTGCCCTCCTATCTTATTTGGTCTATCTTATTGTGTTTGTATTTAAGGCTGTGTGTTTTTAGAGACCACACCAGACCAGACCAAACCAGACCAGACACCAAAAACACTCCAGAGACATAGAAAAAATCAATGAACAGATCATTACTACATATCACTTCCTTTAGTTTACTTCATTTTTTGTGCACACTTAATAAATTTCCTATACTTCTACAACCTGGCTCTTGGCTGGTGTCCTGGTTCTTGATTCTGACGTCTGACAGATTTCCATCATTTGTTGTTTCTTGCTGTAGTTTGAAGCAGAATACCGGCGATTTGCGCTACAGAGGAACGGCACCGTCAGCTTCCAGGAGTTTTACCGGCTGCTGCAGAAGGTGCACCACATTCCAGGCGTTGATGTGCTACTGGGCTACGCTGATGTCCACGGAGACCTGCTTCCCATCAACAATGATGACAACTTCCACAAAGCGCTGTCTTCTGCCAATCCTCTGCTGAGGATTATCATCCAGAGGAGAGGTAAGGAGCTGTGGGGTGGACTTAGGGAACGCAGGGCAAATTTTACTCCACTGTTTTGCGTTTTGTGGCGACTGAGGATAGCACTAAGGGTCTATTACTGTGAAAGACGCATTTAAGTAAATTTATGCCACAGGCATCCACGGCTTGGAGACCAAGAGAGCGAAATTGATTGTGCTCTCTGTGTGGGAGGGATGTCATTACCCTCTCCTCTGTCAATGACAGCGAAATTAATTTATCTTGGTTGTCTATGAGCTCATGTATGTAGAAGAAGGTAGATAGCGCTTTCCTTCATGTGTGTTCTGGGACAGCATGAGCAGCAGTTTGAGAAGATGTGGTGGCTGGCTTCATGTGTCTTAGAGGAAGCACATACTAACATGGATGGTAGTTGCAGTGCGATGGGGAGAGCTAGCTAGTGGGTAGTAAATAGTGGGCAAATGACCCAATTGGGAGAAAATGGTGTTTTAAAAAAAAAAGTACCCTTGACTGTGCTGAAGTAACATGTTGGATGGTGAAGACTGATGGACAAAGTTTAAATAAGTCACATGTAAGGCTTAGTCTTGGCTAAGACGGAGAGAGAATGAAATGGTAAGTTATTCATTCTCTAACTCAGTATATCATTAGCACTCATCACTGGGTCTCATCGTGCTGTTGTAAGCTAGAATGATGATGGTGTTGTTTTGGAGAGTGAGGGGGGAATGGGGATTGCGTTGGATCAGAGGTAGTTTGTGCCAGTCAGACCCGTCTCAGCAATAAGTTTGGCTCTGGGCCAGATCAGAGGAATGCTGATAGCTGTACAGAGGGGAACAAGAACACAGAGTGCTCATCTCTCTCTCTCTCTCTCTCTCTCTCTCTCTTTCTTTCACCCCCATTTTTCCATTACTGCTGAGGTCACAGTCAGTGATTCTGATCAAACTTCAATCTGCGGCATAACAGTCCTGAAATCACATTGCTAATGTCCGGTCTTCCTCCTCAGTTTAATGTTTCTGTAAAACAATTTAAAACCCCATTTTACCTTCCAATTTAGTCATCACCAATTCCCACCCACTAGCTAGCTCTCCCCTATCACATGACAGCTTCCTCCGAGACACTTGAAGCCAAGCTAGCCCATCATGCTGTGTCACAGGGCAGCTGAATACACACAGATGAAAGCTCTAACTGTCCTCTTCGGCATACAGGAGCTTGCAGATGCCCACAATTAGCTAACGTTGCTCTGATTGACGGGGAGACATATTGCTGGGTGGATTATGCTTTCTTGGGCTCCTGGCCATGAATCGCTGTGGCATTGTCAGGATTTGAACTTTTGATTGCTCAATGATAGGGCGAATGCTTTTCTGTTGGAGCTGTAAAAAGCTTTGTGAAAGTACAAAAGCACTCAGAGTATACAAGGACTATCCTCTATGATAATGGGAGTATCTCATAAACATTCTCCCCAATAATCTTTACAAACTTTACCCAAAAACAAAAAAATGATTTCACAATTATGCCCCCTGTGACAGTTTCTCGTTTATATACGTTACAGAGCTGTAATGCCTCAGTGGCTCAGTTACTGTGGTGATGATCTCTTTAGTGACTTTGTGGCTGTTTACTATCAATGAGGGACTTTTAAGAGAACACGATTCAGTGTGTAGAGCTGAACATAGAGTCTGGCTCTGTCGTCTCAGTCCCCTCATTACATTTCACAGTGTGTTTGACGGACCATGACCAAGAGAGGCTTTGTTATTTCTAGCGCCTTATTAGACTGTGTTTAGTGGAAGCTGAAGATCAATGTTTTGTGTGTGTGTTTGTGTCACTGAGGGACATAGAGCTAGACTGTGAGAGTCCTACTAACTGTTCTGAGTGAAAGGTTATCGCTGCTTCAGCATTATGGCCTGGCTCTCAACACGACGAAACACACACATGCACACACACACGGATGAACTCAGCACAACCATCTGGATTGTAGCAGTAAATGAAAGGAAGGGTGAAGCCCAAGCAAGGTGCGGTGCTTTGTTTTGGTCTCAGTTGTTGATTGCAGTTCTGGGTAGGTGAATTTGACTCAGAGGGCAACAAATATAGTTAATGGAAAGCTGCCTCTCTCAGAGATTACATAAGCATGTAAATTTCACTTCCTATATGTACAGACAGGTGTAATGTGAGGCATTTTGCTGTTGTGTTTTTGGTCTGCTTGTCTGTTTTGTTAGTTATTCTGAGTGATCACCTTTACCCGGTGATGAAACATTTCAGTCCTGATGGAACAGTCAATTAGTCTCTTCGAGGGTGACAACACCCCCACCCACAAGGCACGAGGGCTGACTGAATGGTTTGATGAGTGTGAAAATGTTGTAAATCGCATGCTATGGTCTTCATAGTCATCAGATCTGTACTCAGTAGAATCTGTGCCATGCCACACTGAAGCTATTCTGGTGGCCTGTCACCCAACTCCTTACTAAGACATATATTGTTCCCTTAGTTTGACACTTGTCTGTATGTGAGAGAGAAGGAAGAGAGGGGATATAGGCATATCTATGTAATTAGGTATAAACATAATTTAACTCATGAATAGAACTCGTTATGCATGCACAGAGGGTTATTCATTAGCGTCCTTGTTTATTTTAGCACCCAAGGCCCACCTGTTCATGCTGACTCAGAAAAGAACATTTTCAATTCAACTGTGGATGAAGCGATTAAACATGGCAATTAAACACCCCCTCATCACTTGTGTACTGAGTTGTCTACCACACACACACCATAAAAATTTAAATATGCATTGTTTTAGCTAGTATTAGCATTTGTTATTATTTGTCCATTTTGAAAGTGGTATGAGTTGTGTGTGTGTGAGTGTGTGAATGCTGAAATCAAGACTCATGAGTGTATAACCAAAGGAGAATAAGGCAGCTTGGATTAGATCTGTCCATCATGGAATATGGAATAGCAGCTCCTTGTCTTTCTCTCTCTCTCTCACTGTCTTTCAGTTTTGTTAACTGGTTTCAGTCTGAATCTTTTTAATAAAGCTGGGTTTTATTAAATAAAACATTTCCGGAAAGGCCTTGTTGCAGCAGCCAGGCCCTGCATGGCGCACAGTCATTGGCTGATTACACTTTTATCTCCTCCATGAGATAACATTACACTGTTTTTGCTGCATTGGACATTTTTATATCTTTTTTTGCTACACTAGCACAAGTTGTTATTTAGCATGCTGCTGAGTCGATCTTAATTCTCTGTGCTCTAGTGTGTTGATTTTTTTCTGAGTTAATATGGTAATTGTGAACGCACACACACAAGGATATATAGCTTCCATTTGATAAAGAAGTGTTGTAGAATATTTATATCACACATGCACACACCGTACGGTTATCATCTTTTCATACTCGTGGCAAAAGAGTAATCATTTGGGTAATGGATTTTTTTCAATCACTACCTGCCACACCAGGTGATGATGAATGGCAGGACGTTACAAGAGTCATCAGTTGTACTGCATTCTCCGTCACTGAGTGTGTGGTGTGTGTGGGTCACTTACGGAAATAGCAACTCTGTGTTGTGCTGGTCTAAATGGTGATTTATAGGTGTATACGGTAGTAGGTGTTGTCAAAGTGTGGAAGATCACAAAGGAAACATAACAGGAATTGCAGACTGGCCAGACAAGTTCTGAAGAATGTGCTTTTTAAAAAGTACATGTTTATGATGCCAGGAAATGTCTGCCTTTGAATAGAGGTGCAAACTTGATTTACAGGTAATATTAAACTACAGTGATTATTTGGAGCTTGCGTTTACGTGTTAATGCCTTTTTCTGTGATTGAATTGAATGTGATTAGCTGCGACTCTCCTGTTATGTAACACTTATTTCACATCAGGCCTTGTGTTAACCCTTATGCTTGTGGTCACTTGGATTACTTTGTGTGAGCAGCCAATGGATTAGTTGTGGTTTTCGCATTGTCTGGCACTTGTTTCTGGTCAGTTGTTGGAAGCTTAATCTTCAAGCACTTCCATCATTTATCTATTCATCGAACGGTTTTATACCTATATTCTTGTATTCTCACTTGTCATTTTGGACACAAATATCTGCCAGAGGAATTATTGTAAATATTAATAGCTGAATGACTTGTACTCAGACGTGTATTGAATAACCCCAGTCCTGTGTCTGGCTTGCTAATTAGAGATCTAATTCTACATCGGATTTCTGTAAAGCTGCTTTGCGACAATGTCTATTGTCACTGAATTGAATATGTCCAGACCAAATAATCAGTCACATGATACCCTTATAGGATTTTTCTAAAAATACTTGTCAGCCACCAACTTTTATCAGCAGTGCTGTCAACAAAAATATTGCAGAGAACCAGCCAGAAAGTGGTACTAACTGACTTACACGATATCATTATCATTCCAGATTACAAGCAGAGTGACATATTACTGATATGATGTGGCGGCTGTACTGTCGAGATCATCAGTAATCCCTGATTATTTATTCCACACCCACTTTCACTCCCTCTCTCGGTAGGGACATTAGAGATATTTGCCTAAGTGAAACTGAGAGGAGATTGATGGTGCTTTTAGTGTGAGCTCATCCCGCATAGTGGTGAGACAATTGCGGGCGGTGCATAATGGTATTCTCATGGCAGACGGGGAGCAGCAGGGCACAGAGGCATCTACGCTAGAGGCAAATTAAGAGATGTGCTATAAAGTTCTGTTTCTCATATACATGCTAAAATTAGTGTTGTGCTAAATTACAGTGACTGCATTGATCATCCATTGTGGCCAAGCCCAAGGCTAAACTCGGGTCTGTGTCATCCTTATACATTAATGGTATATGAGAAATCACATCACTGCATATTTTTCTGGTGTTGTTAGGGAGCATTTGAGCATAACGCTCATAGGAGGAAGGGGAATAATTGTGATGAGCTGAAGCCATTTCGTCGAGCTGCCCTCATACACATTACTGCTTAAACTGCGCAAATAAATAGTATTGCATGGAAACTGGGTGTACACAGGTTCCTAGAATGTGAGTGTAAGAGACAGAGTGACGCCATCAGTACATTCATAATGGTAACTGTGTGTGTGTGTGTGTGTGTGTGTGTGTGTGTGTGTGTGTGTGAAATACATGACAGTCGTGAAATAGTAGCCAATAGTACACAAATGTGATTTTTCTGTAAATGTACCAGAGAAAGAATTTCCTTAAGGGGATTTCTAACATTTTTTTACCCTAATGATTTTCTACTATATCTGTAGCATGTGTATTGTTACCACAGACAAGAAGTTTGACACATTTCCATGTTCTGAAAAAACTTGTTTACTGAAATTCACTTCTAATGGAAGTCAGTTGTTAAATTGTTAAATCCGGTCAGTAGTAGTAGAATTTTACAGTACAGAATTATATAACGTACATTTAAAACTACAACAATTAGGCATAATTTATCTACAGAAATACACGCCACTGGAAATGTATTTGGGTGAGACAGGGAGGCTGCAGATATGTTGTGTGTGTGTGTGTGTGTGTGTGTGTGTGCACGTGCACGCATTTTGAGGGTACAGCTGTACGTCCATAGCAGTATAATTGTATTTCAAGGTTTTTTTTTTCATTTGATTTGATTTTTGATTCATTCAGCACTTTTTTTTAAATCAGGTATTTAGATTACAGTTTTTCAGAGCTGCTGAGGTGACATGGTGATTATTTTTTAATAAGGTGTGGCCAAAATTAATGTATTGAGGCCACAAGTTAAGTTTGTAGAGATTTATTTCATGGCCACAAAGTACTTACCTCGTGGCAAATATTGTACTGCTGAATGAGTGAGACACAGAGAAATCAATTGTATTAGACCACTGGGGCATGGAAATGGTTGGGGCATGGAAAGATTGATAATATTACACTTTAGTTCAACTACTGGAATGATGCATAAAGACATACTGAAATCAGTGGCATTGTGACATGAATATACCATTAGCTCTTATTCTCAAAGCGAATAGTATTTTTAGCCTGTTCCTTCCAAATCATTAACTGGAGGCTGTGTAGTAAGTATGATGTTCCCACAACACAATCTGTGGCCATATCTTGTGGCCACAACATAACAATACAAATACAAATCTGTACATTTATAACCACTCTGTCATAGTAAGGCTTCATACAGTTTGGTTAGTTTCTATATTTTTTAGCTTATTAAAATGTATCTTATTTTACTTTTCAATAATTGTAGTTCTCGTGTTAAACCTTAGAGTGACTGCTGTGCTTCTAATAGGTTATTATTAGAATCCAGGAAGGTAATGGAGAATAGAATTCAAAATATTCCAACAGCGCATTTGTTCTCTTCCATCCTGCTGCCATTTTGCTCACTGAACTCGTAATGCAAATGTTGCATGGAACAGCAAGAAGGAAAATTAAACTTTTTATATATTTCAGTTTTGTTTTTGGGTTATCTGTTATTGTTTTAATTTTTATTACTTTTGTTTTCACATATGAAAATATTTTATGTAGTTTTAGGATTGTTGTAGTGATATGGATTCTGTGATCACCAAGATGTTCAGACTTAATGCTTAATGATTATAGCTATCCACATTCCTGCAGCATGATAAGGGTGATATTTGTATGTAGATAAGGGTGATATTTGAGCATGTTGAATCTGGAACAGAAACAAAGTCTGTTTTAGACTGTGAGATTTCAGCAGACTTTTAAGCTTCTTGTCACACTGAACGAGATGATCTCATACAGTAAAGTGTGACAAGTAATAATCTTCAAATCTATAACAGACTGTGCTTTTCGTGTCATATTATACAGTGAAGATGCTCTAATGATAGACCTGTGATAAAAGACAGCTCTGTTTGCATCATCAGTCAGTGCGATCTGGACTCATGCAGAAAATGGGGTCACATAAACAGAAACCAAGCCCTTGGTATGAGAGTAGCAATGTTATGCCTAGAGAATACACATTTTAAAAGGAGAAGAAAAGGAGTTCATGGCCAGGTAAAGAGGACAACATGGAATACCAAAGTGAGCATGTAGGCTGGTAATTCATGTGAGCAAGTCCATATTTTAAGTGATCGCTTGCTCAAACATAAACATTTCACTTCGAGTTTCACATCATCGTATGCTGTCATCCAACTGGTGGCTTTTAGATGAGAGTCATAGCAGCGACGGTGAGCTTTAAAAAAAAAAAAAAAAAACACTTTCAAACACAACTTTATTGTCGGCTGTTTGCTTACATCACATTATGGGTCCTAACACCACCAATCTGAACTCGCAAACAAAGAATTGGTCTACGATGTGCGATTTTTGTCTGTGATAGCAAAATCAGGCCGAAAATCTAGATTAGTGTTAAACTAGATTAACCCCAGTATTGCAGGGAAGGTTAAAGGGACATGGGGATCATAAAGTAGACACTGACACACTGCTAAAAATGCCACACAACAGAGAGGAAGGGAGAAAGTACAGGAAAGGAGAAAAAGAAACATTTAGACCAGAAAGGTGTGGAATGAGAGAGAAAGCGTGGCACAGCACAGCATCTGTTGTGCAGGTGTATGTTCTTGGCTAGCTCAGTCTCCCCCTCTCTCTCTCTCTCTCTCTCTCTCTCTTCTGTATTCGTGCCATGTCAGACGATCAGACAGAGCACCTGGCACATGAGAGCGCAGACTGCATGTTCCACAGCTCTGCTACCCTGCAGACTCCATTTTTTTCTCAGCTAACCTGATATCTTAGTGATGGAATACGTTTGCTCCTCTTCCACATTTGCCAATATGTCTGTGTCCTCAGATGCCTCTCCTGCTAGCTGTAAGAAGCTCCATGTTTGCAGGGTATAAGCCACTGAACTCCCAAAACAATAAGCTAGCCAGTCAGTGAGCAGAAAGGGTATGTAAGGTGACCGGTCTGCCTGCTGTACAGGTGCATGGATCTGAGCGTGGATCGCCATGACAACCATGCAAATACAAACCGCTGTTTAGGTAAAAGTATGAGAGGGTAGCATGAAAAAACTATGATATGACAGAGAAAGAGTGAAACAGATGAGAGGAGGCTTGGAGCCTGGGTTCCTGCCATTACCATTTTGAAACCTCTCCTGGATAAACTGGTTCAGGCTAATTTTAGATTGGATTTTAGACCGCAAGGCCTGCGCACACATCACTCCTCAGTGTGACGCACATTTTTCTTCAGATTCCGGGCTTTTTCTGAATGAGGTCTGGGGAATCTTTAGGGAAATAAGGAAGCTGGTGTGATTATGCCCAGCTCTCTGCAGTTGAATCTCCAGTTTCTGTCCATTTCTCCCCTCCTTCCTCTTCATACCTAAATCTGGAATACAGCGTAGGCAGTGAATTTGAATGTGAGGACAGTGCAGTGGACGAATAGTGGAAACAGACATGCTGTTTCACAATGTCAGGGTGTGGACTTCACTGTATGCTGAAAATGAGAAGAATGCTTGCTCCGCTTGGCAGCTGTCCATGTGTGGATTAAGAGGAGGATTCATACTCTATACATTTACCTGCTGGGAGCTGTTTCTGGATAAGTCACGCTCTCTTTACACTATGACAAGTGCGTATTCATGGTCATAGGGATATTCAGTCCAAGATCAGGACTGCCACTATGGGCTATAAATCAATGCCACTGTGATCCATCCTGAAACTCTGCTCCGAATGGTTGGGGCAGGACAGAAAGAATGAGAAGTAGGAAAGGAGAAACTCAGCTTTACCTGTTTAACCTCAGTGGAGGAAGAAGACCTGTCACAGAGGAAGTTTGTTTCATTTGTGCATGTCCATTATATTGTTCGTGCTTATCTGTGCTCTTTGAAACAGTAAAAATATCAACAATGAGTCTGTATTTTATGAAGTAGGAAGTACTGACATAAAGTAGTGTGTAATGAAGGTTCAGGCTTCATCTAGCTCTTTACTAATATAAAGCAGAAATATACAAGGTTAAGGTGATTATCAGGAGGGAGCGTGTTTTTGCACATGTCTCAATTCCAGGCCCTCAGAACTGGCCCTCATTAGCCTTATGTTAATCCCAAACAAAGCCTTACTTGTCTGTTCCCCACAGACTTGTTTATAGATACACACACACACACACAGACACACACACACACACACACACACACACACTGTTGGCCTGCAGTTTATCTGGTCATCTTTAATTAACTTATGCAAAGCCAAATGTGTTTTTTGTGCACTGCTGATATTTGAACACTTCTCTTACATATGAGACTTGGGAGGGTTGGCGTGAGAGGGGGATGCCTTAGTGGCCATATGGCCAAGCACCAGTCTCCAGATGGCCGTAACACAGAGTGAGGTCATGCACTCAGGACCAGACACATGAAGGAGTGTGCGTGTGTGTGCCTGGCATACTGTAAACTGCCACACCCCGACAAAGACGGTAACCTACAGCAGAGCAATTTCTAAGAAATGAGCATGGAAAACAGGTCATTAATGTAATTGCTGTATGGCGTAACAGAAAACTGAGATTATATAACTGTTACTTCCTTCTGCTAAAATAGTTCGAATAATTTCAGTTGAGTTTGATAAGAATGTTCATCCATCCATCCATCCATCCATTTTTCAAACTGCTTATCCTACACAGGGTCACAGGAGAGCCTGAAGCCTATTCCAGGGAACTCAGGGCACAAGGAGGGAGACACCCTGGACAGGGTGCTAATCCATCTCAGGGCACAACAATGTCAATATAACACCTAAATGATCTATGTGTGTGGTGGCCTGGGAAACCCCATCAAATGTTGCTATAACTGAATTCTGGCAAATATATTGGCCAACCCAGGTTTTGGCCAAAATTGGATTTTTCTTTTCCTATAACATGCCCCACTTTTTATTTATATAAATTTTTATTTACTTTCTTTTAATATTCTTTCTAAGCTGTCCTCCTGCATGTTGTTTAAGGAGCCAGTTAAACAAAGATGGCTGTAAAAAACAGTCAGTCTGCCTAATGATGTCTAAAACCTTGCTAGCTAAGTGTGATTTACTTACACAGTGAATAAATGTCACACTTTGATCACGTTGTTGGACAGCCATATGCCATTAGCAAAATGAACATGAACCTAATCAATTCAATTTGTAATCCGATCCCGAATGTCTGAAATGCTCCTTCATCATCACATCGTCATCAAAACAAAGAAGAGCACTTATACTCTCCGTACGGATGACAGCGGAGAAAGTTTAAAAATGTTTGAATAACCTAATAAAAATATGGAAAATTAAGCCAAAAGGACAGATTATTCTGGCACTGATGGTAGCTCTAACAGAGAACAGTCGAGTATAGAGATAACATGGAGGCTCATGTTTACATGCTGTGACTTTTACCTCTGATGTGGATGATGCTGGTTGAGATACGTGCAAAAGGAAAACATAATTCCGTTCAAGAAAGCCTGTAGTTTTCAGAATTATATCTATATAGAAGAACACGTCAAGGTTTCAACCTTTTGTGGGGATTTCCCACGCCGCCACATATCTGGTGTCAGATGTGTTTCCTCTTAAAAAAAACTAAAATCTTGACAACATACAAGAACACTTTTATGCGTGGGCTCCTGGATCATAAGTGTAATGTGATTCAAGGCTAGAAGCAGCGAGACAGAGAGACATAGTGCTATCAGAAACGTCTTACCAGCGGCATCGGATGTCTCTATTATAGCCGGCACTAACAGCAGGTCGGTGGAAGCAATCCAGCTGATCTCCAGGATCACACATTACCGTCCCTGTAATTATTAATGTGCTTGATGCTGGTCTCCAGGATCACATCAGATGGACAGGGAATACCTCATCTACTAAACACATGCTCTGCAGACCAAGCTAAGACCAGGTTCAAAAAGAAGGCAGTATTTTAGGATTAATAGTGATTAATAATTGTTAATCATCTGTTATTAATGACATTCATGTAGGTTGGCCCATAGATGAGCTTCTCATATGTGTTGGATAGTCCATTGCCTAGAAATATCCCATTACAGACAAAATGGCATTCAATATAGCAGTATCAGTGTAATGCAGAAGATAAAATCAACTAGCAGAGATGTATGAAGGGTATATTTCATTAGCGAATTAAGTTATGAGGAACACAATAACTACCATATCATTTGATTATAGTTGGAAGAATGCAGCACATTACAGAGACTGGACTGCAGACTAGAGGACACAGACCAGATGAAGTTTGCCTTCAAAACACTTCCTATCGGACACAAGGAAGGGCGTTGTGTATGACAGTCCAAATTAATTTTTCCTTTGATGATATCTAATGTAATCATACATACACAGCATCCTGATTTTCTGACTGTAGTGGCTGACTCTGGGTCATAATTGGATACTGTCATTCCTGTCCTGTCTAGACTCTTGTTCTGCAGGTGAAGTTCAAAGTGAAACAGCAACGGAAGAGTACTACTAATTACTAATTGTCTCTCGTGTTTCATTTATCATTCATATGGTACACATTATAATCTGTCTAGACCTATCCAATAGTGCAAATTCAGTTAATATCATGGTTACAATGGCAACTTAATGCTAATGAGAACCTGAAATAAGGTGGCATAACTACTGATGTGATGTGACAGGTAGTGTTGGTAGTTCTGAGCTCAGTTACTGTCTGTGTGAAAATCCACCCTGAACAACTAGCATATAAATCTTTAGAACTAGCATGTGATCTTCAGTGGTGTCCAAGATTTATTTTAGAAGAAAATGGACCAAAAGGATGTTTAAACTCAAAAAATTCAGCTCAGAATTTTCACATTGGTCTATTATCACTTTTGTTAACAGTTTATGGTAAAGCTTCAACCTCCATGCTAATGTCACCGTCAATGCTGTCATGCTCGTTGATCGCTAACTAGCTAGATATTTATATTAATATTTATTTAACATCATTGTAACTGCGCTGGGAATGTCCCCCAGTGTTGTCAGAGCTGCTAATTTCTCAAAGGAATAAAAAAAATACAGCACCAACATACAAATTAGCGCCAGAATCACTAAGCACACCGCAGATATTTGATTATAAACATATTTAATCTGTTCCAGGGTGCAGGTTTCCTTTTAATAGCAGAATTTTATGACGTGGGGGATTTCATTATTATCATCAGTAGACTATTAGCATGTGATTGTTAAGACGAAAACAGAAAGGAGCACATCATTTAATTATAGCTGGAGTTATTTAGCACACATTACATACAGTGAAAATGGCATTTCAGTGACATTAGACATGGACTATGTAGATGTTGAGCCTCAAACAATAAGCATCATATATAAGCAAGAGCTGCCCTGCAGCTGGTCTGGTGTCCTGTGTCATGCTCTGTGTTCGTGGGATAAGCTCCAGATCCACCACCTCCCTGACTAGGATAAACCTGTTAATCAAGACGAATGAATGAATCAATGAATATAAGCAAGAACACAGTATACTATACTTTTTTCCTGAGACGATTGCTAATTTAATCATACTTACATATTAATATTCATTTTCTACATTGTCTTAGCTGACACTGGATCATAGCAGCAAAACGGCTGTCCAACTTTTCTCCCGTTTAATCCATCGGCCTCTTAGTCACTGTGATATATGACTCTGCGATAACTTTCCAATGTGACATATAGCTCCTGAGTCAATAAAGCTCACCCGCTTGCTGTAACAGGTATGAGGTGTTAACATTCATCAATACCTTACACTAGCATAACATACTGCTCAGAGGTGGAACCCCTGAGTCAATACGATACTATATCTACAATAATATACACAACCCATTCACTGGATCCCCAAATTCAAGTCTGAGCTTAGAATTTCTTTCTTTCAGTAGCAAGCTTGCTACTATAGATTGCTATGAACAAGGCATTCAAGACCAGAATAGGCCTTATGTTTTGATCTGCCTTCATATCACCAAACATATTTCATTAGCATGGGCTTTCTGTTTGATTGTGCCCGAGTGTCCCAGAGAAAGGAGAGGAAGTCAGGAAAGCCTTTCTATAACTTTCTAATCCTGAGAGCACTGTTCAGAAAGCTCTGCACTGTCTGTGCCCTCGGGTTTCACATGACTGCCATTCATTGCTTATATTGCTCTTTTTTTTCCTCTCAATTTTTGGCATCATGGATGATCTTTAATAGTGATAATTTTACAGTTTTGTCACTGACCCAGTTTTGTTTTCTTATTGCTTTAACAATTCAAATTCTCCTGCCCTAAGCACCTTTGCAATCTTGTTTTAAGACTTTTAGCTTTCATATCTTCAGCCAGAGTGTTTGTTAATAACTGAGCTGGTCTTCTATACAGTTTCTTGAACAGAGACTTTTGTGAGATTTTACAGACACAAAGAGAAATAAGAAGCTTGTCTGGGTCTGTTCTGGGGTATTGCAAGTTCTCTGGCACTCTAGACAGGAGTAATTTCATAAAAGGCCCAGTAATGTTGTTAGATTTAGTGATTCAGAATGAGCGTCTGAGTATTTTAGAGGCAGTTTGTGAATTGAAGCTAACATCCTGACCTCTTCTGAATGACTTACTGCCTGCTCGTATCTTCTCTGATAGTATTAGGTTGTTGGAGTGGTGGGTTCCTTGATTTGTAATGTCCTGTAATTATTATGAGGTCCAGATGAAGTGATTGATGAGAGCAGCAGAGGAGATGTGGAGAGTATCTGGCTCATTAAGGACACCAGTAAAGGCAGACTGATTGTGTGTGTGTGTGTGTGTGTGTGTCTTCTTCAGCTTTAAGTACTCTAAGCCAGGGGTGCTCAAAATTTTTGTAGCCAGGGACCCATTTAACTGTAAAGTAAATTCTACAGACACCCTCTGTACAGAATTATTTTATGGACATTATTTAAAATATGTACAGTAAAATTTTGTCTATTTATTAGAGCCATAGAGCTTTATATACCTGAACTTTTCTCCAACAGAGCTCAATAGGTCCAAGCTGACATTATTTGTAGGTCAACTTGTTTTTGAGTTATTGAGGTTTTGATTAAATCATTTCCAGTCAAATAGGCTTGTGATTTCCACCAAAGTAACTAAAGTAAAAAAATAATTAGATTCCCTGTCCATTCTTCGCAGACCCCTGGGGGTCCTCGGATCCCACTTTGAGCACAACTGCTCTATGCATTAGCATCTGATCTTTCAGGGGTACATCACGTCACTACCTCAATTAGCATATTGTTTACAAAAGACAGTGCGGTCAAACCCACAGCCACACACTATCCTCACCTTATACACCACCAGTAATGCACAAAAGAGCTTTTATTCTGCATTCGCCTCTCGGAGCTCATGCAGAGTTGGGTGACGCATGGACTCCCTACAGTCCCCTACGGCAGCTCACCTCCCCACTATGTGACCCCCCTGTCTGGCCGGACGAGACCCCCTCCTTCCCTCCCTCCAGCCCCGTGCAGCTTTAATAACACACACTGCTCTCCTCTCTGCAGGAGTCCACGCTCTCATTCTAATGGAGGGAGACAGGCAGCCCAAGGCTCTTGATATGTGCAGAGCATACAATATAAGTGCAGGCTAACAAGTCACACTAATACACAGCAATCTAGCAGACATATATGCTCCTGAAGCCCAAACCATGTGTTTGTATATTTTAAAGTTCTTTTTAATATTTGTAATAAGTAGCACTTAATAACTGTGGAAACTGAGCAACGTCTTTATTTAGGAAATATACCGAGCTGAAGTGTGGGCAGTGACTGACCGTGGGAAAAATGCATCCATGTATGAGGACATCAAAAATGTAATGTCCTTATATGAGGATGTTTGTACATGTTGCATTCATTCATTTTTCATTTCGAAGTGGAAGAAAAATTCCACATTTTCATTTAGAATTGAAACAGGAATGAAGGAGTGTACCAGTTCCAATTTCCAGTGTCCTTGTATAGGGATATATCCTATTTGTATGTCCACATTCAGACTCAGACTCCCCGTTGTCCCTGCTACAATCGATGCATCACCCTGGGTATATATTGATCAATATGTGTCCCTTGTGTGGGGACATATGTTGCTTCTCATTAAAGCAAGGGTCACGAAGGTCAGACTGTGACTCAGTCGGTCTACCCATTACTTTAACCCATACTTACCAGATTACATGTGAAGAGCACCGTGCTAATGAATTAGATATGTAATAACCTAGGCCCCTCCATGGTTTGTGGTCTGACAGCTTGATTAATCTAAATACCCATGTGAGGTTTAGAAGGACCCAGTCTTTGTCCAGTGTGGAATATGATTATGCTGATTAGTTGAAAATAGTGCTGAGCTGTTTCAAAGACTCATTTGTTGGATTAAGGTTCCTATAGAGCTGTGCACATGACTGAAAAAAGTCTTTGTGCACATATAAATATATTCATAGAGACAAATAGGAAAGCAGCCATTTGAACCTGGTTTATATTTAGATGAGCTATACCTTCAAAAAATGTATATATACATGCATACAATTAACATTTCTTCTAGATGGGAATATATTGGTAACACCAAAAAGATTAAATTCCAATTCAGGAGGTATTGATTAGTTCTTTATATGTTCTGTTGTTCTGTTATTAGACCACCATGCTGAAAATAAACGCAAACCTACACACATAGCCAGCTGACTTAGTCACCCTTCTGAGTGAAAGTGTAAATGACTTCCTGTTTTTCTTCTCAAGTGGGTTGTATTAATCATAGAAGTCTTTTTTTATCTGTCTCCTCCAAGGATTCGGATACAATATGTTGCCACAGCACAAAACTAACCAAAATTATTCTCTTATACTAATCACTTTACTCTAGAATGATGCTTTCATATGTCTAATACCACAGTCATCATATTGGCCTGGAGTTCAGCCAGCTCTAAATCACATTGACCACGGTTTTTAATTAGATATACAAGTGACTGAGACAGATTTATTGTGATGGCTTTTTTTTGTCCATCCATCCAATCATCCATCCCTGTATCCATCTATGTATCCATCCATCCATCCATCCATCCATCCATCCATCCATCGGCCTTGCCATTATCATGATGTATTGTGTTCCTTTGCCCTGGTTGCTCCCCTTAATCTTAGGTAATGCTAGCATTGCTGTTTCTAGTAGACATTTTCTGAGGAAAAAAAAATTGAATATAATAGATTTTGCTTAGTCACGATGAACAGATAAGAAGTGTTCTCCATATACACATGTAGCCTAAAGTAATTGGACCAGTTGGTGCAGATGCAGCATCTTAGAATGCTGTGCCTGACTCACACTGAGGCTTGGAGGAAAGTAATGTTTTCTTTTCATCTGCATAACCAATTTCTCTCTCTTCTTGACCCACAGATGTGGACGAGCCCGTGGTCTTTGGCACGAACTCTCTGCAGAGAAGAAAAAAAGGCCTGGCAGGTCTGCGTGTCACCCAGCAGAAGAGCAAATCAGGTCTATTGATCAGCCTCCCACAGGACTTCCGCCAGATCTCTTCCATCATCGATGTGGACATCCTGCCTGAGACACACCGCCGTGTGCGCCTGCATAAGCATGGCACCCACAAACCTCTGGGCTTCTATATTCGTGATGGTGTGAGCGTTCGTGTCACGCCACAGGGTGTCGAGAAAGTGCCTGGTGTCTTCATCTCGCGTCTGGTTAAGGGCGGCCTGGCTGAGAGCACAGGTTTGCTCGGGGTCAACGATGAGATACTGGAAGTTAACGGCATTGACGTGGCTGGCAAGTCACTGGACCAGGTTACAGACATGATGGTGGCCAACAGCCACAATCTGATTGTGACGGTCAAGCCAGCCAATCAGCACAACAACGTGATACACAGATCGAGCAAAACCTCAGCTGGCAACAACTCTGCCGGCTCAGGAGGATCCGTGCTTTCCCAGGACTCCATTCCTAGTCCTGCCTCTCAAACCGTTAGCCAATACAGTAACAGCAACAGTGTGATGGAAGGGGACAGCGATGAAGATGAAACCGACCTCATTATCGAGAGTGATAACCTGCCTGCTTATACGTCACATCATCTGACCAATGGAAATGGCATTGTTTCTTCATTGGCTACTTATGGGCAGAGGCCTCTCCCCCAGAGCGTCTCATTGCCTAGTACCAGCTCTATGAGCTCGCACAACAGCAGTCCCAATAAGACAAGCAGCAGCCAAGAAAGCATGAGAGAGGACGGCAACTTCATCACATTGTGAAACACCTCAAAAATATTTCTTATCATATCATATGAACATCCTCATACAAAGTTTTTATGCACAACTAGAACAAAGTGAAGGATAAATGTTTTATGGTACTGTACCTACTGACACAAAACATCAAGTTGATGTTGATCTCCCTAAGAACTCGCCCCCCAGTTGAAGGGGGGATGTGAGCATGGTGAGGGGAAAATGCGGCCTGGACCGTCTCCAGAGTAAATGTGTGCACATCACCTCATGGAAGTGCCTTATGGACCCATTTTTATCTAATAACTGAACAAAAGATCATTCATATCATATAGAGTACATACATTGTGCCACAACTGATGAAGGAGCAGAAACTAGCACACAAACACACACTCTCTTCATGGTGGTGTTGACACCTTGATGCCTAGTCCGATCTCCACCTGCACTATAGTAGTGGTGGAGTCTGTGTTCTCCACCACATATACTCTGCAGAGACACTGGAATGTTTATCTGATGCTTCCTGCATGTCAAAATGGCATAGTAGCATTGGTAAGAATGATGAAGAATTTAATAATGCACATGTAATAGAGCTGTCCTGATCCATGATGTATGTGTTATGCATCTCTGATTTCTGTGATTTGGGCTCCAGGAAATTCTGTTAGGACACACCATGTCATCTTTATAGTATCACTTATAGTATACATTCTAGCTGTGGCTTTTGTATTTGCTTCTACTTTACAGTAACTAGCTATCTGCCTTTCACCATACAATCTCTTCTACAACTTGCCTTTGATGGTGTAATGTTGGGTCAATTTTGCTGCTAGATGTAATTCAGCCTTATAAATCTGTCCTATGTTTTAAATTTCATGGCTAAGTACACACCAAATGTTGCCTACTGGCTAATGAATTGCAGCAAAAAGGAAGAGGAACAATACAATAATCTACGATCTATAATCTTACATGAGGAAATGGCAAATCCAGTCCTAATGACATTTGAAAGCCAAGTTCCCTCTCTATCAACTCATGCTATCAGATTCCATTCATTCACTCTGTCAGTTCTCACATAGCTCTCACTGAACTACGTTTATGTTTATATGCACTAAAATTCAGGATCTGTCTAGTTTCATTTCTCTCAGAACGCACAAAGTGTTTCAGAAGGTATCGGATACTGTCTCTCTCAGTCTGTCTCCCCAGACCTGTCTCACCTCAAGCTGCTTAAAGTGTTATGATCCCAGGGATAGCTGCTTGGCCCCAGAGTTGGGTAGCCTCTCTGCTTTTGAAGCTGGCTGCCTACATTCGCCCGCCTGGGGTTGTTATCCACTCTCCCTAGAAATATATCAATAATAGATGTTTTACTCGCACTGAGATGTGCCTCAGAGAGAGAGGGGGCCTTGACATCTAGTGGACCCAGCTGTCTGCGTGCTGTCTGATGTACTCTGTGTTTGTGTTTAAAAAAAAAAAAAAAAAAAAGGAAATTCCTTTCATGTTTGTAAAGGCTAAAATTCAGCCTGACTGGGGAGCTGGTTCGTACATTCCGCTCCTGATATGTGTGAGTGTGTGTGTGTGTGTAAAGCGAAAGAAACTCATTTCCAAATCACAAATAGGATACCGACAATGAAGGAGAATGGAGGAGGAACTCAACAAAATGGAGCTGGAACAAAACTGTTGACTTTTCACCAACTTTCTGTGTTTTTAAAGTTATTTTTCGAAACAGTAGAAGAAACGTGGCCAGCAAAAACACATAGTATGCCAAAATGTTTAGAAACCTGTGGATAGGTGTGTTCCTGGCAGGTGTAGTTTCATCACTGGAGCCTTCTTTATTTCCACCTCATCATATTTATTTCCACTCTATCATATTATAGTATATTTAAGCAGGTCTTCAAGCTGAGAAAGGCTGTAGAACTGGGCTTGTTTTGACATACCCAGACACAACGTCTGCAAATCTAACACCTCTGACTCACTGGGACAGCTGGAGTGAACATGAAATAAAAGATGGACACAATCGTAGGCAAAGGGCATTTAAAAGGGATTGGACAGCTGGAAGGGTATTTTTGGGAGGTGGAGATTTGTCATCCTAGTGTGATTAGGTTACTTAAGAGGATATATTTTTAGGAGGAATTGTCCAAATGCACTGGTTATTATTTCTGAAGGGCAGTATGAAAAGATATTCACGTATTTCTCTCTGTCTCTCTCTCTCTATCTCTGGCTAATCAGTATCTAAAGATATGAATGGCACACAAATTGGAATAACAGCCACCGTAAGAAAAAGTACCATGAACCTAATTTTTTTATGTATGTAAATGTATGTGTATATATACAATGAGAAAATGGACAATTTTGTAAACTGGGAGTCCTTTTTATTAAAAGAGCAGTATATATACAGTATATGTGTAAAATATGGAAAGTATTTTTCTTATTCTTGTACTTTTGTATGTATATTGGAATCCAGGAGAAGACGTTTCTATTTCTTTTGCGTGTGAGGAAGCAAACGGAAAGCTGAAGAAATCTATGATTTTATAATCAGATGGGTGGAGGTGTATCATACTGTGAATGCAAATATGCGAATTTTAAATTGTTCTATGGAAATAAAAGTATTCAAAACAATGCACGTTTACTGTCTTGTTTAGGGTTTTTTAAAAATGCCTGTTTAAATTAACCTACTTAATTTAAGTCACAATTTGCAAGGTTTGTCTATGAATTGATAAATAAAACAATTTGACAAAGCTAAAAAAAGCATTTTGACACTAAAACCCAAAAGTGGCCCTCTTCCAGCTCCCCCAGCACACATATAAAACAGGAATAATAAACCAAATGAAGCAGAATATCCAGAAATATCCAGTTCAGAGCCCTTCACTTCCCAACACTTAGGACTACTTTTCATCAGTTACATGATACACTGCATTAATCATGAAGTGTTCCTACCGGAAGCACTTGAACAAATTTTTCCTGAATCTGTGTTTTGAAAACACTTTTTTCATGTAGTAATGTTTTAATATACAATATTATGATATCCAGGAACCTGATAATAAAACAGCAGGTAGCTATAGTGTTATGGAAACGGAATATTAACACATGCCTAATCATATGTGGGTAGAACTGCGGAAGTGTTCAATGTTAGCAGAGCCTTTTTCACACCTTGCCTTCAGGCTCTCATTGACTCCAAACTGTTTAATCAGAATACAATTCTTCACTTTGTTGATAAAATTAGGAGTAGCTATTAAGAGCTTGCTACATAAAACCTAAATCGAAGCAAATCAAATGTTATATTTTTGAATTACACCAAAATGGCTTATGTTCTGAAAATAAAAAACAGATTCAGTTCCTTATGGACAGCTTGTAGTGATGGCTCATCGAACAAACTTACTTAAACTAATAAAGTACTGTAATGGCCTTAATATGGCGGCCATGGTCTCCAAGGGAAAATAGAGAAGGGAAGTCAACAAAGGTGTACAAACCCTGATTTTTCTACACTACCTTTCCATTTTAATAAGAAACACTATGGCCCCCTCTACTGTTAATCTGTGGAAGAAGACAAATTCCTCTAAGACATTGTGTAGCATTAGAATTATACCCTGGATATGTTTATTTTATTATAGAAAATATCTATTATCTATTTATATATGAACTAATTTTTGAAAGAATGGTATTTCTCTCAAAATATGCACCAAATTATTGACATCCCTAATGAAAAGGTTAAATAAAAGTCCCCAGGAACACTGTTGTTGCTATACCTGGTTTCCCTGGAGTATAAATATAAGGTTGTACACAGGGAAAATCTCTTTGTCATCCATTACCATGGGAAGAACCAAAGAACTTTACACTTGAAAGAGAGGTTGTTTTCTAGTTGTTTATCTGGTAATGGATATAAAATACATAAGCAGATAAAAATACTATTAAGCACAATTATGGCCATAATAAAATTTCTTGTATCTGAAACAGGTTGAAAATTTCCAAAAATTGGACCAGTGAGTACACTGTCCCCCTGCACAAAGAAAAAGAGAAAAGCGACCAAAGATCACAATTTTGGAATTACACAGATTAGTTGATTCCTGCTGTTGTCAACTGTTAAATGCCACATTCATAATAAGTTGTTTGGAAGCACTGCAAGAAAGAAGCCCTTCCTGAGAGCACCTGAACTTCACCATGTGTCATTAGAGCTACAACTGGCATCATGTGTTTAGGTCATGTGAAACCAAAATCTTTTTTTTTGGCAATACACACCATCAGCATGTTTGGTGACAAAAAGCAACTAGATGTATTTAAAAAACAAAAAACAAAAAAAAAAAACACCTGATTCCCATTGTAAAATATGGCAGTGGATCAGTGATGCTTTGCAGCTGGTGGTTCAGGGGCTCTTTTATTCACCGATTGATGGCATCATAAATTCTTCCAAGTACCAATATATTTCAGTCAAAAACCTGGTTGCCAGAAGGTTCAAGGCAATAGAAAGCACAACAAGAGTTGAACATAGTCTCTAGCTTTGAAACGTAGTTATAACCTGTGGTCTGAATTGAAGAGGAAAATGCACACGAACAGAACTAAGAATACAAAGGAGCCTAAACATGTACTAGAGTGGACCGGGATACATCTAAAAGTTTCTCCAACCTTGTTAAACATTACAGGAAGAGACTCAATGCAGTTATTCTCTAGGGCAGGGGTCACAAAAGATTAATTGTAAGGGTGTCAAAAAACTCGCAATGGGTCTGTTTGGGAAATGAAACCGTCAGCTTTTATTGGTGAGGTGATGGAAGTTCTGCCTCTCTTCAGTGAGTGTAATCAGGCTTTGGTTGCAGTACACCTAAATTTATATATCTGGCTATGATATTAATCTCCAGGCTCCGTGGTACCCCAGTCTTAGTGCTCAATCATTTGGCCTATCGTTTCAGGAAGCTCTTCCTCTTACACAATAGTTTAGATGCATTGGTGGACAGCACATGCATGTGATTTTGGGAGGCATGGATTTGAAAAGGAGAACAAGGGGAAGAGCTTGTTTTGATTTATATACTTTTTCTTTTGACTACACTTCATTTTCACGAGTTGTTATTGAGAACCATTGCCCAAGACCATATAGTCGGGAATGGACAAAAACATTCAAAACAGCTCGCCCGTAAAACCACCTGATAAACTGATTGGTTGTTCTCCCATCCCTCTCCATTATGCATTCACTCTTTTGCCCAATATGCAGAGATAGACATTTAGGTCTAAGAATAAGACTTCATTAGCTGTCACACTGCTCAAATAGCTAGAAACAAAACATGCAAAATAACACAAGAGACAACTATCATATGCTCATGGATGTGTATTTTAATAAAAATAATTCTGTCAAAATTAAATGAGTACAATATTTCTTTAACATGTTGCCAGTACATACGTATGTTTTTTTTCTTTTCAGCTATTGTTTTCCTTTTTTATTTTTGTTTTTAAATGTATTTAAAGGTTCATGCTAAGTAGAGGCTAATTCATTTCACAATGGCTAAAACCAAAACTCAAATAAAATTGAAATAATAACAGAAGTAAATTGTGCACAGCTTGTTGTATTCAGCTTAGTTCTATTTGTCCTGCTCGTTCGTTATCTGAGGCAGAGATGCCACTACACGAATAAGCAAAGAGGGACAAATTTTTCCTAGGCGGATATCAGCGCAATTCTTTCCTTCATTTGTATATAGTAGGTCCCTGATCGAGGTTCAGCTCTATGTTCAACCATTTTAAAATGGGTGGATAACCAAATGAGCTCCTGAAGATTTTTTTTTTTGCCATATAAAAACACCCCTAAAACACAGGCTTTACTATGTACAGATCAGTAAAAGTACGAGCTCTTAGATCTAGCTCTGTTATACATGACGTCTCCATGCAACACCACTCAGCATCTTCATCAATTCATGTACCAGAATAAGAAAAGAGAACTCGTATGTTGAATTAACACACTATTGCAAAGTGCACAAAGTATGACCTAAAGGAGTAGCCTTAAACACATCAAGAACTTGTTGGTAGAATGGTATACTCTTTTGTGAACCAGTTTGGCTTTTAGCTCATGTTTATCTTGAACCAGGTGTACTCTAGACCATTGTTTCTCACTCTTGGTCTTGGAGTACCGCATGCACATGTGGATAGTTTCCCTGCTCACAGCTCGCCTGCTTCAACTCATCACCTGATTAACAAGCCTCAACTAGGTTGAACTGGGCGAGTTATTAAAATGTGCAGGCCTGGGGTACTCCATGCCGACCACTGAGAAACATAGCTCTGGACTATTCTTGAAAAGTTCAGAACCCTTGGACCTGCTCGGTGAAAAGATCAACCAAATGCCGCTATTGCACAGGCTGTGTAATCTCTACTACTGCTTCCTGTGACGTGAACAGGGTTGTTTGCACTCTGAGAGAGGTATAACTGAGAAAACAATGCAATATGTTCAAAAACAACAGGACATATAGGTGTAAAATAAAGGATGTAACAATCGTACAGTGACCAGCAGTGAAAAGTAATTAATGCTAAGGAAATGGCTGGTTCTGGGGAAGAAACTGGGTTTGTCTATGGTTAGAGGCCAAGAGAAACATTAAAAGAAGTGAGTACCATAGAATAAAAATGTGCCATTTTGTATATATTGACCCAAATGAGAGAAAGGAGACCACTTTGGTCACGTCCTGCAGTGACTGAGTCGGTATTGTGTGTAGTGATAATGTCACAGTGTGTGATGGCACAACAGCGAGACAGTGAGAGAATGGACTCAGGAGAAATGTGAATTAAGGAACAAAGCCTGTGATGGAGAAAAGAACAAAAGAGGTAAGAACCACCATAATCCCAAACCCCTCATTCATTTTATGGATCTTCCACTCTATAATAGCTGATGTACAGTGTCTCCAACAGTCGTCTTAATCAGTCTAATACCTACAGCTACACAATCAGTAGAGATGGTGTCAGTAATTTGAGGAAACCCCTCGTCATAAACACTATCCTAGCAGATACAAAATGTAGGAATTAGTGGAACAAATTATTTAGGTTCCAAGCTTCAATGCTGCAAAGTTAACGAAATTACTAATCTTGGTTCTCTTTGACAAAAACTTCATATTTTTATTCATTGCAGCCACACACAGACACCCACAGGTTAAATTTTGATAAAGCTGACCAAAAACGTTAAAAGCTTACATGGGGTCTTACATAATTTCTGAAGTTTACTCTATAAAGATCATCATTAAAATAGAAGCTTTTCTTGAAGTGAGAGACCCAGACTTTGTAAAAAAAATACTTAACAAGTCTGGGTCTGCAATACATCTGTATGATTCGCATCTAATAAAAAGACTAGTGCTGGTGCCTGAGGTGAACTATTAGCTTGGAGGTGAAATGGGAAGTCTGAATCTTCTCAAAAATCTTGAACACGCTTTCAAACAAATACAAAAAACAAACCTGTGGTGTAGTAGCCAGTAAAATTTCTGTTATATATATATATATATATATATATATATATATATATATATATATATATATATATATATATATATATATATATGTATGTATGTATATGTGTGTGTGTGTGTGTGTGTGTCTGTGTATGTATGTATGTATAAATAGTATGTGTGTGTATATATATATATATGTGTATATATATATATATATATACATACATACACACACACACACACATACACATATATATATTCATACTGTATATAAGCAAAGCCTTACTGAGTAGTCACAGTACTGCTGGCTGTAGCAATACCTCATTCTACATGCTAAATGACACGTGTCAGAAATACCTGAGTTCTGAATAAGGGAGGTGTGTTGCTTCTTAGAATTTGAAGAAGACTTTACTGCTATGTATTACCCTCAATATGGTGTGTGTCTGGAATACTATGCACTGAATCCACCCATAAAAACAAAGAAGGGAATTCTGGTTCAATGTCAAGGCGAGCACAACAAACTGACAAAATAGAAACTAAAATAAAAATGACTAGATAAACAGAATAATAATTAATTGCCTTTAAATAGTGTCACACAGTTTGTATTTAATAATACTAAATTAAAAAGAAGCCTCTCCTCCATGTGTCTAGTCATCTCTCATCCGAACTGCCTGCGGCAAGTGAATGCACTGTTTCAAACAAGCGTGTTCCTCATGGCAACCGGCTGGAAAGTCCTCTTCTTAACTGTCCTGAACATTGCCTGAGGAAACAAACACACACCCCCGCACGAATTATTACATGGAAACATCTCACACACAAAAAAAAAAAAACAGCACGCATCCACATTATGATGGTACCTTATTGTACAATGTCAATACGTTACACACCTGGATAACTGTAGCATTAAGGCACTGAAATGTGTGCAGAACACGTGAGCAGCAGCATTGACAGATAGCAGACATTGGAAGTGGCACTTTGGCTATGTTTACATTCAGTCTGAATGAATTCATTCCAATTAAAGATTCCTAATGATCTGTTTTTTTATGAATCTTAAACTAGATACTCTATAGATAATCTCTGTTTTTATGGATATTAAATGTAATTCAAAATATTCAAAATAATAATATTATTCAATAACAAAATGCACACATTATCAATCGGTATAATGCCTTTAATGATCTTCTGATGTTACCAAGATTAAGAGCCATTGTTTTTTTTTTTTTTTTTTTTTTTTTTTTTTTTTAAACAGTATGCATGACCTGTGTCCTTGCTGGATTTCCGGCAATTAATTAAACACTGAAATTTACTGAGGTTAGTCCGTGTCCTGCGTCTGCTTCAGAAGGTTAGTTTAATCTCCATCCCACCTCCCATTCAACCTCATAATTCTTTTAAATAGATTAAAATGTGTAACATGAATTGTGCTTTCTTATAGGATCATTTTATCGTTTTATTATTTTATTGTATAAGGAGCGCACTATGACCCAAACACAGATAAGCAGAATGCACAAGCAGATTCTGGTAGTGAAAGTAATCAGATCTATATGCCCATTATTCTTCAAGTTAATGGATTATTAAAATTTTCAGCTGCACAGAAAGTTCAATCAGATTGGCCTTAATCGGTTTACTGTTTTCCAATTAAAGTGTTTACATGAACGTCCTCTATTCTGATGGAGATCACGGTCATTATAGGCTGCATGTAAACATGGATAATAAGAGGCAGAAAGGTGTTATTGCATTCCAAGGAATTTGCCAAAGTGGGTTGCAACAGATGGTTTAACAGTTCTCTAATCAATCAATGTGATAAACCTGGAAGATTATTTAGAACAGCAGGTGATGCACTGAAATTGGCACCCACATTATCTCTAGGTACACTGCATCCAGTCAGCTGAAGAATGGGCCACAATTGACAAGAACCAACTCAAGACAACATTGGAATATTTACCTGACAGGACTGGTGCTATTATTAGGTCTAACACAGGCGTAACGAGGGTAGGCGTGTTATTCAGACAGGAGTAGGTGCAACCAGGTATAATGAATGAAATGACACATACGAATGATTTTTGGTCTACAGAGTTAGTAGTTTGCAAAGAATGGAGTGGTCATTGTCAGGTAACTGTGTGTTTGTGTGTGTGTGTGAGTGTGTGTGTGTGTGCGTGTGTGTGCGTATGCCAGAGAGCTGGATCCGTCACCTGGACTTGGGCTAGTGCAAAAAGTTGTCGACTCTGGCGAATGAGCAGGAGCCGGAGCGCACACGGGCCATGAGCTGCACACACTCGGTGGCCTGCCCCAGTGCCAGCATGAGGGGGGGCTGCTTGGGTAAATTCTGAGACTCTGTTGGAAAAGCAGAGTGAGTGAGAGAGAGAGAGAGAGAGAGAGAGGGAGGGAGAGAGGGAGTGGGAGTGAGTGAGTGAGAGAGAGTATGAGTCAAGAGAGAGAGAAAGAGACAAAGGGGAGAGGGCACTCTCAGTATTGGGGTTTGTCATTTACTTGAATTTTTAAACAGAAAGTACACACTTGAAAGGTGAAAATGTCTAAATAACTCAAAAAGGTTTTATGCTTGGCTGAATTTACTTACTGATAAAGAGAAGACACAATAAAGGGTGATACAAAGTAATTATTTATTCCAAAATTAATTTCTAAGTCGGACTCTCCATTACTGACTGGTGATCTTTGTGAGTGCCCTTGTTGCTCTCTCTTCAGAGCACTGGTATGAAACTTAGAAAAATAAGTATCCTAAAGGGTTCTTCAGTGTCTCTATCTGGGGAAACCCTTTAAAAATTCGGTGTAGAACCTGAAAGAACAGGGTTTTGTTTTTCACAAAGCATCCTAAGGAGAACCCCTTTAAAACATGAGCTCCATGAACCATCCAAAGATCCTTTCTTTAAGTGTGTTGTGGATTGGAACAAACATCTATTTTCTTATTAGCAGCAAGCATATATTTCACTAAACATCTGGATATTTGAATAGCTATTTAATAAACTACATTCAAATTTTTCCATTCCATCTTCAGTAACCATGCCTATCCAGGGAACACTGGGTATGAAGCAAGAATACACCCTGGGTGGGGCACAGACCATTGCAGGGCACCATACACTCACACATTCACATCTAGGGGCAATTTAGTGTAGTCATTTTACATAGCCAATTTTTTTTTGTTTTTGTTTTGTTAAGAGGAGAACCTGTAGGAAACCTTCAGGACCGAACTGGGGTCCTTGGAGCTGTGAGAGCAAGAAGTACTGAAAAAATTCCATAAACAATAACACTGCATAAGTGTATGTGTTGGTTTATGTGTGTATGTGTATGTGTGTGCGTGTGTGTGTGTGTGTGTGTGAGCGTGTGTGGGTTTGCGAGCCAGGAGGTTGTTACCCAAGATGGCGCTGTTGAGAGCAGAGCAGATGGCCTCTCTCTGTGTGGGGTCCAGCTGCTGGCCCACTGGGCAATTCCATGGGTCCGAGTATGCCAGTAGACTAAATGCATCCTATGCACATGCGCGCACACACACACACACACACACACACACACACGCGGTGGTAATCAAACACAAAGTCAGTGTCAAAATAATGTCAAAATATTCATTTCTTAGCCATTAAGATCATTAATGACAGGCATCTGTAAAAATTTGCACAGGCTTTGGAGTGGGTAATATGGCAAAATATATCAACATACTTGAACACAGCTTCATGATACACAGTATGCATCACGATACACTAGATGGACAAAAGTTTGTGGACACCTGATCATCACACCCATATGTGGATCTTCCCCAAACTCTTGCGACAAAGTTGGAAGCACACAATTATCAGGGCAGTCGTGGCTTAATGGTTAGAGGCTCGGACTTGTAACCCGAAGGTGAACCTGAAGGTCGTAGGTTCGAGTCTCAGGTCGAGTCTCAGGTCCGGCATTGTAGGTGGGGGGAGTGAATGACCAGCGCTCTCTCCCACCCTCAATACCACGACTGAGGTGAGACCCTTGAGCAAGGCACCGAACCCCCAACTGCTCCCCGGGCGCCGCAGCAAGAAAAGGCTGCCCACTGCTCCGTGTGTGTGCACTTGGATGGGTTAAATGCAGAGCACAAATTCCGAGTATGGGTCACCGTACTTGGCCACAAGTCACTTCACTTCACTTATCTACAATGTCATGCATGCTGTAGAATTAACATTTCAAACATGGGGCTCAAACATGTTAAAGCATGACAGTGCCCCTGTACACAAAGCCATGGTTTGCTAAGGCTGGAGTGGAAGAACTCGAGTTGCCTGCACAGAGCCTTGACCTCAACCCCACTGAACACCTTTTGGGATGAACTGGAATGCTGACTGCACCCCAGGCCTCCTCGCCCAACATCAGTGCCTGACCTCACTAACACACTTATGGGTGAATGAGTGCAAATCCCCACATATACGCTCCAAAATCTAGTGAAAAGTCTTCGCAGAAGAGTGGAGATTATTATATTAAATCTAGAATCGGATGTTTAACAAGCACATATTGGTGTGATGGTCAGGTGTCCACATACTTTTGGCAATATGGTGTATTTTATTTTGCTAAGAACGTGTCAGCAAAGCAGCAGTGCCACATTTAAAATTCAGTTTAAATTCTGGTTTCCTTTTTAATTACAAAAATAAATGTTTAAATGGGGAAAGCTGGGAAAATAAAACTGATACAAAAACCTATAATAGAAATACATGCTAAATTAGCTCCTTGTTACTGTGAAAAACAGTGCAGTTGGTCAATGTTGTAGAGATAACACTGAGATACCAAAATACCTTAGATATGTTTATAAAAATATATTTTGTCATAATTATCACAATATTGATAGCATTTTGGCACACTGTCAAATGAAAAGCACATATAATGAAAAGCATATCTCAAAGTTTGTGAAAATAAGGAGATTCTTACCGTAACAGTCCATATACAACAGTCCATATACAAGGGCTATAAATGATTACTAAACTACATATCTGAATTCCAGGTAAAGTCTTACATAATACACAACATGGGAGTAAAACACACTTCAGGATCTCCTCCTGGAGTGTGCACACCTTACATCCACCAAACAGCAGATCGCTAGTGATTAAAAGTTGTGTAGTGTGAGGGAGGGACTTTGAAATTCATGTAGTGTGCACTCTGCTTTAGGCAAGATGGTTTATTTTTAATCATCATTCTCCTGATACATTCTCCCTCGCGCTGTACCTGCAGCATCTTCTTATGCATGGCGTTCTTGCCATACTGGCGTGAGAGTTGCTCACTGAGCGCCTGCAGCTCGCGGCCAAACTGGATCATGCGCTCCGTGGCAGCCTGGTTACCCCCACACAGCTGCCTCGAGCCACAGCTGTCCTCTAGAAGGAGAAAGAACATGAGACAAGCTCATTTAGGCATGGATCATTTGCAAAATCCATGACAGTATTTCCACAGAGAGCTACACATGTTCTTAAAATAATTAAGGGTGGGTACCCAATAAAAATCAGACAGCTTACAAAGGAACCGTAACATTCAATCAGTATATTGTCACGTCGATAGATTTCCTTCTCTAGACATACAGTCAGGTCCATAAGTATTTGGACAGACAATTTTTTTTTATAGAATTTTTCCTCTGTACATCACCACAATGGAAATGAAGCAATCAAGATGTGATTAAAGTGTTGACTTTCAGCTTTAATTCAAGGAGTTTAAAAATATTGCATTAACCATTTAGGAATTACAGACATTTTCTACACAGTCCCTCCATTTTCACAGGCTCAAAAGTAATTGGACAATTGACTGATAAGCAGGTGTGGCTATTTCATGACAAATTAAGAAGATAAAAGATCTGGAGTTGATTCCAAGTGTTGGATTTGCATTTGGTAACTGTTCATGGGAACTCTTAGTATGCAGTCCAAAGAGGTGTCGATGCTAGTGAAGGAGGCCATCATTAGGCTGAAAATACAAAACAGACCTATCAGAGAGATAGCAGAAATGTTAGGAGTGGCCAAATCAACATTCTTAAAAAGAAGAAATGCACTGGCGAGCTCAGCAACACCAAAAGGCCTGGGAGGCCACAGAAGTCAACTGAAGTGGATGATCGCAGAATTCTTTCTTTGTTGAAGAAAAAGCCCTTCACAACATCTAGCCAAGTCATGAACACTCTCAAGGAGGTAGGCGTATCATTGTCAAAGTCTACAATCAATAGACGCCTTCATAAATATAAATACAGATAGTTTACCACAAGATGCAAACCACTGGTAACACTCAAGAACAGAAAGACCAGATTAGACTTTGCTAGAAAAACCTGTATATATAAAAAAGCCTGACCAGTTCTGATGCAAGATGCAAGAATGATGGGTAGAGAAGAGTATGGAAAAGGAACGAAAGGGCTCATGAGCCAAAGCATACCACATCATCTGTCAAACATGTGGAGGCAGTGTTGTGGTATGGGCATGTATGGCTGCCAATGGAACTGGGCCACTGGTGTTTATTGATGATGTGACTGCTGATAGAAGTAGCAGGATGAATTCTTAAGTGTATAGAGCTATACTTTTTGCTCAGATTCAGTCAAAAGATGCAAAACTGGTAGGATGGCGCTTCACAGTACAGATGGATAATGACCCAAAACATACCGCGAAAGCAACCCAAGAGCTTCTTTAAGGCAAAGAAATTAAATATTCTTAAATGTCTGATGACCTCAACCCAATTGAGCACGCTTTTCACTTAGATGCCCAATTGAGCATGCTTTTCACAAGATGCTCAGTACAGCTAATTTCCTTATAAAACTGCACAAATTGTACCTCAGACTACAATTTTTTTTTAAAGCGAAGGATCGTCACACCAAATATTGACATTATTTTTGAAGGCATCTTTGCTCTACAGCATTTCTTTGCATGTGCCTAAGACTTTTGCACAGCACTGTAATTAAATGCTGAATGCATCCAGTGGCTGATCTTTTTATACAGATTAAATGTGCTGTGACATGTATGATTTAAAAGCTCTAAAAAGGCTTTCCAGCCTCCGTTATAGACCACTGCATCGGTGTCTCCTGCATACAGAAAAGCTTGGTTTATGAACAGCTAGAAGTGGGGTGAGAGGGAGGAAGAGAGGAAGAGAGAGAGAGAGAGAGAGAGAGAGAGAGAAGAAATGAGATAAGACAGGGGTCGTCTTCAAAAGGAAGAAAAATGAGTGGTGAATTATTAAAGGCCCTACACATTAACATCAAGATCGGACAGCATTCGACTATGTTAAAAACAGTGTGGGTGTATGTGTGTGTGGGTGTATGTGTGTGTGTATACATATATACATATATATAAACAAAGCAAACAATGCTTTTAGAATGTCATCAGATTAGCCAGACCATTTCTGGAGGTAGTCTGGCTGTGATCAAACCTCAGATTGGATAAACAGAATGGCCCTTATTCAAAAAAAACTGCATACAATCAAATCTGATTGTAAAACAAGCGTACACAAATTACTTTAACAGTTTCCCGGTCGGCGTGCTTGTAATTGTGAGTGGAATATTGTAACAGCCAAACAATTGCTCGATTTGCAGTTAAATAATCTAATCACAAGCAATACCAATCATAATTATAGCAAGTATAGTAATTTGAGTAGTTCAAGTGTTAACAGAAAATAACACTGATGCTCATAACTGTACACAAGAGAAGAAGCAGAAGAACTACACGCAAATATGTCATTACGAAATAACCTCAAAATCACATAGCAACAGCTAAAACTGACCAGATGTGATGTGTATTCTGTTTTTCAGTGATTCTTTCAGCATTTTGTTTCTTTCAGTCAATTTGTTATATTCATTCCAGCACCTCAGTCAGAACTGGGAATTTCTGAAAGCCTCAATACTACAGGGTTAGTACTGAATACCTCAAAACTGCACCAGCTCCAAAAGCTTTATTAAGAAAAACTAAAATAAAACAGCAGACTAATGCAGACACAATTGTTTTTATATTTTATATTATACCTTTAAATTCAGTATAAAGTCAAGACTGCAAAGGCAAACCTCATGGACCATCCTTTCCTTCATTGAAACTGTTTTAACCAGTATTTTTTTAAGACTTCATTCTGTGTGCACATTTTATGCCATTTTTGAGTACAGTATTATTTAATTCCACCTCCCCTATTGATTTAATTCTTTCCTTGTTTCTTGGATAACTGTAGCTATCATCTCATTGCCTCCCTGCCAAGACCTGCATAAATTAAAGTGCGTTTCATGTAAATTATTAAGGCGAGGGCAGATTGTGGATCACCATATGCATATAACATGTAAATCAGTGACTAATGAGTGGGAACTTGCGTCGACGCAGCTGAAGCGGATTCATCATTTGTGCTCAAATTACTGCACTTTTGATATCTTATGTCAGTCTATTAATCAGATGCAGATTTGTCATCCTCCTGCACACTTTACCTAGTTAGCTTATTTGCATAATATGCAAGAGAAATGATAAAGAGTTCTGATAAAAATGTGTAGAGAATGCAGATGAGGAGTAAATATCAGGTGTAAACACAAGAGTGAGATCAGATTACCTGTTGCTGATGCTCATATCAATTCTTTACACCTTTTCAACAAAAGATACAAGCAAACCTGTCTGGGTGTGTTATAAACCCTTTTGTATAAAGAATTGGTATCGGCATAATGTTTTTCGGCCTAGTTTACACCTTAACATTAGTATGTAAATTGTGTATAGATACCTATATCTGGAAAACAAATAATCTGATCTCACTCTTGTAACTACTTACGAAAACATGCGCATGTTGTACCTGCTACTCCATTGCCCACGCTGCTGTCGTCCCCTTGTATGATCTCCTGGTGCTTGTAAGTGCCGTTCATGATGCGGGTAGAGGAATTCTCGGCCACACCATTACTGTAGTGCTCCGCCTCAATCTCCATCTCACTATCACTGCACATACACACAGACACACAGACACACAGACACACAGACACACACAGACACACACACACAGACACACACACACACACACACACACACAAACACAACACTCAGTGAAAATTAGACTTTAAAAAGGCTTAAATTCTATATAGTACAAAATAATGTTACATCAAAATGCATGAATTGAAACTTAAATTTAGAAGTGTACAATATGTTCTTTCTCTACCTGGTTTCCTGGTTGCTGGTGGTGCTGTGTGGCTGGGACTTGGTGGAGTCTGTAGAGTTGGACTCAGAATAGTTGACAGAGGAAGGTGAGGAGGAAGGGGAAGAGGAGGCGGAGCCAGCTCCGGGGTATTTGGTGTGGCCTTTGTTTTTGTTAGAAGGCGTCACACCATTACTGCATGTGGGACTGTCTGCTCCTGATCAAAATGGAATATAGTTATAAAGTGCACTGTTCCCACTGCACATCCAAACTCAATTACCACCCAATTACCACTCCAACAGAAGCATGAACAAGAGATTCAATGGTCAACATTCTTAGGATGTTAGGACGCTTTCACCAAGACATTTTTGGTAATTATCAAAAACATCCTCTTATTTTTAGCAGAACAATATATGTTAATGGACACCAAGCACCAACTCATAGGGAAAAGGCATGTGACCAGGAGTCAGCCAATAACAAACAGTCTGGGGTGCGGCTTCAAGACATATTAAACAAGATAGAGGAGAACCAAACTGTTACTGTCAGTTCACATCCTGAGGTATCCAACTCTGCAAAATCTATATGTGCAACTCAGGCTAGCTTAATAATAACTCTTTAGCTAGTCATTATGAAATGCTAAAAAAATGCCTGAATGCCTGTGAGAGGCTATATGCAGCAATTTTGTATTTGCTTGAAAATAATTTTACATGTAAATTTACACATTTCCATTATCCAAATAAATTTTAGCAGGCTAGCCAATAAAGTAGTGCAGTGGCTATACAGTCTACTCCAGAGGGGTGTTCTGTACATTTCATTTTCTACACAATGCAAGTAAACATAATATATGACTGAAAATTACATTATATGGCCAAAAGTATGTGGACATCTGACTTTGACATCCATAGGTGGGTCTTCTCCAAACTGTTGCCAAGAGGTAGGCACACAATTGTCTAGAATGTCTTCACACACTGTAGCATTAAGATTCTCTTCACTGAGACTAAGGGGCCCAAACATGTTCCAGCATGACAATGTCCCTTTGCACAATGTGTGCTCCTTGAAGACATGGTTTGCCAAGGTTGGTGTAGAGCTAGAGTGGCCTGCACAGAGCCCTGACCTCAACCCCACTGAACACCTTTGGAATTGATTGGAATGCCAACTACGTGCCAGGCCTCTTTAGCCAACATCGGTGCCCAACATCACTAATGCTCTTGTGGCTGAATGAGCGCAAATCCCCACAGCCACGCTCCAAAATCTAGCTGAAAGCCTTCCCAAAGAGTGGAGGTTATGATAACAGCAAAGATGGGCCTAAATATGGAATGGGATGTTCAAAATGCACATATAGGTGTTGGTTAGGTGTCCACATACTTTTGTAAAGTGGTTAGAGGTTAAAGAAACATTTTTATATTTCTATGCATGGTTTACCAATTTAAACTTTTCTGTTTTCAGCTCTCATATTGAGTATACAGTAGATGTTGCAACTGAAAAAACAGCAATTGCGCACAGTTTTCACTTACAGACTTTGCTGTTTGAATGAGATTCGCAGACATCATTTCCCATGCATTTTGTGACTGATTCCGAAATAATCTTCTCAAAGCATTCCCTTCTGTGTAATGTCCTGTTAGATAGACTATGGCCACTTATAACTGGCCCTACTCCAGTGTTTCAAATAATAATAGTGCATACACTAATGATTTGGTGTGAAGGTGTCGTCATCATTGATAAGCAAAAGAACAACAAAAAAAATAATGAAATAAAATAAAGCACTGTGTGTCACCTGTGCTGTGCAGGTGGGGGTTGGTGGCTCCGTGCCGGGGGCTAAGGCTTGGGGAACCGGAATAACTGTCCTGGTTGTTGGGGGAGTGGACACTAAAGCATCGTACCTCACTGTCTGTACCATTCACCATCTCCACAAACTGCCGACACCTGAAAAAGATGAGATGGCCATGTTGCATCAATTTGTGTGTGAGACATCTTCAAGACATTCATGTGCCAAAATGAGCACGGATGTCTCTGCAATCCGTTAACACTCCCTGACTGACATTCATAGCTTGGCAGTCCAGACACTTCCGTGATGATCAGTCACACTCACTGTCAAAGTGATACAAGGCTTGAGTGAGTCTCTCACACTGTCTGTACTGCCATGGACAGCATGTTCTATTAAGTTGATTCATTCAAAGGGGTTGCATGGTTGGGTCGAAAAAAAAAAAACCAAACAAAACAAAACAAAAAAAACCCACTGAATCTGACCTCTTCAATTCCGATTTGGGCCACTTTCATATGTGGTACTGAAATCTGTTACGTATCCCATATGTGGCAAAGCAACCTCTGTCTGAACAGTCAGATTGGAATTCATGCGACTTTTACGTCAATCCAACTCAACATTCATCATAATTTCACGCAACCGGGAAGGAAAAATGGAGTATAAGAGTGAAGGAGGATTTCAGTGGTGAGATAGTGAGGTAATAGGCCTCAAAGATTTGGAGTTATGTTGCTGGACAAGCAAAATTAGAAGGCACATATTGCAACCACTCCGTGCTTGAAGAGATCTCAAAAGAAATAGGAGAACCCTGATGCAATGCCAAAGGAATTTTAAAAATTTGTAAGCAAAATTTAAAGAAACTAAGAACACAAATCAAAGAAGTGGCCATGGCTGAATAATATGCCCCTCTTACAGCGAGCTTGGACGCATCACATGACACCTTTGCGCATGAAGTTCCACTTTGGAGTGTGATCTGTTCAGACTAATGTCAGACATAGGCCACAATGAAAACACAGGGTGAAAAGCCTAACAAAAACTCTGATTTAGTCAGTAAATTGGATTTGGGCCACTTTTGCTCGCTGTGTGTAAACATAGCTTTAATGACTTGCTATTTCAAGATATTATGTCATTATTTTGACTTAATGTCTCATCATTTCGACTTGAATGTTAGGAGTCAAAACCTAAAAACAGGGCAGACCTCCTATTGATTAAACACAATTGAATAGACTACTGCCCAGCTCTTTTCAGTGAGTCAGACCATTTGGCTCAACTCCCCAATAAGTGCTGACTTGTTTGGCTCTCAAATGGCTCATCTCTGCATTAATGTTATTGCGCCAGCTGTCTAAGCTTCATTAAGAAGATTCATTTCCTCTTATTCTGATAACTGATTGCCTCCTCTAATAAAACTTGACTATGTGCAATACATCTTCAGGCGGATCCTCCAGGTCATGTCGCTTAATACACACAGCTGAGAGTCAAACCCATGTCTCACCATTCACACTAATGAACAGCTCAGATGTTGAAAAGACGTTTCCATGGAAGCAATTTTATTAAATCACACTGTAGCGTAACAGCTTGGCTACTTCTACAAAAAAAGAGAACCAGCTCACATAGATGAGCAGTTTTTCTCCAGCGTTAATATAAAAGAGCCAGCCTGTTTGCAAATGACACATCATGGAAACACACGTCGTGATTAATGTCTCTGGTTGAACTTGGGTCTCTGCTGAAAGCTAGTAGTGACTGTCTGCTAAAGTGTTTTAGGTCCGGTTCACACTTGCCTTTAACATGCATCCTGGGTGATCGGATCACAAGTGGTCAGTGCTATGTAGAGGTGTGAATGGGGTCAAATGGGTCTCGAAGACAAACTGTGATCTGATCACTCAAACCACATTCGGAAATGGTCAGGGACACATACGGCCACGGCACATTCGTAGTGCGAACATGAATGCATCTCGGATACCAAGGAAGGACTGAATAATTGACTGCGTCATTGCCTTAGCCGGAAAATATGTAATCATTGCGAGACTGTTTGGAAATCATGCTGAACGGTAGAGCTATGTGCCACTAGGCTAATGGATAAAGCAGCCGCTATTCATAGTTTCATTTGTTGTCTCATCTCTCATTCATGCATAAGTTTTGTTAGCAGACCACACAATTAAAACATCTGAAACAGTGCAGGCAGGTACATGAGGTATGATTCACAGGACATTTCTGCCTTAAAGTAAATGCGGCAGTAGACTGACGTTATAATTGCTCCTGACAGCCTTTGTCCAGCGGAGATGAGGTATGAAATCTGATCACAAGTGGTCAATGAAGACACATTCATGCCAGGTGTGAAAGACTGTGAGTGTCCACTTGTGATCCGATCACGCAAGACTTACTTATTACTCTTTTTCAAAAGTGGATTTAAGACACATCACAGTTTTAAACAGCAATTTAATGTTTCATTTAATGTTGATTATTTTATTTGTTTATCCACAGTCACATTTCATTGATTTCTTCCCTGTGATCCAAGTAAAATCAGCCATTTTTCATTTAAATGACTTCCTTTTCACTTTTTTTGCAACTTACATAGGACATAACATAATAGAGCTACCTAGTGCCCTCACAAGTAGTGCAAAAAGACATTTGATATTCAGCTACAGATGCATAGCTTGTGTCTTGTTTTGTTTTTTTTCAACAAAAAAACTGGTAAGGATTGCACTTAAATGTCTCTGTATGTTCGCTTAATATTAAAGCATTAACATGCAACCAGCCAACCACATATTTTTGTGTTGCTCATGCTGCATCAAAGGGCAGCATAACACACTCAGAGGAAAAGTGCTATCTGCCCTCTTCAGCATACATGAGCTCACAGATGTGACTGACAGGGGGAGAGAAAGTATGCCATCCCTCCCTCCGATCTGATCAATACAATCAATTAAATGCTTTCAGTTCTCTGAGATTTGAAAAGTCTTGTGTCTCTAAATTAATACTAGGGTGGTTGTATCTCAGGTAAAACAAATGAGAAAAAATGGCAGCAGCCTGAATAGGAGGAAAACAATGGAAAATTTCAATAGGGTCTAGTAAAAACAGGCTGTGTGGACTATTTCTTGGCTGCTAGCAACTTACAAGGTGAAAACCTTACCTCATCTAGGGCATATACTCAGGTTTTCCTATTATTTGTATTTTTAATATCTGATTGGCTTGCAAAAATGAATTGTTGAATCAACAGTAAACATTATACGCCATACTTCTGAGGAGAGTAAGGTATCCAGTTCCAACAAGCAAGAATTATGTAAATTATTATGGAGGGCCTATTACTCATTTGTGGGTTAGCATGGAATTAAGTGCTTATCTAATAACATCAAACAGGCACACAGATTACAAAGCACAGATATGCACAGGCTGTGCACTGCAACAGTGCTATCGACCAGAGCACAACCTGTTGACCCAGAAGTAAGAGACTCCTTTACTTTAGAGCTTGTGTGTGTGTGTGTGTGTGTGTGTGTGTGTGCAGAAACTCACTTCAACATGAAGAGTAAATTGGGGTTGCGTTCTAGGAGTCCGGGGTACAGCTGATGTGTGGCTTCGATCGCCTCTCCAACACGACCTTCCAATACCAGCTTCTGTATTCCTGTTCCCGCATAAAGGAGAAACACACACACTTACCATCTGTGCAAAACCTAGCCAAATGTCTTGCTGCCAAAATGCCAGAACCCATGATCAACATAATGCTCTGGCTTGAAAAATAATTACATTGACAAAAATTAAAATAATATGTATAAAATATCACTGCATGAGTGCATATCTGAAGCCACCAATTTCCACAAGATTAACACTTAAGCTGCAATACTATACACTCACCGAGAACCTTATTAGAAACACCTGTATACATGTACATTCATGCAGTTAACCAATCAGTCAATCATGGGCCAGCAGCACAATGTATAAAATCATGCAGCTACAGGTCAAGAGCTTCAGTTAATGTTCAGATCAAACATCTGAATGAAGAAAAAAATGTGATTTCAGTGACTTCGACTGTGACATGGTTGTAGAAACTGCTGGGCTTTTCACACACACAGCAGCCTCTAGAGTTTATACAGAATGGTACAAAATAAATAAATAAATAAATAAATAAAAAACACACAAACACAAAAAAATCATCCAGTGAGCAGCAGTTCTGTGGGTGGAAATGTCTTGTTGATGAGAGAGATTAGAGGAGAATGGCCAGACTGGTTTGAGCTGACAGGAAGACGGTAACTCAAACCACTCTTTACAAACCTGATAAGCAGAAAAGCATCTCAGAACACACAACAAGCCGAACCTTGAGGTGGATGGGCTACAACAGCAGAAGACCCCATCAGGTTCCACTCCAGTCAGCTAAGAAAAGGAATCTGAGGCTACAGTGCGTACAGGTTTACCAAAACTTTTGAAGATTGGAAAAAGACCAGACAATATTAACTGAAGTGCTTGACAAGTACATTCCCCTCTGAAAATATTGGAATTGCAAGGCCAATTCTTTTGCTTTTTCTATACACTGAAGACATTTGGGATCGAGATCCAAATATGAATATGACAGATCAGAATTTCAGCTTTTATTTCCTGATATTTCAGATGTGTTAAACAACTTAGAACATGGCATGTTTTGTTTGAAGCCACTCACTTTTTAAGTGATCGAAAATATTGGAACATGTGACTGATAGGTATTTCTTGTTGCCCAGGTGTGCCTCTAATTATTTAGATTGATTGCTTAAATAATAAATTTTAATTAAATAATTAAAAAAGTTCTGAATGCCTACTCTTGGACTGAGCCCTAAGTTTTGCCTGTGAAGACTGTATTGTTGGTTAAAAAGGATAAACCAACATGAAGACCTGAGAGCTGTCTATGGGAGAAAAGCAAGCCATTTTGAAGCTGAGAAAAGAGGGAAAATCGATCAGAGCCATCGCACAAGCATTGGGCATAGCCAATATAACAATTTGGAATGTCCTGAAAAAGAAAGAAACCACGGGTGTGCTAACAACCAGACATCAAACAAGTTGGCCAATAAAAGCAACAGCAGTTGATGACAAACATTGTGAGAGCTGTGGAAAAAAAAACCCCAAAAACAGTAGTCAGTGGCCTCACTAACAACCTCCTCCGGGCAGGGGAGAAAGTATCACAATCCACCATTCTAAGAACACTTATGGAGAGCAGAAATATAGAGGCCATACCACAAGATGCAAACCACTCATCAGCAGTAAGAATCAGGAGCCCAGATTGGAATTCGCAAAGAAATACAGACAAAAGTTCTGGAAACAAGATTAACCTCTACCAAAGTGATGAAAAGGCCCAAGTATGGAGAAAGAACGGATCTGCTCATGATCCAAAACATATGAGCTCATCAGTCAAGCATGGTGGAGGTAGTGTCATGGCTTGGGCTTGCATGGTTGCTTCTGGAATGGGCTCAATAACCTTTATTGATGATGTAACTCATAATGGTAGTAGCAGAATGAGTTCAGAAGGCTACAGAAACATTCTGTCTGCCAATTTACAGAGAAATGCATCCAATCTAATTGGGAGGAACTTCATCATGCAGCAAGACAATAACCCAAAACACACTGCCAACACAACAATGGGCTTCATCAGGGGGGGAAAAAATGGAAGGTTTTAGACTGGCCAAGTCATTCACCAGACCTTAACCCAATTGAGCATGCATTTCAACTCCTGAAGAGGAGACTGAAGAAAACAAAACAAAGAACATCGCAAAAGAAGAACGCAACAGTCTGGTGATGTCAGTGTGTCGCTGGCTTGATGTACAAGCAAGGGATATGCAACCAAATATTAAAATCTTATTTACTTTAAGGCTATCTGTCCCTATACTTTTGCTCACATAAAAATTGTGAGGTCTGCCACCAAAGGTGCCATGTTTTAAGTTGTTTAACACATCTAGCTATAAATATCAGGAAATAAAAGCTGAAATTCTGATCTATCATCTCATATTCATCTGTTGATCTCAAACCGAAAAGTCTTCAGTGTACAGCAAAAACAAAAGAATTGCCCTTGCCATTCCAATACTTTCAGAAGGGACTGTATCTGCATGATCTTATGTGTTGTGCTGCTGCCACATGATTGGACAATTGTCTGAAAGTAGATGGTGAGTGTATGTGTGGTGACAATGTAGTATCAGTGATCAGTAATCCTACATTGAACACTATATATTTTTCTAGCCCAATCAGAGTGTATACATTTTGTCCATTACCTGTACTGCTAAAGAGTCTAGTAGCAGTAGTTTTGATATAGCATTGGGTTTTCTAATTTTATTACTGTTCCTTTGTAAGATTATCTTGAAAACACTTGATTGACAGTTATTCAGACATTCTTTTGACATTGTGCTTAAACTATGAAGGATCTTACAAGGCAACATGTAACCCCAAGCACCAAGGATCATTAAGCACATGTTCTCTATAATAATGGTCAAACAAAGATGAATCCTGACAAAACTGAGTCATTCAATGAGGATTCTCTGTGCTTATATAGGCAAGGTTGTTGATGAACAGATGGTGAGAGTGAGGAGGCTCTGGGTGTATGTTTCTGTCTGTGTGGGTTCTCACTCTGCCTGTTCTTTATGGAGGCCTGGTCCTCCTGTATCATGGTCTCTGTGGCTCGGGCAAAGGCCATGGCAGTAGCGCAGTACCCATGATGCACCAGGTAGCTGGATACCATACTAAAGAAAACATCACACACAAAGTTACAGACAGCATGGCATCATGTCCATTGTTCCTTCAACGTGATGTATGTTAGGGGTGTAATGCATTGATACTTTCTGTGTCTGTTTAGGGTTTGTATCTGCATTCTGAATAAAAGCCGACGTGGGTTGACCAAGCAGTTACTAAGGATGAATGAATGAACCTTGTAAATGCATCACACAGCAACTCAAGTTCACAATAATGAAAACTCCCTGAGATGATATGAGGAAGAAACCTTGAGAGAAACCAGACTCAAAACGGAACCCATCCTCATCTGGGTGCTAACAACCAGTAAATTCATCACAGTTTTCACAAGAAGTCAGGTTTTTTTTTAAACCTATCCATTCATATCTGACTAGTCATCTGTATCCACGAGTTAAACATCTGACCGCTCGTCCGCATGAAAGTAAAAACCTCTCACTTGCGTTACTTTTTTGATGTGTCCCTTGTCACATACCTTTAGTCTATCTATATGTTCCAAAATCTAATCTGAGATATCATGCTAATGAGAATCTTGGACAGACACACAGGCACACTGATGGCTGGACGGAAGGATGGACTGATGGTAAAAATCGTAGATACCAATGAAAATGGGTCTTGGGTTTCTGACCATGAAGGTGTAAGTAACACGTGTGTATGACAAACAGGAAGGAAGCTAATTCCATATAAATCCTGCAATCATTCAGCCACTCATTCTCGACAGACAGACAGACAAACCTGAAAACATAACGCTAACCCCAAACAGTGGTGGAGGCATAAAAACAAGACAAAAAATGGTGTGCCTCTGATTCCTATCTGTACAAGTTTAGAACAGATTATCTGTTCATTCCGAATAACGCGTTCACATTCAGTTACATGATCTACATGCTGGCCTGTGCATAGACTTGTTGGTGGAAGGGGCTTAAGAGAAAAAAATGTACTTGTACTCCTACTCATATAGTGGCTGTCACCATTCATAATCACACACAGTTTTCATAACATGAGCCTTGGTGCCCCATGCTGGTTTCTCCAACACAGATTACACCTATCTTTTCGAGCAAAATGCCAGCATAGAGTTTATCCAGTAGTCATCTGCCAAGATCCTTTATCAGCTCAATGTACAGTGTATACTGTATATTTATAAATTCTCTGAGATTCATGAGAGCTAGCCAGATATAGACCAGCAGTCCTAGTCTGAATAACCTGGTATATAAGTGTCGTTAATTGGGGTTTCAAAAATTATTTTCTCTATCATTTTGTTGTGATGATTATACACTCAGTGGCCACTTTATTAGGTGCACTTTGTACATAACAACTGTAGCCCATCTATTGCTATGCACTATGTGTCACCCACCTTCTAACCCTCTACCCAATAACATAGCCCACCACAGGACCACCACTAATCAGATAGTATTTGGATTATGGACTATTATCAGTACAGCAGAGACAGTGACATGTTAGAGCTATAGGTCTAATGTATACCAACAAAGTGGACTAACAAGGAATAAGGTTACAGCGTTTAAAACCACAGCATCACTGCTGATACTTTCGTATAAGTGCAACATCCAGTATCACGTTAGTGTCACTGCTATGCCTTTTGCACTCATATACTATACTGCAAAAGGTTTGTGGACACTTGATCATCACACCCGTATGTGGGCCTTTCCCAAACTGTTGCCAAAGTTTGAAGCACACAGTTGTCTAGAATGTCTTTGTATGTGGTAGCATTACAGTTTCCATTCACTGGAACTAAGGGGCCCGAACATGTTCCAGCATGATAATGCCACTGTGTACAATGCGAGATCCATGAAGACATGGTTTGCCAAGGCTGGAGTGGAAGAACTTGAGTGGCCTGCACAGAGCCCTGACCTCAACCCCACTGAACACCTCTGCAAGGCTTCCTCACACAACAGCAGTGCCTGACATCACTAATGCTCTTGTGGCTAAAAAAGCAAAAATCCCTACAGCCATGCTCCAAAATCTAGGGGTTTATGTCAGCCATTCAATAAATATTAACCTTCATAAAGTGCTCATTCTCAACTCTGTACATTTTAAATTCTGCTAAAAATACTAAATACCTGTATTGAGTGACTGTCACTGTTACAGATATAAGCCAACGTTCCATTGATTTGCTCACCTTTTTAGATGTTTTACAATCGTTGGGCAGTATGCTCACTGCCCCACTTTGGGACAGGATTTGTGCTGCCCCATGCTCAGGGAAGGAGCAGCAGACGGATGGTTAATGACAGGTTTGCTTGTTAAAGACTGTTAAAAAATAACCTCCGGCTGCCGAGATCTTGTTTTATAGCAAATAATCTGACTTAAATCTAACACATTTCTGTGAAACAGCAAAGTGTAAGTGCACACAGTGTGTCTATGAGCTACAGAACCATTTCTACTGTAAAATGTATTTCAAAGATTGAGAAAGGGAAAAGGGGATTATGATATGAATTATGTCTATATATCAGAAATGTATGTGAAAAACTTGTTTCCCAAGCAAAAACTAAGCAAAAAGGAGAAAATAGTCTCTCTTTTCTGATGCACAAATGTTTGTGGCTAGTTTCAGGTATTTTTTGTGGTTTATGAGATGGCTGGTCTGGAGATTTTGCTGAAATGTGTCAGCTCTGGTTAATGATATTATATCAAAGACAGTTAAAGAAATGTATGTCTAAAAATCACTCAAAAAAAAAAAAAAACAACAACATTGGATAGCTGTTTATCACATAAGTCAATTGTGACAGTCTCTGAACGTTGTCCTGTCCCACCAAAATCTATGGTCATGAGTTACTGCTGCATTTTGCATTGCACAGGGGGACACAAAAAATAGATTAGAAAAAATACTTTAGAAATTTACATGATGAAAGGGTCAATGAGTGTAGCTACAAGGAAGCTGTATCTAATAAAGTGGCCACAGAATGCATTTTATAATTTGGGAAATACAGTACAACTACAGGTGTATGATTGTAGCAGCTGAGAGGAAACCACGAAACTACACACACACACACACACACACACACACACACACACACACACACACACACACACACACACACACACACACACACACAGAGGGACTGCCCAAGAGAGAGATGCAACGCTAGAGCCCAGGCTGACTTAACACCACAGCTATACATGCTGGGCGAGGCTAAGCTGGGGAGCTAAAACCTGATCGCCAGGCTCATGACTGCACTTCATGGATCTGTGCTTTGTGAGACAACCAGAGCGCATATAAATGAAATTATAAATTATAGAGAAAAGTGTAGAGTAAGAGGGAAAAATCTGGTTTAATCTGTGCATGATGGTGTACATATAAATGCGAGACTTTACCATAGTAGGTCTGATTATGTAATAGTTATAAAAATGGGTTCTCACTTCTGCAGCACTGTCTGCCACTCTCCGAGTCTCTCTCCGATGGGGAAACGAGCGATCATGTTGTGGATCTTTGCCCTCCACTCGCTCATATAGTCCTCGATGTCGAACACAAAAGGATGCTGGCCAAAGTTAGCGTCTACAATCTCTCCAGGAGTCTGTAGCCCTACTGTAGGATACAGGTTGGGCTGGAGAAAAAGAAAAAAAAATGAGAAAATAGCAGTTACACCAAGAGAGAGAGAGAGAGATATATAAGAGGTGTCATAGAGATAGACAGAGATATAGAAGAGCCATTGAGTGATAGAGGTATTGTTTCCATTTTTGTGATCGCATGTTTTCACACTAGTTGCTGAGTCACTACACGTGAATTACTAACTAATTACTTTGTTACTCATGTGCTCCTAGCAGCGAACGCAGCCAAGCACATTACCACCCTTTATACTTGGACAACAAAGCATTCCGAAGGTATGGCAGTGAAAACAAGCTGTCTCGATATGTGGGCCTGTGAGGCTGATCAATGTTTCACTTACTGGGAGGTCTGTGAAGGCCACACCTGGAAGGAAAGAAAAGACAGATGAACATCCACTCAGGCCAAACAAAAGAAAAAAAAAGAAAAAAAAAGAAAAAGGTTTTCAAGTTCAGCAGGTTTCAAGTCAAAAGGCCATGAGTATATGCTTAGTCAGCACGTGTGTGTTCTGACAGGACAGGTAGCATTTTTGTTGTTACCCAAGCTGTGTCCGTTCTTAGTGTAAAAGCACGTGTTGTTGATGAGGTTCACGCAGCAGCCAATCACATCACCCGTCGTGAAGGTGGGCCCATATGGTTGGCCGGTCCCTGAGGAGCAAAAGGAGTGCCCATCATCACCGTGGTAACCGTAGGAGTGTTTGTCCCAGCCTGGAAGGAAAGATAAATAACAATAATCAGACTTTAAATGACAAATCTCATGATCATTTGCTTTGTAAAAGAAATAAATCAGGGACCAGCTAAAAGGAAATTCATACCATTTCAGCCTCATTATTTCAGCCATTCAAAGATAAAGCATGAGACACCTAATCCAGCCACAAGGGGCATCAGATGACATGTTAGATCCAAACGGGCCACAATGAGTGACTCAGCTCCCTGCAACACTTACTGTTCACCTCAGACACTGTGAATTCCAATGTGACTTGTTCATGCCAGGCTTAGGCGTCACATATGGTGGTGCGTGAACAGTTTGGCATCACCATGCACTAACATTCTACCAGTTTAAAACCTTTGCCGAGAGGCAGATTGGACAGACAGATTGGACCATAAAAAAAAAAAAAAAGAGAGAGAAATAGAAAAATGAGGGAGAGGTCATCTCTGAACTGTGAGGTATTGAATTAATCTTGAGAGGAGCACTGACAGAAATATAAAGCCACGTTCAGCATCCCCTCAATGTTACTATAATACCCTCAAACGGACACATACATACGGATGACATCATCGCTGTTCTTCAGTAACAGCAATGCACATAAAATGTGATATGATCAAGTCTCAAAAGACTCTTCATTTTAGACACCAGAGCAATTACTCAAGATTTAAAGCTTTATTTGTCACGTGTCCATTCGTAGCTGGTACAAAGGTACTGAGATGAGGCAACTCCAAAAACTGTGTGTAACAAAACAATAAATAGACTGTACACAATATAAAATGGGTATACACTAAGATAAGAGGATGAGGGGAGTGCAAGACGACACACACAAGCAAGAGCATACAAATAATACACATCTAAACAGGTAGATATGTATGGCTATATCTTTGTAAGTATGTACATAATATGTATATACACTAAAGTGTGCAAATATGCCATATGTGACGTGTATGAGCTACGTCCTGGTGCTGTCCCAATTTGGGACAGGATTCGTGCTGCCCCATGCTCAGGGAAGGAGCAGCAGATGGACAGTTAATGACAGGTTTCCAAGGTTGCGCTAGTTAAAAATAACCGGCGGCTGCCAAGATCTTGTTATAGAAAATAATCTGAAGTAAATCTAATACATTTCTGTAAAACAGACAATAAAAAAAGATGACACACAAGCAAGAGCATAATAATACACATATGTAAATATGTCTATAATATACATGTAATCCACATCTGAAAAGGTAGGTATGTATGGCTATATCTTTGTAAGTATGTGTACATAGTATGTATATACACTAAAGTGTACAAATATGTCATATGTGACATGTATGAGCTACGTCCTGGTGCTGTGTGTGCGTGCATTAGTGTTAGGAGCTGGAGTAGTGATCAGGAGTAACCACTGAAGTAACCACTAAACAAAGAAATAAATTGTAAACCTAGTTGTAGACATCTACAAACACAAGCACGCATTGAAACTGGTAGCTGTTACTAGAATTCTATCTCGGGCTGACACCAAACCACTGCAGACAAAAAGCTCAACCTGCACAAGCATGTTTACTCTTCCATCATATTCCAAATGCTTTGAAACAAAGAGCAGCACAGGGAGAGAGTGCTGCATAAACACTCACTCTCATTCAGTCGGTCAATGTAGAATTAGGAGAAGCACTCCAGATCGTTCCAGACTCCATGGAGAAACCAAGAGGCAAGTGATCCCCGGACCTGTCATGTGACTGGCCACAGCCGGGGCATGGAAATACAGGAAACCCTTTGCCCAAAACACCTCGTTTACACATTCCTTTTTTTTTTTTTATTTTTTTATTTTTTTTTTTTTTTAACACATCACTACTACAGGCACATAAATTGTTCATCATAAAAAAAGCCTCAGGATGTTTAAAAACTCATACTACACAGAATTTCAGGTGTTGTAAAGGCATGACCAAGCAGTCACGAGGCAACGATAGGGAGTCATTAGGGTTAATTTAATTTAAACTATTCACAGCGTTTCTGAGATTCAAAGAAGAAATTCAAAGTCTTCTTTTACAGAGATTTTTAAAGCTATGCAATTCATGAACATTAATGCTAATAAGGAAAATAAAGAAACTTGGATGGTGAATTGGATTTTACTTAAAGGGTCGAGCAATTCGGCACTACATGAATATATCAAAACAATCATATCAAATACAAAGCACTTTTAATTACATTATCTTCCATAAGTGACTACACGATAAGTCTAATGCACTGCACTACTAATAATATACAAAATTCATAGCCATATCTCACCCCATGTAGCATCAATATTTTCTCTAGACTTCAAGATCCTATTCTACCCATAATTCATGGCAAAACTATGAGAGATGCTTAGTTATGTCCACACATCCTTTAGAGCAGGGGTTGTCGAATGTTGGACCCAGTAAAGTATTATAGCGGATCGAACAAAGCATTTGAAACATACTGTAGCAGAATCGATCCATGTACAGTATTATTATTAAAGATAACTGGCCAGTGTTCAGTGATTCCAGAGTCCATTATATGTGCCCCCTCTGATGTGATTAGTGAAGTGACGACATGGCGGATAAAAATAAAACAACACAAACAATGATTCAAGACAAATGGACAGAGAAGTATATGCTTACTCCCAATTTCAAAAATCTCCAACAATCTACTCTCAGAGCCACTTCATATAGTTATACGATTTATGAATATTAATGCTAACAAGACAAAAGATACCTGCTCTAATAGGATGGTTTGAGAAACAGTAAACATACAAATCCACTGAATTGTTTAATTACACTCAATCCAATTAAGTTAATCCCAACAAATCTAATAAAACCTCAGAAATACCACCACAACAGAACAAGCACTCCACAACACCCGGCTCACGAATATCTAGCAAGAAAGAAATGGAACACGAATATTTAGCAGGAAAGAAATGGCACACATTATAATTTCAATTTTAGCATCCATAACATTAGAAAACTCATGTTTGTGCCTGACTGTGCCTGGAAACCCAAATCCACTGAGGAACAAAAGGCTGATAGAATATTTCCTCCTGGCACACATGCCTGTCTACTGAGGCCTTGTTTGGAAATTTGGAGAAATGATCTCTCATCCATTCTCAAAGACCTGCGTTACAAAGTGTTTTGGATGGAAGAGTGGTTAAGGAGAGGTCCAGGATCATTCTTCCTACAGCACATGTTCAGGCATGTTTAAAGCAATTCTAACATTGAGCTGGGACGCAGAGAGATGGTCAGAGAAAACAGAGCAATGGCACGGGAAGGGTGGGGATGAGAGTCATGCCAAACCACAAACAAATGAAATGATAGAAATCAAAGTGGGCTCATCAGAAGCTAAACAAGGCACATTTTAATGGACGTAACTCTACTATCACCATCAAGGATTTGCAGAGATGCTTTTTGTTACTTTCAATTCATAGCATATAATCGTTTTTAAATAGCTCACTACTTCTACAACCCCATGAAATGGTTATAACAGCTATATAAAGACAACATTCATACGATGTAGGTTAACTACTCTATATGTAAAGGGCAGAATTTGATCATACAATGTGGTCATCAATATTTAATAAGACTGGGACCAAACAAATGCTAATTTCTTTGGTCAGTATAAGTCATGATACTCAAAAGTACTTGATTAGAATTTTGTTGTGCCAACACACAGTCCTATCTGAGGACTATGTAACACCAAAGAACCAGTGTTAACCAAACCATAAGACCTATATAACACAAACCTGATACATAAAGCCACTCAAACACTCAGTCCAAACTCCAATCCACCTGTCCACTACATATCAGGAGTCATGTTTGCACGAATGACTCCCTCAGAAGCACAGTCACTCACACACACACACACACACACACACACACCTCCCCCACTAACTCACCCGGCAGTCTGTTCATGTTGACCCCCTGGGCGGACAGTCCAATGCCCATGTACCTGTAAACAACAGTGAGAAAAGAGAACAAAGGTTGAAACCAGGAACTCTGTATAACTTACACTGTCACCTAAACAAAGTGCAGCATCAAACTAGCAACAGCACTGAAACTTATCTTACTCAATTCACAATCACATTAGGGGTGGTGATAAAGAAAATCATAAAATATCATGCTGCTAGAAGACATTTCTACAATGTATGATATACAGTCCCCTCCAAAAGTATTGGAATGGCAAGGGCAATTCTTTTGTTTTTTGCTGTACACTGAAGACATTTGGGTTTGAGATCAAAAGATGAATATGAGATAATAGATCAGAATTTCAGCTTTCATTTCCTGATATTTACATCTAGATGGGTTAAACAACTTAGAACATGGGACCTTTTGTTTGAACACACCCATTTTTCAATTGTATTTCAAAAATATTTTTCAAAAATATTGGAGCATGTGACTGGCAGGTGTGCCCTGTTAGATTGATTGTCTACTCTTGGTTTGAGCCTGTGAAGACTGCATCTGTTTTTAAAAAGGATAAACCAACATGAAGACCAGAGAGCTGTCTATGGGAGAAAACGAAGCCATTTTGAAGCTGAGAAAAGAGGGATGTTCTCCCTAATTTAGTCTTGGCCAATTCCCATCCAACAATTACGTCTCCCCAACCATACGACAGCTAGCAAGCCGGGTGGGTGCAATCTATCACGTGTTTCCTCCGTGACACATGAAGCCAGCCAACTGCATCTTTTCGAACTGCTGTTCATGTAACACCTACATTGAGATGTAGGTAGGAAAGCGATATCTGGGCTAGGCCTATTCATCATAAAATACTGCCTACATTATCTGAGGTGTAAATTGAATAAAACTGAAAACAGCATATTAGCCTTTTAGCTCAAGAAAAACAGCAATGGTCGAGTGTAAGGTAGCACTTCAATTTCCCGGTAAATTACAACACTGACATGCAGAGAATTGTGGACCAAAATGCTACAGTGTGCTGAATCTTCCAAATACATGTACAGTACACCAGCACTAATACTGCAAACATGACCAAAATCACCCTTCTGGTCTTAAAACTAGACAAAACACATAGCAGTGCGCGCACACACACACACACACACACACACAGAGAGAGAGACAGACAAAGTCAGATACACACACACCCACCCCAAACTCTCTGCTACACTCAGGAAGCCTTTCCACACCGATTCAACCCTGGCTAAAGAAATCACCACGGCAACGGGGAAGTTCATATTCTATAGCGGAGAACACAGTAGTCAAAAACACATCTACAGCTACAGCGAGCTACATCACACACAGCAAGACAAATGCCGCATTCGACTACACGCTCAACTCAGCATTTCTACTCATGAACTGAGGATGGTCTCCTTAACTCAGAGTTCAGCAAATGACATCAAATCAAAATGGCTGTGCACAGCATCACTAAACAAAGTAGCACTTCCTAGCTTTAAATGAGTTACACTGTACATACAAGTATTTGCTTTAGATCAATCAACATACAGACATATTTGCTTGTTAAGTCTATAAAATTGATGTTTGTGGATAACAAAAGACAAACACGGAACGTCCATGTTTTTTTCTTTTTCCCCACTTTGCAGCTTGAATGCATGGAGGTCGAAAATGAGGTAATTCCAAGCTCCGACTTCCCAATTCCCACTTCCAAGAGAAAAAACCCATGCTTCAGGAACGACCCCTTGCCAGTCACACCAGTGAAAGTTTTGCCATGTTTAATTTTGTTACATTCTATTGCACAGCTCTTGGTTTATTATATGCTGCTAAAAGGTCTGAAAAGATGACAAAAATATATATCAAGTCACCACCATATTGTATCAAATTTGAATTTTGTGTATTGATACACCTCTAATTGCTCTATCATCATACTGTCATGCCCTAAATCACATTCAGTACATTTTTCACCTAACATTCCCATATTTACATCCAGTAATTAACACCATTTCCCACTTTTCTGCTGTGTCACATGTAATAAGACTATTGCACTACTTTCCTCAATTTCCAAGGACATGCAGGTTTAACTTATGCTGCGTTGCAACTTGTAATTCCCTGCCTGCAACCGGTGAAAAGCACCAAAAACACCGCCTCAACCTGAAATTCCACTTCACTCGTCGAACATCGGGAAATGACATTATTACAACTCGCAAAGTACCACTTACAATTCATCAAGAATTGTTTGATGAAAGCTGTCTGTGACATTCTGCCCAGGTCTACTGTTTCCTTTCCTCCATCAGACCACTCAGTAATTCCAGCCATATAACACTTACCCATCCCTCCCTTTGCTGACAATCTTCACCTCGAAGTAGTAGATACCACAGGCAGCGGGGATTGGGTGGGTAGCTCGCACGGATGCTGCGTCTTTGTGGTTTTTGCCGTGACCTGAAAAAGGAGTGCATAAGTAGAAAACAATGAGTCACTGATTCAAGGTTTTTCCTCCACAGAGAATTCAAAGGCAGCTGCCTTTCTCAAATTACATGCTGCCATGACAAAACAATTTTTGTAACCATGGACAGTTCTGCTGTTCTGTTCAGTGGAAGTCTGTAATTTAACTTTAATACCAACATCACTCCAATGAGATGCTGTATCACTTATTACGCTTGGGCAAACGGATGAATTGTGTTTTCTTTTGGACCAGAGTCAAAACTGTGTTTTTCATTTCAAAGCATGTAAAACCTTGTGATCACACACTTCTGAAACCAGGGCCTATATGACAGACAGAGTGAATACTGATCTGAGATCAGCTCTCCCAGTCCATCATATTATATTCAGAATCATCGAGGCAAAAATTATACCTTGATTAGCATTCTTTCTTAAAGTTGAATACGTAACCTATTTATTGAAACCACACGAGACCAAACCTAGAACCTGGGTCTGGAAATAGGCCTATCATTTCGCAAGCAGACAAAGGTCACAGACACACACGCGCGCACACACACACACACACACACACACACACACACACACACAAGTAAAAACGTGACTGTAAGAAGAACCCCAAGGCCTAAATAGTGCACTTATAATTATCAACACATGAGACTTTATAACTAACTAAAACATAAAAGGTCACAATCAATACAATCCATTCAGTTCTATAAATAAATTGCCAAAGTCTGCTTGTGCAATGAATCACAGGGATTAGTACAAGTCTCATATCTAATATTATACCACAGTGCTGCTGAATTCTTGAGTCTGATTGGTCAGAAGGTGCTGATTCATTTTCCACCAGCAGCTCTTACAGGAGAGCTGGATGCTAGCCACATTATATATTTATATTAATATGTCGTTAATCACTGCTACAGTGACAAGTCATGCACAGGGACACTCCATATATCGATAATAAACAGAGTATAAGGCCATGCTGTTATTCACCAAAGAACAACATTTCATTGTTGATATAGTGAAGCTGTCTGGAAGGAGATATGGATTTAAAGGTGCATTAGGTAAGATCGGTCCTTTTTTTTTTTTTTCTTTCAAGATTAGGTCTCTAACGGTTAAGTATGTGGGTTAGACATTTGAAAGATTTTTTTAACTCCTTGAATGTTCACAAAGCTCTGCTCCCAGGATCCACATTGGCCCACAGAGTAGAGTGTCTGTAAAATCACAAACAAGCATTCCGGGCTGGACGTCAGTTGTCCAAATGAGTTTTCTCAGCCACACAATAGTTTTCTCCTGAGATCATGGCATAAACCATAATTTATTATCATGTTCTACATATTGTGCAGGTTATTTGTACAAGAAAAAAAAAATCAACAATTACACCTTTAAAGTGTCTCAGATGTCAGTTTTTAGGGTAGAGGACTGCACTTTCCGATTTCTCATAACATGACGAACTGCATGTTTATGTTTTATTAATCTGAAGAGAAAGAACAAAAAGAGGCTGGTGAGACTGTTTATAGCTGCTGTAAGGTGAGTGATTACAGGAAGTAACTGTTGTAGCTTATTAAATGTGAAAGTATGATGTGTCTAGCTGTAATTAAAAAAAAAAAAAAAAGGATCAAAAGTATGGTGTGTTGATCTGTAATAAATAAAATGGATTTTTTGTAGTGTAAGGGGAATCTGGTTGTTTTCTTATAAGACCATATCCTGTCATGTTTTATTACTTACTTATGACTGACAGCTACGGTATATTTATACACAGCACACAACAGTAAACAAAAGTGATTTCATCGATGTATTCAGTTCACTCTGCCATTGTATTTTAAATGCTATTTTGCCATAATACATATGAACAAACTGATTTTGCTGTTTAATAGCACTATTTAGTGTGCAAGTTGGAACTTAGTCACCACCACCATAACTACTCTAAACTTCCTAGTGTACTGCCGGTGCTGTCGATCCCACACACACACACACAAACACAGCAGCTTTGTTGTCATTTCGCTATTTGCATCAGTAAGCCTATAGCACATCTAAGCCAATCAAACATCAAATAGATTAAAGAAACTGAAAAACTCACTTCTGTCAGCCATGCTAGAGCTGAGCAGAAAGGCAGGGACTATTACAGAGATACGGGTGAGTGCCACAAAAACATCACACACACAATCCTTTCCCCACTGGGCGTCAGAGCCAGGGCTGGCCAGAGCAAAACTTTTTAAAGGAGCAGTTTGTAACTTCTAGAGCCTTCCACTGCCAACAAGGAGAATCCCATTTGTAATGACAGCATTGGCAAGTCCCAACCTCACCCCCTCTGTTGAAACCGTATGCCTTGGAAAGGCGAGAGATCTGAGCCGGGCCCCTTCTTCATATGTTGCTTAACAAATCGAAGAAAAACAATATGACCTATATCAAATTGTAATAATTCCAACCGGGCTAATACAGTTCCTTAAAAGCACTTCAGAACTCGATTAATGTTGTTCGATTGAATTGTTTGAGATAATTGCGCAATCCCATTTTGCCTGGAAAGGGCAAATATACCGAGATTCGAAACCATGATCAGTGCATCAGTGATTGGTTCACGAGGATGGAAAGTCTGAGACAGGCAGTATAGTGGTGTCCTGATACGATACATTCTCCATACAGCAGAAATAAGCATTGCCTAAATGTGCGGGTTAGGTTTCCATTTTCAATTGATTAAAACATTCAGAACAATAACTGAAAGGTAATCATGACAAAGCGTTCGTGTGATCCGCTCAGACTTTTAGCAGCACATAATACAAACGCTGTACATGCGTCCACCTCCAGGAGGGGGTTCCAAACAGTGATCAATCTTGCCACAAAGCCTGCTGCGTCATCGCTGGAAGACACGCGTTGCCATGTTTACAACAAATGTATCAATGGTTCCATTTTAGACTCGGGCCAGAGTGTCCATTTAAGTCGGACACACGCTGTTAGACTTTGCTTGAACGTGAAAGAATTTTTTTTAAAAATTGCTAACCGTGAGAAAGCAATGGTGCCACATCAAGAGAGATCAAAACACCTGCACAACTGTCAGTCACATATCGATTGGATTATCTGCTGGTTTTATTAGGGGGAAAAAAGAAGACTGCTCTTTTGGCATATTTTTGTGTTCCACTGTTAATATGTGAAGCTCGTATGCAAAATGTGTAAAAACTGGCAGGTCAGAAATGGTCATTTTTCTCATTTCCATCTCACCCGCTGCCCCACTGTTTAAATACCTCTGCCTTACAGAGCTATGGAATTTATGGTTCCTGCTTGCTGCTCACAATGGCCATAGCGGTTTTACATGAGCTATTAAACTAGTATGCTAGAATCCTAGATTATTGGCTCATGAAAATCAGCATGCTTTAGCAGAAACGTGTTTTCTGACAAAGCCTACTTTATTATACAGCCTGTTGCACGTTTTGCTTGATGTACAGATGTATTGAATTAAGAGCCTCGTATCAAATGGTACAATATGATACACTATATCATTACACCCCTAGTAACTATCCATAGACATAAGTGGGTATAAGCTGCTAGCTCAAATCGTGGACAAGGCATACATTGTTTTCATAATCAAACAATATATTTAGTAATCAATAACGTGCATGATTTTTAGGTGTATTTAAAACACTTCTAAAATGTGCGATTTAATCTTGTTTGTGCTGAATATGCCTGCATCTGAGCAGGTTCATGGTCAGGTTTATGGTCTTGTCGTCTTGGTAACAAGTCCAACAACAGCTTCAAGGAATGGACAAATCCAGGATCATGTCAAAACGTCAATAATCCAATCCAGCTAATTCAGTAATCCATGTACGAAGAACAGTCCCTCGCTCTGCTTCCGCTGGGAGTGGAACGTATCTCAGAGCCAGACGAATGTAAACAGAGGCCTGAAATGAAGCTAAATAGCTTTTTAGCTATTTATTCTGAGTGAAGAGCTCCCCAAACGAAGTCAGCAGCAGCACTGTCATTTCTATTCAGATTGTTGTACTGTAATTGCCTGTAAAATGGTCACTTCCTGCTCAACCTCTAATTATTTATTTAATTTCACTAAATAATTTCCGTCTTTCAGCTTCAATTTTCAGACCAGACTTCGGCCCGGGTGTTGGAGGTGATGATGCTCGTGACAATACAATATTTTATCCAACATACTAAAATATTTTGTTTCATTTTACTATGTAAAATAATAATGCGAAACTTCACATATATTATGTAATCCTGGTATATTTAAAATCTAAAAGATGTGAGAACTAAAATAAAATATAGATTTTTACGAAAAACACTACAATACTGTGTAACTGAAAACAGAATGAGGTCTAGGGTTAGATTTTCAGATCACACCCGAAGACTTTCTCTTAAGATAGACGCAATATTCATAAACCGCGGGTCATATTAGACAATGATAAACCAGCACATTTAAACACATCTGTCTATAAGTTTCCTATCCAGTGTATAGCTACCAAATGCCAAAGTGGCCAAAAGCCAACGGCTTGTAATGATGTGTCAGGAACAGAGACTGATTTAGGATCAACTTTTCCCTGCAGACATATCCTACATCTTACACCCTGATGCGAGTATATACGGGCCCGGGTGTTGATTTGCTTTCAGTCACTGAGCGTTTAGGAGCGTGAGGTCAATATCTGTGTATGTTTGTTGCTGTTCATGTAATTATATTGGTGCTAACTAGAACATGTGCCATGATTGCTTAATACTAAGTAGGTTACTTATTTCAGTATTAGTATCAGTATCAGTATCAACGAGAAGCAAAAAAACATGCACTCATACCCGGTCTGAAACAAATGGGATCGATGCATCCCTAGCGCCGAGCATGTATGTGTGCATGTAGTCATTCTGAAATCATATAGGCTAAATATATAGTGTTATCTGAGGAGTCCCGCTTTGTCCATAAGAATTTTGACTTCGCACAACTGGAAATGATGCAGTTACAAATATGGAATTGTGCTAACACCACACTGGCTCTTCATACTGCATTACTCCAGTCTATTATTATGTCGAGCTATTATATTACGACTAATAAACTGAGTGAATATTCATCCTCTCTGAATACAGTAGCAATATTAATCACCCCTATTTTTAGCTTCCTCATTCCTCTGTGCCATAGCAGGCCTCCCTCCCTCATGTCCAGACAAACATCCGTGATAAAACATTACATTGCTCACACATAGGCAAAACCTATTTATAGCTCAATTACACGAGCAGAGTACTGAGAGTACTGTCAGACGACCCTGTATGTGCATGACACACACACACACACATACATACGCAAACTCAAAAATGCACACATATGCGCTCACTCCTGCCCCCGTCCTCTCACATACTCTGTTCTATTTATACCACCAACAAAAAACACATGCGATCCAACAGCACAAGACGACCCTGATGGATTTTCTGTTTTACCATGTGTCTCTGCTTCTCGCTCGTGCACACACCCTCACAGAGCTTACATCCACTTTGCATAATCATAGGCCTGTCATTGGTGAATAGATAACACCCTAACAACACTCAACCTCTAGGACACAGCACTTGATCATCTTTTTTGTGCAGAGCTGCTTAGTCTTATTTGCAGAACATTGATTCCCCCCCCCACTTTGAGTCTTGTTATCAGCTGACTACTGCAAAATGGCTTAATCATTAATTAAAAAGGAAACCTTATTCAATCCCAAACACACGATTCTGAAGTTTACATATAGGCCATATTCCATTCTGCATGAGTTGACTCTCTGTCTTCTGACAAGGCTAGAAACTAAATACCGAGACACATGCAATTCATATTTCTTCTAAGGACACACTTCAGATGCAGCAGCCACGGGACCCACAAGAATAAACTCAAACGCATAAGCCCAATCACCACGTTGGTGCTCATTTTACTCAAAGCCTTTCCACTCAGGATAATAGCAGAATTGACAACGCAGTGCACGTTCATAGTGCGACAGGACAGAAATAAATCCAGGAACAGGGGAAAAGGATAAGAGGGAAACAAAGGAACAAGGAACAGCGTGCCAGTGTCAGCAAACACAGCTTCCCAGGCTTGCACCCAGACACTAAAAAGAAGCCACAACAATCTGGCAGTGTCAGGGAACATGCATGACTGGGTGTTTAGAAGGCAGAAATTCCTCTTCATGGCCAAACAAGGGGCACCGAACACAGCATCTGAGCAAACCCACCAGTCATCCTTCCACTGGTAAAGACACAAGCTTAGATTTCTTTTCTACATCCGCTGGCTAGCAAATTCACATTGTCAGACTAGAACCAGGAACTGACTGACTTACAGACTACACGAATGTGGAGTTACATCATGCCACATTGCATTTGGGGGCAGCAGACATCTTGTGAGGAACATGGTATATGTTGGTATTGGGTTTGCTCTGAACACTTGCAAAACAGAGGAAGGAAAGGGAGAGGAGATCATACTAAAGCAAGATGTCAAGCTACAGTATCCAAACAAGTTCAATTAACAATGTGAAAGACTCTCCGGAGCAAACACTCCGCTTACAAAATATAGGAAACATGAGATACTAGGAATAGGTCCATTTATGCTCACGTGGTCCCATATCTGATCTGCAAAGTCATAATTATAAAGTCTCAGCATTCCAGTGCATATAATTATGATAGTTCATGAAGTCAGTATTTCACTTTATGTTTTGCTTCGTGAGCCGCTACATAACCATTAAGCATTATAACAGAAAACAAAGGATTATATCTAAAGTAATTACAAAACTAAAATAAATGTGAATTTGTAACAAGGCAGGTTGTAATTATATGCTTTTCATGACCAAACATTGTTTTATAACACTTCTGTGTTCGTGGGGCAATTTGCAAGTGGTAATAATTTCCCACCTCTGCACATCCAACCTGCAAAGTGCAAAAGAATATATAGACGCCTCCACGAAAGCGTGTCTTTTGCTTGCTCTGGCAGAGCACGTAAAGCTCATAAAAAGCTACTTTAACCGCACTTTTACAGTCAAAAGGCCCGAGTAGCTACTGGTACAGTTCTACTATAGTGAACTTCAAACATTCATGCGGCATTCTGAACTGAAACTGCAGAACAGCAAGAACAGCGGACTATAACGAGTAGCTTAGAAACAAGCTAGCTGGTTAACGTTAGTGATAACTCTAATGTTGATGATTACCTTCTCAAAACAGTGATTAGTATGGTCAATGTCACTCTGTAAACGGGGAAGGAACTGGTAGCTAAGAAGATTACCCTAAGTTGATGAGTTGAGGGGGCGTTTTCGGTGGTTTTTACCTTGAACACAGCATTAAATTCACACACACACACACACGCCATGACCAAAATCTAGCTAATTCAGTTGATACGTGTGTGTGTGTTTTGTTGCCATATCATATGAATCTGCATTATTAACTGTGCTTAACTTGTATAGATGCTATAGATTGACATCCCAGTGGACTTTGCTCCACTATGACCTATGACAATTCAATACTGATATGACAATGCTGAGCATGAGTGGCGCGTCTAAGCCCATCATCTTCTTGCTTTTCTTTCAGGGCTCTTTCAGTTTTGGTACCATAAACTGAATCCAGTAAACTTTCAGCTATTACAAGACATTCACCTCAATTACTCTACAAACCTCAATACAATATCTGAAAGATTTCTAACACAGAGCTTTAGCATGGTGGACTGTCGTGCCATTCCGGTATCCTAATTAAAGCCGAGACAGCTCTTATCTTGACAAAGCGGCGACTCCGATAAATTAGCCTCAGAGCAGCATTGAGAAACGGAAACGGGGCACACTAGCCAAAATAGCACTGAAATCACCAGGGCAAGGGGGAGTAGCAGCTTAAATCCTGTATGAAGCCGAGCTGCTGCAAACGCTTTGGGACAAAAGGTGCCCAGATCCAGATTAGGACAAAGAGCCGAGCCAAGAAGTGCATGCTTCTGTCAATACTAATCAAAGGTATTATGGAAATCTCAAATAAGCACCATTATCGGATATTAACCTAACAGTCCCCAGTGCAGCAGCAATAATAATAATAATAATAATAATAATAATAATAATAATAGATTATGTGAATATACTAAATAAAATCACTGTGCAGTCTGTAAATTTAAACTGATAAGTAGGACGCACTCATCCATTTTGGATGGATAGCAGACGCAGAGGTGATATTTAGAATTTGTCATTCAATTCTATAAGGCACAATCTAGACTACTGTCATCCAATCTTGCCATGTTAATAATGCTGATATGCACAATAGAAAAAAAAACACCTATATGACCACTGCACTGAAAATAATTAAAAACACATGCTACTAAGAGTGGGAAATGAACACCTCACCTTATGAAACCAGGTCTACCTCTAACTCTTTTTCTCCTCATTCACCTAGATATCCCTGTACTCAGAGTGTAGCTAGCTGCCTAGTAGCGTTCAAACATAAACGAGAAAAAAAAAAAGCATGATTCTGATTGGCTAATCCTGTAGCCAATCAAAAGTGAGTGGGGGAAAAAAAAACAACAACAACTGAGGAACGCATTCATTTGACCTATGGCCAAAGATTTGTGGACATCTGACCATCACATCCATATGTTGGACTTCCTCAAACTGTGGCCACAAAGTTGGAAGCACAGTAGGATTTCTTTCTAGTTAAAAGTCTAGAATGTCTTTGTAGGCTGTAGCTTTAAGATTCCATTCACTGGAACTAAGGGGCCCAAATAAAGCATGTTAAAGCATGACAATGCCCCTGTGCAGAAAGCGAGGTCCATGAAGACATGGTTTGCCAAGGCTGGAGTGGAAGAACTCGAGTTTCCTGCACAGAGCCCTGACCTCAACCCCACTGAACACCTTTGAGATGAACTGGAACGATGACTACATGCCAGACCTCCTCACCCAACATCAGTGCCTGACCTCACTAATGCTCTTGTTGCTGAACAAACACAAATCCCCACAACCACAATCCAGAATCTAGTGGAAAGCCTTTCCAGAAGAGTGGAGCTTATTATAACAGCAAAAGGAGGAATAAATCTGCAAAGAGATATTCAACAAGCACATATGGGTGTGATGATCAGGTGTCCATATACTTTTGGCCATACAGTGTATCATGTATGTAATGATGACTTTGTTGACCTTTTATGAACACCATTATAGCGCAATAATTAAAAAAAACAATGTCATTTGATGTGTTGATAATCAGCTGCACTGGGTGTGTGTCATAAAATTAATTTTAAATATCATGCTACTTGATACAATGATAGCACTTCCTTGTCCCAGGTTGGTAAAACTCTGAGGAACTGGCACAAATTCCATGATCTTCAAAACGAATAAATAAATGGCAACCATTTATACTCAACCAAGGGACGACTGGAAAAAGAAAGAGTGTGTGAGAAGAGACACAGCCAAAAACCGGTCAGGGGCGAGACATATATGTTCTATAGAGCATTTCATAGGACAAACACAGAACTAGTACAGGTATGAGTCATCAAAAAATTACTCATTTTCCCTGAAGTGAAGAACTACAAGCTTAAAATGAGAATAACTACAAAATATTTTTTTCTGTATTTATGTCTAGATATACTATTATATTGAACATAACACTAAGAGACTAAAGTGTCAAAACATCTATTCTGATTTCAGGGACACAGCTCTGAGATCATGTGACTAAATCCTTATTAAGCAAACAGGCAACTAAGTATTTACTTTCATAAACAAAGCAGCTGTTGCTATTTATGGCCTGTAAAAAGGATACAGGTGAATACGCAAATGTTTGCGAGTTGACAGCTGTTAAGACGTCGCAGTCTCTGCGTGAGGTCATTGCGACTGGCGTGACATCATGCAGCACGGGGATCTGATCTTTTATTTATGCTTGGACGGGTCGTTTATTTCTGTATTATTGAAGTGAGGGGTTTATTTCTGTATTATTGAAGTGTGCTGGGTGTGAAATGTGCTGTAATGGTTCTGCTTGCCATGTCTGACTGATGAATGTACCCGGTTCAGAGCGACGGTGTAATTTTATCTAATTATCGTCTTTTCAGTGGGTCGATGCGCTCTGACCCTTCCTAACAGGTTCATAAATAGCTAATGCAGCACAGCTTTTTGCGCTCTGTATTGTGACAGGCTGAACAAATCAGCTTCACTGCTGGAGAGGCTATAAAACAAAAAGAGGCGCTTAAACAAAGTGTGATAGTGGACATTAATGCTTCAGCACACGATACAGTACATCTGCAATCAGTAAACCGAGAGAGAGAGAGAGAGAGAGCGACGGAGAGAGAGAGAGACACTGAGAGACAGATAAACAGACAGAGAGAGAGATAAACAGGCAGAAAAACAGACAGCTTCATACCACTGAGCTGTCAGACAGAGAGACAGAAAGAGAGACAGACAGAGAGAGAGAGACAGACAGGGACAGGGAGAGACAGAAACAGAGAGACAGAGAGAGAGAGACAGAGAGAGAGAGAGAGAGACAGAAACAGAGACAGAGAGAGAGAGAGACAGAGAGAGAGATAGACAGAAAGAGAGAGACAGACAGACAGGGACAGAGAGACATACAGAGACAGAGACAGACAGAAAGAGAGAGTGACAGAGAGACACAGAGAGAGAGAGAGAGAGAGAGAGAGAGAGAGGAGTCTGAAGGCCAGAGCTCACTGACTCATAACACTTTAAATGTTCCAGTAATCCACAACTGAGAGTTTATCAAATGCTTAATCCAGTCTGAGTTCACACACACACACACACACACACACGAGCTCACTGACTAGTATGATGTGTAACTAAATATAGCTAGCTAGTGTCCAGCTCGCTCAATCACACCGCACATATGCAGGTTTGCTGCTCCGGTGTGGCTTTAGCGACAGCAGGCCAGGTGACAGCTCAGCGGGATGAAGCCCTGCTCTCTGCCGCTCCGAGTTTCCCCACAGCACCGAAAACCACTCACACTGCTACAACTGAGCGAGCTGGAGCAGGCTTCAGCACTATCCAGCCGGTTAATGTTACCTCTATTCCCATGAGCAATACACGGCTTGCTAACACTTTGAATAATTTAGTGTAAAAATGAGGGAGAAGACTGGGGTAAGGAAAACATGGCTTGGCGTGCTTTAAAAAGCTCCTGGGAGAACAAGTTAGCAAAGTCCGCACTGTACTGCGTTCTACTGCAAAACAACACAGGCTCACAGGCTCTCTGGAACCAGGGCTGGTGGGGTTTTTTTTTTTTTTTTTTTTTTTTTTTTTTTTTTTGCGTTAGCTAACGAGCTAGCTGCTGTGGCTAGCCGGACTCTCAGCTGGTTTTGTTGTACATGTCAACCATTTGGGCAATTCGTCTTTTCTTCTGCTGAAACAAAGCAGAGGGACTGAAAATCAGCTCAGAGCACGTCAGGGAGATTTCACACACACAATCACATTCAACTAAAAACACGGAGCCCGTTTCCTTGGAGAACGTCGAGGCCCAAACCATGACAGTTAAAGATGCGTTAAAGACAGTGTCCCGCCTGTGTACCTTTATAATGTACCCGCAGATTGTTCTGCGACAGCCCGATGTAGCTGTATTTATCCTTGGGGCTCCACGACCGGGGTAAGGGGGTCTCTTCCTCGTTCACGGCCGGATAGAGCCGCTTCAAACGCTCGTTTAGCTCCTGCTCTTGGTCAGTTAAAGCAGGATCCCCCTGTAACAGGCTGCCTGCTCCAAGCTCTGCCATTTTTTGGGTTGTGTTTTGTTTTCCTTTCTTTGTTGTTCCCTACCTAGTTGTGTCAATCTTCTAAAAGGCAGAACGATAGACTGAGGAGAAATAGCAGTAGCGATATCCCCGGATAACCAACGCTCTACAGTCAGGCGCGCAGTGCACTCTGGGTAGTGTAGTTGGAGCTAGCGGCCTGCGCAATATACACAGACGACAAGCAGGGAACCATAAAACTACAACACCCATAAACTATTGTACACGAAGCTCTCTGAGGGGAGAGAGGCAGAAGTGGAGCTCAGAACATGCAGTTTTAGAAATTAATAAGTGCACATTCATGGTTTTCGCAACTCACTTCTTAAAATACACGCGCAGGCATCGAAATATATTATTGGAGTGCATTCAGAATCAGTATTGCTATATTTAGGCACATTTTAGATCCAACTTCTTTCTCTTTATGTAACAGATCATACTAATCCTCATGTTTTGCCAATGACCCACAAACATTAATGCAGATTAGCTCATCGCGAAACCCTTGTTTTTTTTTTTATGATAAATCACCGACTTGTTTGGAGTGGTTCAATTACCCATGATATTTTAATTTAGTGGTGTCAAAATAACAAGTGCTTGTTTACACGATGATCAGTATAATAATATTCATAACTAAGCTGTATAATATGTAAGTATTAAAGTAACTGCTCTTATTTTTCTAGATGTTTCACACTTTATGCAGGGTAGAAAACAAGCTCAGAAAAACAAGTTCATGGATCATGTGTGAAATACATTAGGTGTCTAAATATCGCCTTAATGAAATAGTAAGAAAAACCATGAATACTGATAGTTGATATAACAGGAAAGAAAAATAATATTTTATTCTATGCAATTATGCTTACTGTCAAAGCTATATACTATTAAATATCTAATAATTCTAATTAACAGTAGATTCTTTTTCATTGGGCAGGAAATGGCCTCCTTTCCATTCGTGGGCTCTTTGGGGGTCCTTCAATACCATGGCAACCGCTCGTAAACAACAACAGTGTCGCAACGTTATTGCTCAAGTCGCAATATAAACTACGCAAAAAATATTTTAAATTTAAAGGAAGAGAAGAGAATTATTATCTATTTTATTTTATTATATATTTTTATATATATTATTATATATATAATATATATATTTTTAAATCTACACATGTCTGTAAAGAAGGACATCCATTTGCCACCACTGTCAGCGTTTGAAAGGCAAGGATAAATATTTTAGAAAATGGCAGCTTAGTAACATTAAATAAATGTTAAAACGTTGTAGCCCGAATAGCCAGAAGTCACTGAATGCCAGAAACGGCGTCCTGTTCGGGAGTTCTGCTGTTTTGTAGCCAACGATTCACAAACGAGTCGACTCTTTGAGCCGGCTCTTTTAGGTGAACGTTGAGAGTCGACTCGCATACACGAGCGCTTGCTTTACTGCTTTCTTGCTTTTTACAGGCAATGGCGTTACTGTACAGTATAATTTAATTAAAAATGTTTTCTACAGGCACAGCTGACACAGCAACATTAATGCAGGGATGTTAATGTATTTGTCAATGCACATTTGCTTTGCCTTGCTGATTTTGCAATTATTTAAATAGATCTAATAATATACAATGCAAAGTGATGTCATTTTATTAATTAGAAGTCATATTTTATGGAATAATTTCAGCCACATTTAAGCAAAGATTACATACTTTGTCTGGTATAGAAAAAAATGGCAATGAGTCGTTTGGGAGCCGAAAGAATCGACTCTTATTAGTAAGCTGAGTCAAATGATGTGACTCACTGGAAAGAGCCTGAATTCCCATTACTGGTAGCCATGTAAATCACAGCAGAAAATATTCACTGTGCTTATTAAAAAAAAAAAAAAAAAAAAAAAAACTGCAATGGGTTAGTGCTTGAAAGATCCCACCAGGAACAAACTACTCCATTTGTAACCATTTTAACAAGCTGTACTGTGCTGTGTCTCTTAAAATAATAAACAAGTTCTTTCTATGGTATCTGTATTTGTAGCAGGCTTTCGTCAAGCAAGGGGACTCAAGGGCAAGTGAGGTCTGTGCCAAAAATACTGAAAGTAAGTTGCTTCATAACTTAGTATGTACTTTAATGTGTCTGTTCTGTCTATTCTGTTTCACAGACCTTAACTTCTAGACTTGAATGTGATCTTGATTTCATTTCTTCCAGGTTACAGATGGATGTAGCCCTGGCTATCTTTCCACCTGGCCTGCCCATGTCAGCTCTCAGGTTGTTCAGCAACACAGTCAAAAACACACTTGCTCTGCAGCAAACAGAAACCACGGGTATGTCCATATTCTACTTTCCCGGGTATAGAATACATTTTTACTACAATCACTGTAATATAAACATTAAGCATATAAACCAGAATCTACAGAGGAAAAAATAATGTATAATTCATAAACTGGTTTACTGTACCAACCTACTTTTCTAGACATTTTTAAAGTAGAAAGTAACTCTTCACATCCTTCACATTAATGCAACGATGGCTCTTACCTCATAATGTATCATGTGCCTCAGATACAGTGATGAATTTGGACGTACTGTAGCTAAGCCACGGTTCCTGGAACAGCTGGAGTGCTATCTCAGGAGAGAACTGGCATCTTTAGATATGCATAGTCCCAAACTCCAGCAGCTCAAACTTCAGGTTTACACTTTATACACAGAGACTATTTCCTGTAATACGTAGCAGAGTCGTGTTGTTTGTCTGGTATTAAACGCTTGTTTTATGTCTGTCCTTTGAAGGTATACCGAGAAGTTTTTGACTATTTTATTGAAGACTTTAAAACATACAAGCCACTATTGTCTGCCATCAAAAACGAGTATGAGATTACTCTAGGTATGTGCACACTTTCCTCTGAATAAAACAGACTTACAGTTGTTGTGACTAAGTAGAAGTTCAAACCATGACTAAAATGTCATTGTAGTGTATCTGCAACAGCAGATCCAAGAGCTGGAGCCTCTCCGTGCCCAGATGGTGCTGCTGTCTGAACGGTGCGAGGAGAGGATTCTGGGCCTGAGGGAGCAAGAGAGAGCTGAGATCACGGCTTTGAAACAGGAGCGCCAACATCTGCAGCAAGTCATTGAGAGCATGAAGGAGCAACAGGCAGCTTTGCAGACCCAGGTTGGACATTTGAAACATTTTGGCTTCAACTCAGCGCACCAGACTGGCCCAAAACAAAACACCACACACTTTCAGATTATACTCATGAAATGGAATCAGAACCAACGACCTGGAACCAGGGATCTCACATAATTTCTTTTGAACAAAAATTGAGTTTGGATCAAAACAAATATGGAAGATGGCAGTACAGCTTGGCTGTCATGGGTTACTGGTCTTTCATGCATGACATTAAGATTGAGACCAACCCATGAAAGGACACTGAAGCATGAATATTGAACATGGTTCATATTTACGATTTTAAATTGAGAACTGTGAGAAGATGGAGAGGTGAAGATTGGACTTTATATACTTCACACCACAGGATAATCTGGGAAGATCATTATTTAAGAGCTGACTAAAATTATTGGAAAGAGTGAAACAGCCTCAAAATCGAGCAGACTACACTGCAAATATATTATATGTTAGCAAGTGAAGATATCATAATTAAAGAAAATATTTCTCATTATGAGATTGTTATATAACAAATATAAGACCATTAAATTATTATTTCTATTTATTATTTCTATTTTTTTGTTTAAAAACTAATGAAGAGAAATGAAGAGTCTAATGAAGAGAAATATTAGTTGAATTTGCCTACTGAATTTGCCTATAACCCCCAGGGTTACCCTGTACCCCATCCATTGGCTAGATATTATTTGGTTGGCGGACTGTTTCTCAGCCCAGCAGTGACACTGGGGTGATAATTTCACACCAGCTGCACACACCCTACCATGCAGCTATTCTATCAGTGCCATTTCTGTGCTAAGAATGATTCACCACTAAATTATATTTATACCACAGAGTTGCTGAATTCTCAGATGTGATTGGTAAATGTGCTGTTATTTAACAGAAAAAACGTATTCTTGTTGATATGGTGAGATTTCTGTTAGGAGATCTTTATTTAACATTTATGGGAAGAATCTTGGGTGTCAGTGCATTGTAACAGTCAGGAGGTTTTCTGCTACAGGAGAGTCTTCAGGATGGAGGATTTTGCACCTTCTAGGCTCTCAGTAAGATGACAAATTGTGTTTGGTCTTAACCAAAAAACAGGCTGATGAGGACGACTGTTTTTAAAACATAAGCGATTTTAGGACATAAGCGAACATAAGCAATAGCAGGAACTTTTCTTACAGACGTTCTACAAAATTAAATGGAACAAGAAATGGTTCAAAAGCATGCCATGTTGTTCATTAACAAATTAAAATTTGTAATCCTTGGCATATTGTTGTGGTATATACCCAGCAGTGGTGCTTTGGTGATGATTTCCCACTGATAGACAGGCTAGAGGCTGTTTAACAAATTGTGCATAGCGGAAACTGGGCCAGAGTCAATAACACCTACAGCACCCTATATGGTAGTTGTGTCTGAGTTATACGAATTCTGCTGCTCTGTATACACGTGAACAAAGCTTGAACTTGATGGCACGGTAGGCACGTGTTAATATGTAAAAGAAATGAATTGTTGGATTATAGATTATTACATTATATGCAGCCTAACCTGTCTTCTGTTTCTTTTCTTATACTTTTCAGTAAGTTACAATGATTAGACAAATTTAAAAATAAATCTCAGAATGTAGAAATGTAGACATTGCTCAGCTCTAACACTAGAACATAATCTTTTCTTGAATTCTGCTATCTTCTATCTTGGGTCTGTCACAGGTTTCATATCTAGAGGAGGACCTTGCAAGACAGTATGCGCTGTACAGGGAGGAACGTGACGCCCGCAGGCTGCTCATTGACAATATCAGCAGCATGAGCTACAGCCCACAGGAGCCTGGTTACTCACTGAATGGTGGCAATCATTGCATTACAGTTCTGAGAATTCTATATTTTTAGCTGAATAATGGCACTATGATAGCATGTGGAAGATGTGCATGATTCATATTGGGGTATTTTAACTCTTGTCTTCTCTTTTAGAGGATCCTGTGAATCTAAAGCTGGCTTTGGATGTGTGTAGAGAGGATCTAAACAAGGCCCAGATGGAGCTCAACCACTTGCATGCAGAATATGGAGATGTGGTTCCCCGTAGGGACTGGGAGAATCTAGAAAGTACGTACCAGGAGAACCTCCTAAAGGTATAAGGCACTGTCTCATATGAGTCACATATTCTATCAAAATCAAAGTGTATAACCATTTTGTCATTGTTTTTATTCTGGTTATATTAAGTCTAAATGAACAGACAAATACCTGACAGTTACACACTTATATCTTTACTTTACACCTGGATTATTCAAAATCTGATACCAGGGGTGGGAAATATTGCAAAAAAAAATTATATTGTTATATTTAATGATATCATCATAATACACTATTTGTATCACAATATTTGGTTTTGCTAAGAAAGCACAAAAACATTTTTCAAACTTTCAGACATTTTTTGTCTTCTATAAATTTTTAGTGTGTAAAATGTATTCATGAAGGATGGAAAATAATCTAAATATACGAAAAGATCAGGTTAGATAGATATTAAGATCCTATCACTTACTTGTTGAGTCATTATGGACTCAACACAGCCAAAAGCACAGACACTGACAGTACACGCGGTACATAGAAATATATGATGCATAATGATGTTTATATACTGTGCAATTTATCGTGCCATCTAGACTTGCGTGAGACCCAGTTTTCCTTTTTCAGCTGGAGACCCTACAGTCTGACTTCAACCAATTGAAGACGGAATATGACACATTGCTAAATTTACATCAGCAGATCAGCACAAAGAGAGACAGCCTTCACAGAAAACCCTCAACTCCTAGACCACGGTGGGAGCAGTGTGCAGGTATAGGGCTGTTCTATACTGTTCACCAGATAGATAGATAGATACATAGATACATAGATACATAGATAGATAAACTATATTGCCAAAAGTAAGTGGATACTTAATCATCACACCCATACATGCTTGTTGAACATCCCATCCTGGATTTACTCCCTCTTTGCTGTTATAATAACCTCCACTCTTCTGGGAAGGCTTTCCATTAGATTTTGGTTCATAGCTGTGGGGATTTGCCCATTAAGCCACAAGAGCATTAGTGAGGTCAGACACTGATGTCTGGTGAGGAGGCCTGGTATGTAGTCTGCGTTCCAGTTCATCCCAAAGGTGTTCAGTGGGGTTGAGGTCAGGGCTCTGTGCAGGCCACTCGGGTTCTTCCAGTCCAATCTCGGCAAACCATGTCTTTGTGGACCTTGCCTTGTACAGAGAAGAGAATCTTGATGCTACAGCATACAAACACATTCTACACAATTATGTGCTTCCAACTTTGTGGCAACACTTTGGGGAAGACTCACATATGGCTGTGATGATCAGGTGTCCACAAACCTTTGGCCATATAGTTAGATAGATCGATAGATCGATAGATAGATAGATAGATAGATAACTGTGAGAGTGATTTTTAAAATTAGGACCTATTGAAGAGACAGTGGACAAAGTGTACTGAAAATGAAATGATGTTATTGTTGCATGTAAGATGTACTTGGTAGTGGGGATCGCTGTTCTGAGCTCTTTGAGGGCCAGTCTAGTCAGAAAAGACTGGAGATCTTGCTGAAGGAACTGAACAGCATGGGCTTGGAGCAGAAAGACTTCTTTACTGGACTGGTGAGAAGCCCATCATATAAATTTATTTCTTCTGGCTGGTTGAACTGCATTTCATGAAACTTTTCCCCTCCAGGGTACTTCCAGCGATGTTCCCATCTACCTGCGCTATGAGGGGCAACAGAGGAACCTCCGATTGAAAAAGAATGACATTGTTAGAGTTCTAAAGGACATATGGAGAGAGAAAGCAACTGAAGATGAGAAGGTAGCATCCATCAATTCAGTGCCTGCGGGTATAAAAATATGATAAATTAGTGACGGTATCTATGTATGTGTTGGTTATTTGTTTTGCAAACACAGAAGGATGAAAGCAGTGATCTAAAGGAGTTTCTGCATCAGTATCTGTTAAAGCAGCATAAGGAGAGGGCAGGACAGTGGGCTTACAGCCTGATCGATGGCATCAAGCAATACCTAGATGATGCCTTCATTGGTCTCTTCTATGACATTCTCCAAGGCAAGGTTGGTGGGTTTATTTGTTCTGCCAGTTTTAACAATAACGTAACAGTTGGAACAATAAATGAAAAGTTAAGGTAGTATTAACCAAGAGATGACGATGGAGTTTCATTAAATGTTGATATGTGGCAGGTGGATGAAAGTGTGTACCATGGCCAGACCCATCTACTGTCTAATCTGCTCAAGGTGCTTATACAGAGTGACAGCACTGAGAGTGGATTGCTAAGTACACCCCAATTCAGGTGAGGGATGCATTAGAAACAAGCACTTGTTTTGGTTGCTTTGCTGCAATGCAAGTTAGAAACAAAATTTATGAGTTCTTCTATAACAGTGGTTCTCAAACCTTTTGTAGCCAGGGACCCCTTTAGCTGTAAAATAAATCAGTACAGCTTGAACATAATCTAAAAATACAAATATTCAGTTCATTATTTAAATGTGCACAGTAATAGTTTGGCTATTTATTGGAGCGAGAGACCTTTATATTTCTGAACTTTCCATTGTAGGTCCAAGGTCTGCTTGTTTTTGAGTTATTGAGATTTGGATTAAACCCATTCAATTCAAGTGACCATTCAAATATACCAGTAACTATAAGAAATCAATAATAAATATAACTTCTGATAATGGTGCAGTGTGATTTCCACATAAACTTGTTTTCTGTGGGGAGAATCTTCAGGACAGAGAACTTTGTGCTCCGTGGTTTCTCAGTTATTATTAATTTCAAGAGAGACAAATGAGAGAGGCTGCTTGAGAATGGCTGCTTATAGATGCTATAAGAAAGTGTTCACAGAAACATTTTCATGCGTATTCCACAGCATTGAATGTAACTATAAATGGGTAAAAAGCATACCTTTCTTTTAATAAAAAAATTTTTAATAATTGGCAGATTGCTGTTGTGTACTAGCTATGAAACACTTCTTGTGCCTTTGCGATCGTAACCCTGCCCCTGATTATGTTCCTATAACAGTACACCCTGACATAGTTTATTCCTTACATAATAAATGAACAGGTGTATCTTTAATGCTGGCTTTCAGTGAGGCTCTGAGGACAGCTTTCCCCCTGAAAGGAGATAAGGATATAGAGGAACTGGTGCTGGCTGCTCAGTCAGAACTGCAGACCAGCCGAGGAAGCATTGCCTATCAGAGGCTGTACACAGAGGTGAGCTCTAAAACTAGAGGTATCTATAGAAAAAAAGATTTTGCGCTTACTCACCCTTCACATGGCTCTCATGTCTACTTACTTAAGGGGTACAATTACATGACATGCTGCATGATTTATTCTCACAAAATGTGACCACCTAATATTTCTCTTACTTCAGGACGCAGATGGAAAGCAGAGTGATTTCCTGGGTCTGGTAAAAAAGCAGGCTATGGCCGAGAGACGCCAGTACATCAACCAGCTGAGGGAACAGCTAGGAGGAAAAGGGTGAGAGTCCATGATGCTCTTTGTGAATGTTAATTGATGTTATTACTTTAATTATTTAAGTGAATAAAGCATTTAAGCATTTAAACTCAGTACTTAAATATTATTCTTGCAGGGAAGTGGGAGTGGAAGATTTAAGAGCTGTTTTCAAGACAATTGATCCCACACTGGACTCTGAGACTCTGGACTGTTATTTGAGTACGGCCTTTCAGACTAAAGAGCTGCACCAGCACACAGCACTTTTGGACACTGAGGTTGCTCTACAGCGCCTCTCTGCAGCTAATGTAAGCAGGGCAGGACCCATGCCTCAGTCGGAATAATTCATTTACACACATTTCACATGTGTAAATGGACTCTTATATTTAAACATAATCAAGGAAATATACTGGATAAATTTTTTTTTAAATCTAATAAAAAGAATACATTCACGGTCTACTCTTCAACATGATGTTTAAAGGTGCATTAGGTAAGATTAGTCTTTTTTTTTTTCAAGAGTATGTATCTTAACAGTTAGTTGGGTTTGACAACTATCATATGAATGATTCCTGCCTATGTTCACAAAGCTCCGTCCCCGTTATCTACGGTGGCCTGTAGAGTGTCTAAAAAAATGACTGACAGGAGGCGCATCCAAACACAAACAAGCATTCTGGACAGGAAGTCAGTTTTCCAAATGAGTTTTCTCATGGACTTAATGCACTTTTACTAAGGCCATGGCTTAATGCATAGGTTTTTTTTTTTTTTTTTTTTTTTTATCACGTCCTACATGTCTTCCAGGTTATTTGTACAAGTAAAGAATTTTAAAAAATGACTATTGCATCTTTAAGGAAATCTTAAGATAACGGTAACTGATCACAAAAATGGCTTAATGAGAGAGTGTTTTATATCCTCATAACACCCCACTGTCCTCACATCAAAACATCACATGTTCTCCTAAAATCTATGTGCTTGTAAGATCCTCATGAGGACAACTGGGTCTTACTATTTTTTCCAAACTTCTTCCAGTTTGAAGACATTGATCAATTTCTATAGTTATCAGGTGTGAGTAAACAGAAATAGTGAGGAGATACAATATTATTGTACAGGTTTCAAGAGAGTATGTTCAGTAGGATATATAGCAGTGTAGGGCTCGAGGTTTAAAAACTGGTGATCAGTAAACACTGACATGCATAGCCTATTGTAATCACATTAAAACTGGTGTATCTAATATGAGCTAGTTTTAACTGTGCTATTGTTAACTTATTCTTTCAGCACATATATCCAGGTACTAGTACTAGTGATGTTGACCTATTAAACTTTATTTATTTAAACTTTATTTTGGCTTATAAACTTTATTACACTGTTGCCTTTGTTATTGGGCTGATAAAAAATATAGAAACATGGGACTGGGACCAACTAGTTAGAAAAACACTATTGACACTATTGAATAAGACACTATTGAAAATGCCTGTAATACTTGTGTACAAAGAGAACATGATGATGCTGACTATAAAAATGTTTATAATGAAATGAATTGAAACAGTATTACACTGTTTACTTTTTACATTATCGGACACTTTTATTTAGTGTTGAGTGTTCTTATGTGGTGAGGAATAACAATGCTCATAGACCTAGCATACAATATATGCAGTATATACTGTATGTACTTTTCAGTGTAGCGTATGTAGAAATTCCTTCTAAAACATTGCTCATATACAGTACTGTGCAAAAGTCTTAGGCACATGTAAAGAAATGCTGTAGAGCAAAGATGCCTTCAAAAATAATGAAATTAAATGTTTCTACATTAAAAATACTATAAAGAGCAGTAAACAGTAATAAATGAAACGAAGTCAATATTTGGTGTGACGATCCTTCGCTTAAAAAATAGTAGTCTCAGGTACAGTGTGTGCAGTTTTATAAGGAAATGAGCTGTAAGTGTTACTGAGCATCTTGCAGAAGCAGCCACAGTTCTTCTGGAGACTTTGACTGTCACACTCGCTTCTTATTTTTGCAGCAAAACCCAGCAGCCTTCATTATGTTTTTGTCTGAAAAGTGTCTCTTATGGAATCTGCTGCTTTCTTTACTGACGTACAAACATTTTTCTGAAACATTTAATTTTGTGCTGGAAAACTAATGTTTGGAATCTAAAATGTTTTTGTACTGAATCAATAATGTACATAAAAAATAAAAATCTATAACAAAGTTTGTACTAAAAAAAAAAAATAGGGTGCCTAAGACTTTTGCACAGTACTGTATGTGTGTGTGTGTGTGTCTATATATATATATATATATATATATATATATATATATATATGATCTATGGCAGGGGTTCTCAATCTATTTGTAGCCAGGGACCCTTTTAACTGTAAAATAAATTCCATGGACCCTCTCAGAGATTTATTTCATCATGAACATTATTTAAATTTAAATAATATTTGGTTTGTTTATTAGAGCTGTAATGCTCTCTGTTCCTGAACATAGTAGGTATAAGTTGACAGTATTTATAGACTTACTTGTCACAGACCCCTGGGGGTCCCAGGACCCCACTTTGAGAACCAGTCTTTTACATATATATATATATATATATATATATATATATATATATATATATATATATATATATAAACAGTGAAAAAAAATAAACATGAAATCAGTTCAGAAGGTTGCATCTACCTTTTGGAATGAGATGTAATTTGTTTGTCTCTGTAAATGCCTCCCAACTTTTTGTGTATCCTCTGAATCCTCTCCATTGTAATATTCACCCTGATATCGCTCTTCTAACTTTTCTTTATCTTGATCATTTTTGTTATAATTCTGACAGATGCCTACAACAAATCGACTCTGGAGACTCAGTCTCATGGCAGTACCTTTACACTGGACTCCTTTTAAACTTTTTGTGATAATTTTCCTGTTCTTGTTTTAGATTGCTGTATTGTGTCGTGTTTGGCTTCTTGAAATTCTTTTTTTTTTCTTTTAATTGTACTTAAATAGCACATTTTTCCCTTTTTGCTCCACTCAAGAACCATAAGAAGTCTAGCGGTGCACAAAGTATCCGCAAAACTTCATCTCCCGACAGTCGAATGTGCGTTATTAGTGCGCATGCGCAAAAGAGCAGGCGGCTGAACTTCTCCACCGCGCGCTGTAATCGCCATAACTGGACCCGAGGATAGCTACGGTTAGGGCTCGCGGAGGTAAGCGGTTAGAATTCAAATCTCACATACCAGTTAATGCGGTATGTGCTGGTTCATCAGGTGGACATATATATATCATGATAAAAATAATCCACGCGAAGGCGTTATGGGGGGTTTTATGCTGTCAGATATGGCGGGTTGGTGTGAGTTAGCTAGCATGTAGGACACGCCTATGCTGTGCGGCGGCGGCGGCGGTGGCGGTAACGGGCCGCGCCGGTGCCTGGTGGTGATGAAAGTGCGGCGGACAGCTCGAGTGACTCAGAGTATTTTTAGAAAGGAATGTGCTATGAGCTCCATGTCCCTATAGAGCAAAAAAAAGCGCCATTAGCAGCTCCTCAGCCTCGAGTTGACGTTTTCGCGGCTTTTGAGCCGCTATGCTGGTGGTACTGGCGGCTCAGACGGCTAGCGAGGCTTAGCACGAGCGCAATGAATCAACACTCGCCTAGCTACACGGCTAGCTAACCTTACTGCTAGCTGAACAGCGTGCTCGAGTCATAACTTAACAGCACTAGTTCCTAGCGATATGTTGAGCCCAACAGCCTCCAGTGTGAAACAAACCGAGTTCATTACATATTCATTTCATTGAAATGGTTTACACCACAACACTGACTGCAGCTTTATTTAGCTAGCGTTACAGTCTGGGCCATTATTTCAACCAGCTCATGCTAGCAGGCTAGCACGGAAAGCGTGGGAAAGCGAGCTCATCTCCAGGGCTAGACATTTCTCACAGTTTAAATCAGATCATTAACTAAAGCATGTTTGTATAACGTTGATTAATGTCATTGCTAGGGGTTCGCGGGGTTTGTGGATTTTACAGCTCAGCTGAATAAGATCCCGCCATCTAAATGATGAGGCACTTTTACATTAAACCCATTTAACTGCATGACTTTAAGAGCTAAATAATCCTGTGGAAAATATGAAGGTGGCCATGTGGCACTCCAACGCCATCTAAACACACTTTATTATGATGAAACATTCATAACCGCGCATTAAGTCTGAATAACTCGTGTAATTCTGGAGTAGGGTGCATATGACTTTATTATGATGAAACATTCATAACCATGCATTAAGCCTGAATAAGTCACTGCCAACCTTCATATAGGTGCAGTGAGGCACTTTTACATTAAACCCATTTAACTGCATGACTTTAAGAGCTAAATAACCCTGTGGAAAATATGAAGGTGGCCATGTGGCACTCCAACGCCATCTAAACACACAGTCATAACCGTTCATTAAGCCTGAATAACTCGTGTAATGTTGGAGTAGGGTGCGTGTGACTATTATGAAGAAACATTCATAACCTCGCATTAAGCCTGAATAACTCGTGTAATGTTGGAGTAGGGTGCGTGTGACTATTATGAAGAAACATTCATAACCTCGCATTAAGCCTGAATAACTTGTGTAATGTTGGAGTAGGGTGCGTGTGACTATTATGAAGAAACATTCATAACCTCGCATTAAGCCTGAATAACTTGTGTAATGTTGGAGTAGGGTGCGTATGACTATTATGAAGAAACATTCATAACCTCGCATTAAGCCTGAATAACTCGTGTAATGTTGGAGTAGGGTGCGTGTGACTTTATTATGAAGAAACATTCATAACCTCGCATTAAGCCTGAATAACTCGTGTAATGTTGGAGTAGGGTGCGTGTGACTTTATTATGAAGAAACATTCATAACCTCGCATTAAGCCTGAATAACTCGTGTAATGTTGGAGTAGGGTGCGTGTGACTTTATGAAGAAACATTCATAACCACGCATTAAGCCTGAATAACTCGTGTAATGTTGGAGTAGGGTGCATATGACTTTATGAAGAAACATTCATAACCTCGCATTAAGCCTGAATAACTCGTGTAATGTTGGAGTAGGGTGCATATGACTTTATGAAGAAACATTCATAACCTCGCATTAAGCCTGAATAACTCGTGTAATGTTGGAGTAGGGTGCGTGTGACTTTATGAAGAAACATTCATAACCACGCATTAAGCCTGAATAACTCGTGTAATGTTGGAGTAGGGTGCGTGTGACTATTATGAAGAAACATTCATAACTGCGCATTAAGCCTGAATAACTCGTGTAATGTTGGAGTAGGGTGCATATGACTTTATTATGATGAAACATTCATAACCGCGCATTAAGCTTGAATAAGTCACTGCCAACCTTCAAACAGGAGCAGGGGAAAAACTCTTGTATTCATTTGTGACCAGATGATCTGAAGGTAACAACACGTGTTAAATTATTCCATGCAAAAAGGAAGCAAAACAATTAGTCACATTTCTTCTATATTTACACACACACACACACACACTCACACATGCTTGCTACAAAAAACATGTGAAATCCTTTTGTGAGTACAGCTGTATAAAGTCTATATTACTGAAATGAATATATATTAATTATGGAAAGTTCATTTTCTAATTGTATCACCATATGTTTTAAAAAGATGGCCTGAAATTCTGGGACAGAACATTATTAAGTAGCGAACAGAACAAAAAGTGTCAGAACTGTAACTCTACATTCATGCTAACAAGTGACCATTAATTTTGTGTGTGTGTGTGTGTGTGTAAGTGTGTAATAAGCCATGATTTCACTGACATCTGCAAGTGAAAACAAGATGAGCAGTTTTCCCCCATTTTCTCTGCTAAATCCCACCCACCAGCCGGCTCTCCACTATCACACCACGGCAGGCAGAGGGCAAACACATGCTTCCTCAGAGACGTGTGAAGTCAGCCGTCACGTCCATTAAAACTGCTGTAATACGTCACAGAGCAGCGTAAGGCACTCGGAGGAAAATGCTAACTGCCCTCTTCTGCATACACAAACTCACTGACAGCCACAAGTGTTTAGTGTCACTCTGATGGACACGGGAGAGCGTCACACCATTCCTTCCCACCCTGAATTTGCTCTCTAGGACTTCTTCGCGATCTCCCGATTATAAAGCAAATGCTTTTCTGTTGTGCCACTTTGGAACCCCACGACAGGTGACATTTGAAGTGAGATTGTCTTAATTCTATGCAAATTAGCGACTACACGGTAAAGCGACAAACCCATACGATTGGCTGGAATGATTCCTCAGACCAATCCGCTGATGTGTTCTTTAGTTTCCCACTCACAACTTTAGTTCCTTCTGGCAATTAGTTCACATTTACTGTTTGACACACAAAAATGAAAAAACATTTAATCTCATCCTGTCATATAGAACTGCTCGTTAAATGTGTACAGAGACATTAATGAGGTAAATACAGCTTAAGAAGTAGGGGAGATCATTGGTGAATGTACGTGACTAGAACAGTTTGCTTGCTTTGCTAATCTGGCAGGAAAACTAGTATGAAGTGTAACCAGTTTTCACACTGATGAGTACATTGTGTAATTGATATTGAGCTAGTTGGTATTAGAAGCTATATTTTTAGTTCCTGCTATTTTTTTCATTGGAAGTGAAAAATGCTGGACAGTACACACCTGCAAGTGACGATAGTAGCGTCCACTGCCTGCCCTCAGGAGACAAACTACAAGCGCCATGTGACTTGCAGCTTGCTGGTGTGAATGCAGGATAATGTTGTTATTTGTATTTATTTATTTTTTTCGTGGTGCTAACTCTACCAATGATCAAATCATAAAACCTGTTCACAAAATCAGGATGAAATCATTTATGAAAGTCTGTATAGAATGTAACAGTGGCTCTTAGATGAACGTTCACCTTTCTGTCAGGCAAGCGTTTTTATTTGGAGGTTTGTAAATGAAGCACTGCAGGCTAACGCACTTAAAGGGGCAGTCGTGGCCTAATGGGGCAGTCGTGGCCAAGGGTCTAACCATTAGGTTACCTGTAACCTGAAGGTGAACCTGAAGGTCGTGGGCTCGAGTCTCAGGTCCGGCAGGGATTGTAGGTGGGGGGAGTGAATGACCAGCGCTCTCTCCCACCCTCAATACCACGACTGAGGTGAGACCCTTGAGCAAGGCAACGAACCCCCAACTGCTCCCCGGGCGCTGCAGCAAGAAAGGCTGCCCACTGCTCCGGGTGTGTGTTCACGGTGTGTGTGTGTGTGTGTGTGTGTGTGTGTGTGTGTGTGTGTGTGTGTGTGTGCACTTGGATGGGTTAAATGCAGAGCACAAATTCAGAGTATGGGTCACCATACTTGGCCACAAGTCACTTCACTTCACTTCACTACACACTAAAGAGGAATAGAGAATATTTCTCCTGTAGCAGTGTGTGTTAGGATCATTAACTGTCTGTTGTACAAAATATCAGAACTGGTTTGAAGCAATATGTGTGTGTACTCTACTGTAGAGTACTGCATGTTAGTGATTCTGAAAAGATTTATAATCTGTGAAAGCTAATCAATCCTAGTGATCGCGTCCTCGGCTGATGTGTGTAGTGTTGCAGGATTCAGTAATGAGTAGTGCCGCTAAAAAATAGTTCAGACAGTGGAGTTTGTGATTACTTATACATTTCCAATGAACTTTACTTAGGCAAAACAAATTAGATAGTGGCTCTTTGCTGATATAGGTAACTGCTATACTGAACCTACTAGTCTGCCTAGACCTGATGGCTCAGACATATAATCTACTTGTCCCGAGTGCCTAGTCCACCCTTAATACTGTAATTATACTTCTACTATAACGATGCCATGGTGACAAAAATGTATCTACGACTCTGAGATTAATCAGATCACTATAAACTTTGTGGTTAGAGCACTCATTTATATATAGTAGGCTTCAGCACTATCAGTATTTCAAAGACCAACACTGCAATAACTGTCCACAAATATTGCACTTGTGCTACCCTGATTGATGGCAAAGGAAAGTAAACCCACACTGATGGTTGTTTAAATCTTATAATAATGTTTAAATCTTATAGCAAATTTGAATAATACAGTTTACTTTTGACGATTCGTGGACATTGCTGAACTCTGAATTCACAGATGATGGCTGAGCAAGCAACTGAAATTTAAAACTATACCCTTTGACCTTATTGCTCCATGTAATACTTTGCAGTTGAACATTACATTTGCTTTGCTTACAGTTTATAATGCCTGCCTAACCAGCAGTAAAAACTTCAGAAACGTTATTAGCAACTTGTGGCTTAATTCCAGTCTCTAGAAGTCATCACAAGCAGCCCTCCAAGATAATATGCAAATTTGTTCCCTCTCACTGAGACTAATTTTCAGCTCACGTAAATAAACTAGTCAATGGACACGTAAAAGTAATTATGAATTGCAGCTATAACGTAGGCTATAGCATCTTAGAGAAAATAAAAGTACCCAAAAAAAAAGGACCTGACTGAGACTGATGAGAAAGATGAGGGGAAATGCATTTCTTTTGGATACTTTTTTTTTTATTGATCAGAGCAATCAGAAGAAATTACAATTGTGCATGAACATCTTATAGCAAGGAGATGTCAAAAATCAAATGTCAAAATACAACTGTTTGATTGCTTCTTTCTCCACCAGTGCCTGTAGCTGGGTGAATCAGGATGGGAGACAAGCCGATCTGGGAACAAATAGGATCCAGCTTTGTTCAACATTACTATCAACTGTTTGACACGGACAGAACTCAGCTTGGATCAATATATGTAAGTATTGCTGCATACAGAAGTTCATGTTACACTGAGGGGAGATCACATGGATCATTTTTCTTAGTAATTCTTCATATTTCTAGCAGAACTATCAGTGTTACCCTGATTGTGTATTTCCACCATGTTTGTCTTGTTACAGAAAGTCATATTTGACCTAGTATTAAGACAAATTTCTTTCTTTTTATGGACGGAGTGGTTTTGCATTAGCAATGGATGTCTCTACATTACATTATTATCTGGCTAATGGCTCTCATAATTCAGTCTGTTTGTTTTATGTATGTTGTCATGCTTGTAAAAGTGCGCGTATACACTATTCTTGTATGTAGTCTGCGTAATTCTGCGTCATAGGATTTTTTTTCCCATCCTGTTTCACAAGAACACAATTGATTTCTCGGTTATGATAGATTTTATAATCTGTGAATTGTAAGGTATTACACAAGGCTGAATGTTTAGTTGTATATCCAGATCAGGATTTCTGTCTGTGTGGTTTTCAAGTTTGACGAGCTAGATTTGAGCTCCTGCAATGTCCTATGAACGCTGCGTCTTATTCACAAAACTGTCATAAGACATCAAAACGAGCTTTGCGGATCCGGAACGGATCATCTTCAGCTCCGCGGAAATAAGTTCTCACCCACTAGTCCCTTATTTTATTTACTTACTTTAATATGTATACGGCCCCAGTTTATCCACATATACATCTAATTCAGGGTTCTGTAGTAAGTTCTTTTGGGAGCATTGCTTCTCGTGACATGAAGAAAACAGGAGAGCGCAGAAATGTACGAGAACAAAATAGACAGTTGTTTTCTTGAAATAACTTGTATGCAACATTACATTAATAGCAATGTCTATTTTTAACTAGATAATTAGATCGAACTGGAAAAGAATTAATCTGATAACTAACATTACAAAGAGCCTCTATAACCAGGAATAATGGACAATCTGCTGCCGGACCACATTCTCACAACATCTCATTATAACAAACGTCATGGCAGCAATTTTTTTTTTTTTTTTTTTTTTTTTTTTTTTTTTAATAAAAAGCTTTTCCTGACTACCATGCTTTGTGATAGCTTGCTTTACTAGTAAAGTTAGTAGAACTTAAAGCCAGTAGAAGTTGTAATGCACAACTTGTGATGTGCTGCAAAGATAAGAAAATGGACACCAGAAGAATAACCATCCATCCTACTCTGAGTTTTAAAAAGTTGAAACGTTTTTTAACAGTTGCAAACTTTGACTAACAAACATGGCTGGCAGAAAGAAGTGCATGATGTCTGTGATGTAATCTCTCTGCCAGTAAAGGATGTACCAGAGCTAGCACACTGCTGTTTCACTTTACATGAAGCTGTGCTGAACAGGAATTCTGATCTTTCATGTGGAGAGGAGAGAGATGTGATGAGCACAATATAACTCAAATATTGACTTCTTGTGTATCAGCTAAATAGAGATCAAGTCACAGTTGTAGACTGTACAGGTTAAAATCTGGTCTCACGTCTGCTTCAAATTAAACTCGGATTAAAAAAAAAAATTAAGGAGCATATGTTAGCAAAACACTCACACCATAGAACCCTGTAATTTACAATGAAACTCCCATATTTTATGTAGGTGTTCCAATACTGAGCTCTGAATCAGCAATGTCTGCTTGTTTCACTCTCCGCAAAGTTGACTGTGAGAGACGTGACACATACGCAGCCAGTCAACGACTTTTAGACAGGCAGTAGTTCATATAGATATTACTCTGACCTCTTAAAAAGCACTAGCCTTCACGTCTCATCAAATGTTGGCTTTATTTTCATTAATTTATCATGACACTAATGTTCAACATTACAGTACTACTTTTTAGCTGATTTATTAAGTAATAAGATGCATTTAATATTATGCTTGGTAGATTTTTGAACCTATACAGGCCCTGAAGACAAATTAATAAAAAGAAATGCAACTTGAACCACAGTGTTTGTTAGAACAATTGCAGGTATTTTCCCCAAATTGCTCAACTCTATCTAGTAGTGAAAACTCTCTGGTGTCAGGTCTGTTCTATTTTCTCTCTACTGGAGAGCTTGTGACATCTGTCACATTGGTCTGGCAGCTCATTTACCTGACCGTGTTCTCTTTTACAGATTGATGCCTCATGCCTTACGTGGGAAGGACAGCAATTCCAGGGAAAAGCAGCGATTGTCGAGAAACTCTCTGTAAGGCTTTGCTTAGTTGATTTACGCTGGAATACACTGTAATACCGTGTAGCTATTTGCAGAAGGTTTAATATGGATGACTTCAAATCATAATTTGGCCTCATTTGACTTTTGTTTAAAGTTTGAATACATGCAAATTGAGCTCCACGCCCTGTTGTATTGTGGTGCTAGTTTTCAAGGCATAGAGCTCTCTGTGTATGCCTGCCTGGAGCTGTGAGCATATGAAATCTTGCATGATTTAGGCAGCAGCATTAATTCTGCAGTGATGTCTCCCTGCATGTCTTTTAATAGGAATAGTGAAGTTTGCATAGATATCAGGATTTAGGTACAAGTGATCTTTCCAATCAAGGAGCAAATGTATATGAAGGGAATCTTCTTTGTTTCCTCAGAGCCTGCCCTTCACAAAAATAGCCCACAGCATAACAGCACAAGATCACCAGCCCACTCCTGACAGCTGCATATTGAGTATGGTAGTAGGACAACTAAAAGTAAGTATTTAAGTGGCCTTGTGTTCCTCTGTCTTCTACATAACTGACAAATGCAAGATTTCATTTACTGTTTCTTTGGTGGGCGGATTAGAATGAGCCTTGCCACTATACCGTATTTACACAGTTTTGAGAAAAGAATAAAAAGAACGGCAGATAACACATGGAGGTGCACGTTTCCATTGAAGAGGTATTATTTCAGAGCTGTAGTGTGTGTGTATCCGTGTGTGTCAGGCCGATGAAGACCAGGTGCTGGGCTTCCAACAGACCTTTCTGCTGAAACATTACAGCAATGCCTGGGTTTGCACCAACGAGGTCTTCAGGCTTGCTCTGCACAACCTTTGACCTCACATGCACTCTGTGGTCACATGGCCTTCCCTTCCCCTCTGACTGTGTGTAAGGACGTGTGCTCTGCTTGCCCTGGTTCAGACAGTGCTCAGTGCTCCTGCTACTAAAACCACTTTGCTGGGCTGGGTTTATAACTGTGTGGTGGCCATTTTGAAAACTCAGTTACTCAATATTTAAAATTAACACTCCGCCATGTTTTGTGAAATTATTTTGCCCTAAATGCATAACACCAGTGTAATAACAATCATAACCTCGTGGGAATAACTAGGCAGCTGACTGAAAAAATTAAATAACCAGGCAAACATTCTTCAAGATCTATAATATTGATTAAAAAAACTACATTATGCATGAAAATAATATCATTTTATAGGTTCAGGAAATAAAATGATAGCAATAATTTTACAGATCTTGAGTGATTGTTGTGATTGATCAAACTAGCATAGTATAATATGCGATATAGGAAATGAGAAGACAAATTGATCTGTCATGTCATTAATCAAGTCAAGTGCATTACTGTCCCTTTAACGCCCTGTCCACTGCACTTTTATACCTGTTGTGTCTGAATAACCAGGAACGTTTAATGCTTAGTCTAAATAAGCAAACCTTTAAAGACTTACCACACAATTGGTCACACTGGTCTATAGTCGCCTGTTTAATCCCCCCCCCCCCCCCTCAGGGGGCGTCCCTGAAGTCAATCACTCAGATCTGTAATGCAGGAAAGAGACTCAGAGAGAGTTAACAGCACTGTAGAGTTATGAAAATACTCACAAATTATGTTCATTAGGAATAGAATATTGAAGTGCAATGACTAGGCATGTGCATACAGGAGTATTTGGTGGTTTTTACTCTCATGCAGGGACAAAAAAAGGCACATTTCTTTTTATACCTGCCTCTACTCTCTCGTAGAGCATTCATGTACATTCCATTCATTTGTTTAGTAAATCATCTATAACATGCAAATATCTCTACTTACAGATTGATATAAGCATGCAGTACCTCAGGGATTGCAAGGTCTTCAATCCCCTGAGATTTTCCCTGTCGGTTAGTTTTACTGAAGCCAGCGTGTGCTGTTGTTTTAACCTGCAGTACTGCTACAGGTTCAAACAATTTACTGTCATTAAGTAAAGCTTTTTTCATACATTTAATGTCTGGGCTGACAAAAGGAAAGCTAATGATGCTTGATTATGCCACGTTACAGACTCTCGCCACATTAAAGACGATTCCTCTCTAGCAGTTATCTGTTAATTTGCCTCTTACTGATATTTAAAGAATAAAGCGAGGCAGAATGCGCATCCCTGGTAATGACAGCAGTCTTAAAGTTCATAGGTGGTTCACGTGAGCTATAGTCGCTGGTGCATAAATAGTTTTGAATTTCGAGCTAAATGTGAAATGCACTGGCTGCTTAGTGCGTGTGGTGGAATCAATATCACATAGGTGGACTTAAATTGTTCTCAATTAGCAAACGTTAGTTAACTACTAATGGTGCGTGTGGTCATGTTTTGTTTTTTTTTTTTAATTGCAGAATCAGTGGCTCATGCAGCTCTCTATTCATTGTTACACTTATTCTATCTATATAAACAGTCACTTAAATCACAATTTTGAAAACTTTAAAATTATATGTCTGTTGTACCGGGTTAAACTGTAGCAAACTGATGTTAGCATACTCGGTGAGTAAAATAGAAGTGTTCAGCATCCCCTAGTGTCCTACAGGATATTTTTTTTTCTGCTGTTCAAGACAGTATCACATTAAGGAATGTTTTTCTTTTTCTTTCCATGGAACAGATAAAGAGAAATTTTTGGTCGTTTACCTGTGTGATTTTCACCAATATCAATAATCTTGTGATTTCAGTGGGCCAGCCTACTTCTGAAAGCTCCTGACTGATGTAATGGGCTAATCTGATATTTCAGTCACGCCATCCTACAGGGTATCGTATAGGGGCTTGAGAGAACCTTTATAGTGCACTTTATGCCCAAGAGAACTACTTTCAATATTTTCTCACAGAAAAAGAGTGACTTCAATAGGAGGCTGAAATTGGAAATTACTATATATATATATATATATATATATATATATATATATATATATATATATATATATATAATAATGTTTATTTTTTGAGTACATAAATATGTTGACAGTTGAAATATCATTTGATAAAGGAGATACTTTCTCACAGCCATAGACTCTTTCATGAAGCAAAGCAGCAGAAAATCTATTTGCCTAATTTCGAGAATTCTCCTAATCGGTTAGGTGTTTACATAATGACTACTCGATTAACTGTCTGCTCGTGCCCCCTAACAGCTTTGTACTCACAGTGGTAATGCATGTTTATATTATATAGTATATTTCCATTATACCTATCTCTAACAGATATTTGCATGTTATAGACTGTTGAATAAACCACTAAACCAGTGAATGAAACGGAGAGGCAGGTATAAAATTAAGTGCACCGTGGAGTGTTTAGGATGTGCCGCATTCTGATGTGAAATGGGCTTAATCTGCAAACTCGGGGGAACTGCTTTGTGTCCATTGCTGTTGTATTAAGGGTTATTCAAAACTTATTCTCTGTCATTTGTCCTGTGAGCCTCATAGGACTGCTTGCTAATGGCCACATGAGAGTAAAAACTCCTCAGACATTTTTTAATCCTGATGTACCTCTTTAGTGCTTCTCTCTGCTGCTAAGAAATGCCAGATGTGGCTTTTGTTTCTCACTTGGTCTCTGACTTGTAAATGTAGGGCATAATGATACACACACACATATATATGCACACACAATGTGTGTATGTGTGTGGCAAGATGCTTTTATGCTCACTACGGTTGTAAAGAGCAATAAATTATTTGAGTCAGCTTCTCCTCTGATCTCTCTCAACAAGGCCTTTGTGCCTACAGAACTGCTGTTCCCTGGATTTTTTTTTGTTGTTGTTGTTCTCACCATTCTGTGTAAACTTTACAGACTGTTGTGTGTGAAAATCTCAGGAGATAAGCAGTTTCTGAAATACTCAAACCATGCCACAAAGTCACTGGGATCACATTTTTCTCTGTTCTGATGTTTGATGTGAACATTACCTGAAGCGCTTAACCTGTATCTGCGTGATTTTATGTATTGCGCTGCTGCCACATGATTGGCTGATTGGATAATTGCATGAATAATTAGGGATACAGGTGTTCCTAATAAAGCTGTTGGTGAGTGTGTATTTGAGTATATTATATATTCGTTGAGTGTTGTGTGTGTTGACTATTATGACATCTGCCTTCTTTTTGCCATACGTCTCTGCTATGCTTTTTGCCTGATATATGATCTGCAAACTGTATATGTATATGAACAGTGCTGACTGTTAGAGAATGCCGTCTTCTGTGATTTTTTTTTTTTTTTTAATGCATAGACTTGACAATAGATATAGACACTAATGTGGCTTAACCTAGATTGTTGAATTGTTGAAACAAATAGAATAGTATGTTTCCTTATATCATAACTAATCCTGTTGCTCTGTGTGTCTTTGTAGGCAGATGATGATCCCATCATGGGATTCCATCAGAGCTTCATCCTGAAGAACATTAACGATGCGTGGGTGTGCACCAACGACATGTTCCGCCTAGCGATCCACAACTTTGGCTAAAAAGCACCACGGCTGTCGGGGGAAATGGGGGAAGGTGGAGAACGGGGCATATCGCCCCCCAGCGATGCCTGAACCTCAGTCTGCCCTTCATTCATCTTTGAGATTCAGCACCGGATTCCAAGAAGTCAAATCACAGATAACACACAGGCACACAGTAGCGCCTCTGCTCCAGACATGAGAAGTGTTTCTTTGCTGAAAGCCCACAGTTCCATCAAAGTGACCCCTTTCCCCTCTGCTGATGTGCATGATGATGGCGAGCTCGAATATCAGAGGACACTGACATGGGAAAAAAAAAAAAACAGACATATTAACATACCTTCTGCCAGTTACTACTATTTACATTTTAGTTCCTGAGTTCGACTTTGAATTAATAGCTGTCTTAACTGCCTTTCATTGCTTTAGTACTTATTGTGTTATCTGCTTGCTTTTAGAGTTTGCTTCTTGGCACTTTTTTTTCTTCTTCCTTTTCCCTCTTGAACATTGGAGCCTCCATTCATTGTGATGTCAGGTTGCTCTAGCTATCCAAAGAAACGTTAAAGTAAACACCCCCCCCAGATCCCCCACCCCTTCAGACCAGTGTGCTTCTCATCTTCTGCTCACTGCTCTCTGTGACAATAATTACCAAGCCACAAGACACAATAAAACCTTTGACTTTTTCTTAACCATTGCATCATCTTGTTCCTCCCACTGTCTGGTCTTACATATGTCTTTTTTGTTTATGTATAACCAGTTTCTTAATGCTACTGGAAATCGTTTTGGAAATAGTATTCCTTAATGAAGAAAAAGAATTGAAGAATCTGGTAATCTTCTATCAAGAGTCATTTGCCTAACTAGCAGAATAAGCAGTCGATCCTCTAATATTATATGTATTTGGTTTTCTAATGTAGTAATGACTTCGCTATTGTATTTGTTTTGCATGCATTACAGATATAAATTCAGTATTGGAAACACTGAACCAATAGTTATATCAAACTTCCTTTGTTCGATAATGATAACGGACTAAAGAGGAAGATAATATTGTGGAGACACAAGAGGTCTTGTGAAAAAATCCTTCTGGCTAGAAATATTTCTGTGAAGGTAGAAGACAGTCATTCTTCTATTGCTGCACGCTTAAGTAGATAATTATGTGGAAATGGTTTGTGCTTAAATAAGTACTAATACCTTGCAGGCTGAAATATCACTGTGCCTCCATCTGACTACTCCTCATGTACACCAACTCACCAGTAGGTCTTATTATCAAATAATATTAATGAAGACTAATTGTAACTATTTGGATTTGTGAAAGTTTGTTTAGACAGTGAAGAGAGGCTTTGAGGAAAAATCAGTTTACAGGAGCAATAAAGTGATGTAAAAGGATTACATGTAAGCTATTCCTATTGGCATGACTATGACTTTGAGCTGACTGTACAGATGTTGGAAATAGCCTTAACTGTGGATTGTGTCCTCTTGCTTAAGCACTCAGGTGTTTAACGAAGTGTTACTGGAACCTCAGATAGAAGCTGACGTGATTTACCCCAAGTCTCGTTTGCTACATTTCTTTCTAGTCTCATGCAAATGATTTGTTTTGTTATACTCTGCATGCGTGCTCTGCTTTATGGAGATTCACCTCTCCAGTAAGTGGTAGCAGAAGAAGGAAAAAGAAAGTATTTTCCTTTTAAAACAAAAGCAACAAATGGCGTGTAATACGGACAGTATTTCAATTTCTGCCATGTAAGTTATATGGAAATAAAGGCCATCAAATCGATGTATGATTTCTCTGTTGTTTTTACAACTATATCGCGCTGTTACATTGAAATGATGCTTTAAATAGGGTCTGAGATTACTTAAAAGTTCTCGATATGAATAGAAAGCAAGAAAGAGGTTTTTATACAGTGCTTTAGGACAAACGCAGTTGAAATGGGATGTGCGTGTAACGGCGGGAACTGAAAAAGGCGGCTCTTAGTGGGGGGGAAGGAAAAAAACGGCGCACCAGCGGAAGTCAACACAGTTGCAAGATTCTCGTAGGGGCGAGTACAAGACAAAAACAAGTGGGAATTTGTCACGTTGCAACATTTCAGCCCCTTTCAGACCTTATGGCTTCCAGTTCCAGTATAGACATAGAAGGCGCGACTCAGCACCTAAGAGACATCTTAAAACTGGATCGACCCGCTAACTCAGCCGGTAAGTTGACCGGGAACTGGGCAGGTGGAGCGGGTTAGCTGGCGCTGCTCTTAGCATTAGCGCGCTAGGCCGCAGCGGTGCGATGTCGCTGTGTGGAGCCTCGTACCTGCTTTTACTTCAACTTCTGTTACATAATGACTTACTGTTCAACCAAGTGAATAATGAACTTATATAGTTTATAACCATATGTTACACTCTGCACCGTCTTCATGGTTGAATGAGAGAAGGACAACAAACTGACGTCGGCTGTTAGCCTGCTAGCACACCATGCTAATCACTGACTAGCCACATACGCTTGACTTCGCTGGTTGGTTCATTTGAGCCAATATTCACAAGTCATAAATGCTTATTAATATATACATTATACAAAAATGTAACTATGTGTTTGCTTTATGATTAACAGAATATTTAGCTATATATACAGGTGATGGACGAGCTGCTCCTGGCCAATGTGGCGAGTAAGATTTGTCAGCATCAATAGTTAATCTGTCTCAGCTGACATGTTTCTAATAACCTAAATGTATGAAATAAACATGCAGCTATTCATGCAAGTGAGGCTTTGTCTAATTAAATATGCGTACATTTGATAACGTAAAAAAATCTAGTCTTTTTGATGGTGTTAGGATAAAAAAGATTTACAAGAGAAAAACTTCACAGAAGTTCTATGAAATCATTTCTTTATAGTTTACTCAAGAAAATAACATGCACTATAATAAAAAAATCATGCCATTTTTAGTATAAAATCTAATATATATCCAGCTATCAGTATTCTAGGAAATTCCTCAGTAATGTGCTTCTAAATAGTGAAAGTAAAATTTCATGAACACAGATCATTTCTATGTAATGTAGAAAAAAACCCAGATTTTAAGATAAAACAGGTTTGGTTTAATGTGTTTCCACTCTATTAAGTGTAGGTTATAAGGTTTATAAAGGAAATTGACATTTATATCGTAATGTCACAGAGACAATATTATCAGGAAACAAGCTTTTCAGGGACGTAGAACATGACGTAATTACGCAAAGTGGGCGGGGCTTATGCCTTCTTCAAAGTTGTTAAGTTGTAGATAATGCTGTAGGTCGCAAGTGGACAAAAACTAAATAAGAAGAAATAACAATAAATATTTTCTGTTGCATTTTTGTGTTCTTATTACTGGAGTCTAAGATAAGACTACGTGTATGTCCTGCTTTAAAGTATAAATGTGTAGTTATGCAGCTATTTACAAAATTGATTTCATTGTTATTTAGACCCCAAAAAAACCCTTACTAGTCCTACTTCCAGTATTCAGGCACATTTAACATGTACAGACATCTAGATGTCTCTCTTCACTCCCTGTCTGGTAAATTATTACTATATGTGACTGTGGAAGACTGCAATTTATTTGATTAAGTGCTATTTTAGAAACTTCTAGCTGCCAGGTGACGGGTATAAACTGACAGGTATAAAGGGTGCTGTATGTATGCAACTCTAAGCACAATTAATCTTTTCTTTCCGTCTTTTTTTTTTTCAACAGACAGCACTGCAGGCGAGAGCCAGAGGAAGACCTCGTGTAATGGAGAGCTAAACGGCCTGCTGGGAACTGACCTTATTGGAGCAGGAGTTCGAAGTGCTATGATGGAACCAACGGCTCACAGCTCTGACAACATGAATATGGCAGATACTCAGACAATGTAAGCATTCTTTCTCGCACTCTTTTCGTTCACATTTGTAGCTCAGTGCATTCTTATTTACTTTAAAGAGCAACAACACCAGCGTACACTGCTGTGGTCACACTGGTCTTTGTCAGACTCTATCTGTTTCACTAGCCACTGGACACCGTGATGTAATCACAGGTGGAGCAACCATAGCAGAATGCTTTCTGGAATACTGCTTATTTGCCTGTAAAAAGAAACAAGCCTCATGCCAAGAAGTGAAACTTACTGTGGAAAACAAAGAATATGAAATTTTTAAAAAATGCCATAGGGGGACCAGAATGCTCACGCACAGCTTTTTATACTTTTTCTCCCTAATAAATTATGCTTCAAGATAAATAGATTAGTTGTTGTTAGTTTTTCTTTACACTGTTGGAATTTCCTCTGACTTCTCATCTATAACGCAAAACTTCCCATCCCTACCAAGTACTGTTAAACAATTATTTAAAGTAAGGCCTGATTTTTGCTTTTTTTCCCCACTAGTTAACTGATTAAGAAGTTGGAAGACCACATACAATTTGAATGAAATGAATGAATGAAATGAATGAATGAATGAATGAAAGCTTTTTTTGTCATTGTATATCTCTGTATACAACGAAATTAGGAGCACTGCCTCTGACTGGTGTTATAAAAAACAAACATATGACATTAGACAATAAATAGACTATAAAGTGAGTATAACATATAGTATAAAAGTATGTATGTATGTATGTATGTACATCACGTATACAGTATAAAGTATATACAGCAGGTGACTAAGTCATAATATTGCACATTGAAAATTCAGAACATTCTGAAAAGTGACCAATTGCACATTAGAGTACAGACACACAGAGTACAGACTGAAATGGAATAAGTGACCAGAGATAGTAATTGCACATTTACATTCTACATTTAGTGCATTGAGAGTTAGAGTCCTGATAAATAAAGTGACCAGTATTGCACACTGACATTCTACATATGATATAAACAGTGTAGACAAAAGTAGAGATTGTTGAAATAAGTCACTGTAGTTGGACACAGTGATCAGAGGTAGTTTATAGTGAGTTTATAGTCCTGATAGCATTTGGGGGAAAAAACTGTCCTGAAACTGAGTGGTCCTTGTTCTTAAGGATCTGTACCACCTTAAGAATTTGCAGTTAACTGTTTATGTCAGGGCATATGACTTAAGTCTAACATCAGCTTGCAACTTTTATTTGAGAAACATCTGTCCATTCGTCTCTAAATTTTTAATCTTCATGTTGAAGCTATATCTTCTTTGCCATTATGTTAGTTAACTGGCTAAGCTGAGTGAGACTCCTAAACAACCAATAAATATGTGAATTTGCAAAGGATTATTTTTCAAGCTTTATTTACAGTTATTTTATTTTGACCAAAATTGTGATTCTGCCGTGGAGCTGCGTGTTGAATGTTGTCCTAGGCAGTAAGTGCTGTGTGTGTTGTGTGACCACCCGCACTGATGGCTGTTAATTTTGAATGTGTGTGTCTGATTTACTCTGTAGTTCCCTGACTGGTGATGATGACTCTACCTGTATTCCCATAACTGCTAACAATGTGGTAATTGTCGCCAGTCGAGACTCTAGTATTGACAGTAAAGCTCGTGGGAGTAACAAGGTATGTTAGTCTGTTGTTACATGATGCATTAGATTGTAAATATATAGTAGAGTGTTTATACAGACATGTTTCTTTTACAGGTTAAAATCCAGCCAGTGGCAAAATATGATTGGGAGCACAAGTATTACTATGGCAACCTAATAGCAGTGTCTAATTCATACTTGGCATATGCCATTAGAGGTAAGTGTGCAAAAACTTTGAGTTTATGGCTGATTATTTCTTTGGTGCTTGAACTGTTGATTGAAACGGATGTAAATTCTTTTCAAATCAGCTGTTTGTGTTAATAGGCTGGGACTGAGGTAAAAATGTATGCTTTTTCTGATTTTCCAGTTTTATATAATGTATTGTTATAACAGTAACAATAATAAATTGTACCACAGAGATGATGTTGAAAACAAGTGGTGGTTTCACTTCGAGTGCACCCTCAAGAGACAGTGCTCAGATACAAATTATACTCCTTTGTTTTTGTTCACTGAAGCTGTATGGATAACAGTGAAGTATACAGTTGTTGCTGTGGACTCTGGTGGCATATTTTTTAAGCTAGTGACACTGCTGAACAGTAAGGATTGATGGGTTGGCAGGTTATGCACTGGCAGATTAAGCGAGACACTTTGCATCCACGTATGCATCCAAGTAACATGATTTTCAGCCATCACAAACACCTCAGTGTTGTGCAGTGCCGTGTGCAGTGGAGTAGCCTGCACAGTCACCTGATATTAATCCACCCTGATATTAAACTGAGCTGCTCTGAAAGAAGTTGCATAAAAGGTTTGAGAGTCTACTCAGCTCTACAAACCCTTATGAAGATACTCCTGATAGTATAGGCTTTATATATAAACTCCTTAGGATGTCTTTACACTACCCACTTATTCCTCAGAAAGTCAACATGGCACAATGAACCGGTAAGCGCAAGTGGAAACATAGTGTCGGAAGGAATAAAATAAGAATAAATCTTCCGAGTACTTCTCCAAAATGGGGAAATAAGACGCCATGCAATCAATATAACTGTTTGAATCATCAGTCTGCTTTAGGTAACGAATCAGCTTGATAAAGTGTTGTCACTTAAAGATAAAGCAAAGCATTTACATAAACTGCATGTGGAACCACAATAAAGTACAGGGTGTCCCAAAAGTCTCCATAGATCAGGGAAATTAACGCTTTTTAGCAAAATGCAAATTTATTTACATTTTATCGTCTACGTGATTGCCATTTCTAAACACACAGGGTCGACTCTCCCACTCATGATGAACTTGTGTTAACACATCTGGTGTTATGCATGTACAGTAATTGCATATCCACTGCAACCTTGCGACAGCTTCCCGATCCAGCCATGAGAATGATTACAATACATTCTTCTTTTGTCAAAGGCATTCTTAAAGTCTATCTGAAGAAATATATTATATGAACTAATTATGAAAAATCTTGGAAGACATTTTGCTAAAAAATAAGTGTTGATTATCCCTATGTATGGAGACTTTTGGGACACCCTGTAGTTTGCCATGGTGGTGAAATCCCTGCCGCAGCTATAACAGTATCATAAGATTACACCCTGACTCACACACCTAGTCTTGCAGTCGAAAACTTTCTATCTTTGTGTTACTTTGTGCTTGATATTTTACTTTATATGCAGTTTTATATCCAATGCTTCTTCTGCACTGATACCATGTATATATGTTATGTACATTGTTTAGTTAGTGAAACAACAGAATTTCTGAATTTTAAAAAAAAATGTTTTGTATTTTCCCAGAAAATATGTATTATATTAATAATATTGATTGATAATTGGATATTATTAGTAAAAAAATCTTCAAAAAAATGAAGATTTTATAAAATAAATGGTATTGTGGAAAATATAATTTTCCCATTTAAATGAAATGAATTGATCAACCAAGGCATATTTGGTATCTGATATTGGCTTGTGTCTTACATTGGATTTTTATTTTGTCTGTTTCTAGGTGCCAATAATCACTATATGATACGGGTCCTGAGGTTGGGCTCGTCAGAGCGCACGCTGCTGAAGGGTTTCACCGGGGCCGTCACAGACCTGGCCTTCGCTCATCTTGACTCCACCCTGCTGGGCTGCGTGGATGAAGCTGGCAACATGTTCATCTGGCAGCTTACCAGCCAAAACAGCAAAATACAGTATCTTCCTCTAGCAGCAGTAGTTATTTCTGGCCATCTGCAGCACAGACTAGATAAACTAGATGCAGTTGTTAAAACCCTTTGACTTTGCCTTTAATACCTTTCATAGAAGACATAGAAGTCAAGCCCGCAGCAGTCAGCCCGCAAATTATAGCCAGTGTACAGCAGTAACAGCGCAATATCAGAAGTGAGTGTGTATCAGGAAAAGTCCCGTTACTGTCTTGTTGCCCCTTAACTGTGTCTCTTAGAGATGAAGTGATCGTGCACATCCGGAGACCCGAAGACACACCGCTGAACTCCAGCCGAAGACTCATCTGGTGTCCTTTCATTCCTGAGGACAATGAGGAGAACCCAGAGGACGGCTGCCAGACACTGGCATTGCTGCATGAAGATAGAGTGAGCATCACATCCATTCATTCATTTTAATCTAAAATTCATTCTTTCTATTTTTGCACTGCCTCTTGACTAACTTTCTCTTCCTCTCTTCTGCTCTGCTCGTAGGCTGAGGTTTGGGACCTTGACATCCTGCGCTCTAGCAACACTACATGGCCTGTGGATGCTACAGAGATTAAAGAGGGATTCATCGCCATTAAAGGACACACAGCGGTAAGCCATAATCCGCTCATTAATGTCCTGCTCCCGTCACAGATCAGCTACCTGATGCTGGAATTGCAGGATATACACTAATGACCCTGAGTGACATGCGGCTCTAGCACACTGCTATGTAGATCTGTCACAATTATTACATAATTACCTAATTGCAATTATTTGAGGTGATCAGGGTTATTTGAGGTTAGTTTTCACATAAATATGCACAACCAGCCAAATGTTGGATACACATTATTGACTGAATATATATTTTCGTTGCAGTAGATATTTTGATAAAGGCTCATGGTTGAAATTAGTGTCTAGGACGAATATAAGTAGTTAATAAATTATAGTAAAAGGTTAATTTCCGTTTATACACACACACACACACACACAGGATATAAAAAGTCTACACCCCTCTGCTGAAAATGGCAGGTTTTTGTGATGTAAAAAAATGAAACCAAGGTAAATAATGTCAGAACCTTTTCTGCCTTTATTGAGAACTTGTAACCTAGAAATTAAAGTTAAAAACAAATAATCATTTTAGGGGGGAAAAAATGTAGAATAACCTGGTTGCATAAGTGTGCGCACCCCTAAACTAATACATAGTCGAAACACCTTTAGATTTTATCACAGCATTCAATCATTTTGAGTAAGAGTCAGTTTGGCACATCTTGACTTAGCAATATTCTGCTGTTCTTCCTTGCGAAAGCAAAATGCGAAAGCATTTTAAATCTGTCAAATTGGATGGGCATCTCCCATGTACAGCCCTCTTCAGGTCACCCCACAGATTTTCGATTGGGTTTAGATCTGGCCATTCAGAAACCTTGATCTTGTTTTGGTGAAGCTAAAACTGTGTGCTTTGGGCTGTTATCATTCTGAAAGGTGAAATTCCTCTTCACCTTAAGTGTTTTAGCAGAAGCCTTAAGCTTTTGTGCCAGAATTGACTGGTATTTGGAGCTATTCATTATTCCCTCCACCCAGATTAAAGCCCCAGTTCCAGCTGCACAAAAGCAGCCCCAAAGCATGATGCTGCCATCTCCATGCTTCAACCTGGGGATGGTTATCTTTTGATGATGTGCTGTGTGTTTTTTTTCTTTTCTTTTTTTTGCGCAAAGCATATCTTTTGTCGTAATGGCCAAAAAATTCAACTTTGCTCTCATCGGACCATAACATAACACAGGGCTTGGATGAGTTTTTGTTTGTTTATTTATCTCTTATTCTTTTAAATATCACTGCAAGACAATAAGTGATTTTACTGGCTGATTAATTAAATGAATGATTACTAAATTGAAAGTGCTTCAAAGAAGATGAGTGTTTGATTACAGCAAAAAGGAATGAAGCAGGGCCTACAATTTCTATTCTGGAGCCCTGTAACCTAGGCATTTATATAAAATATACATGCTGATGTTTATGATATTAATAATATTGTAAATATCTTTCTTGCAGGACAGTGATGGTGCAAATTACCGTATTGTATTTTTATTTGTTAAATGAATACAAGAGATCATTTGAGATGACTGTGATATGGATCCACCCAAGTTATTCTTGATATTTGAGATGACTGTGATATGGATCCACCCAGGTTACTGGTTAAAATTGGCAGCAGGGCTCAGAACACATGCAGTCAGGCATGAAGGGCTAATCTATAATCATAATCCAAAAACAAACAATGTAGAACCCTCACTAAACCAAAGTTTGGTTAAAAATGTTAAAAACTAGGCAGGAACCCAAAAACAAGATGAAGTAAACCATTTGAGTACTTCAATGCGATCATTTTAATGATGGGCAGTTCTTTGCAAATGGCAGTCTTCTCATACAAACTTATTTTTATTGCTCTTCTCATGGCCCTAATGCGAGCTTGGGTCAAGGAACAAACAATTAAATCACTTTTAAATTGCCTGCTTGATGTCCATAACTGCTCCGATAAAATGTTTACGGGAGTTGAATCAAAATGAGGGACACGGCAACATAGGACAGCACGTTAAGCAGCCATTTTGTAGGGGATTTTATTCTCATCATTTCGTTCCTGGTTTGTTGTTCCTATATTAATCATAAAACAGTAATTTTTGTGGTGAATGCTTTAGACTTGTCAAACCATGCAAAGGCTGATTGGAACATGTAACGATTAATAGTGAGTAATAAATTTTGCATGTAAAATGAGACATGCCATTAATTAAACATTAATAATTTCCTTTCTTGCTGATAACAGAAAAACCTAGTGTTCTTGAAATCAGAATTGGTGTTTCAGAGTTTGATGTATCTGTTTCTTCGTGTTATGGTCACCAATATGATCTATATCTAGGGGAAAAAAATACAAATTAATCATTTTGGGGATATTCCCATTTTAATTGTATAGTTACTTTTGTAGCATCACCACTGACAGCTGACCTTGGCTTAAACGCGTATGGTGTAACTCACACAGCACGCAGAATCTTATCCTCTACGATACCTGTCTTAAGGTCAATAGGTGTGGGTGAAGACACTGGTGAGGTCGCTAAGCTACTGTAAAGTTTGTTTAGATCCAGCAGGGGGTGTGGTGTATCACAAACGCTGTTGAATGTTGTGTAAATCAGTCAAGCACTAACACGCTCTAACACGCTGTCTCACTGACTTCCTGTTTCAAAAAGAAATATGTCAGCAGGCAAGATCAAATTGCTGCTCTCAAGCTGTTTCATGTGGACTTTAACATACATATCAGAAGAATGCTTTATTGCTCTGCTCTTGTACAGCGTATCAGCGAGGGAGCTCTGTCTCCAGACGGCACTGTCCTCGCCACAGCCAGTCATGATGGCTATGTCAAATTCTGGCAGATCTACATTGAAGGACAGGACCAACCAAGGTATCACTTTTAGTTCTCCAACCTTTTTGAACAGGATGATGTCTTGGCAGACAGGTTGCTTTAATTAGTTAATTGTGGTAGTAGTAGTGTTGTTCTGAATCTTTAAATCAGGAATGGCTTTATGTGTTTTCTTCGCTTGTAGTTTTCTCATGTCGCTTGTGTAAGTATAATTTTGATATGGTGGATTTCACCTGCAATTTTAAAGGATCAGTCTGTACTTCTCAGTCTTGTGTGATTCAAATAAATACATTTTGACCTGCAGGTGTCTTCATGAGTGGCAGCCTCATAACGGAAGGCCTCTCTCCTGCCTCCTGTTCTGCGACAACCATAAGAAGCAGGACCCAGAGTGAGTGACCATACGGTCCTTTCACCAGCAGGACCTGCAAATCCTGAATAAACTCTAATACTGAGAATTATTTTCCTGGTGGAATGTGGAAGCAGGGATTATGATGGTGATTAATGTTCAGATATTCGCAGTGTGTGTTCGCAATTGCTAACTTGTTCTCTTTTGTGATCTGTAGAGTGCCGTTCTGGAGATTCTTAATCACAGGAGCAGATCAGAACCAGGAACTGAAGATGTGGTGCACAGTATCATGGACCTGTCTACAGACTATTAAGTGCGTTCTTTTCTTATAACTCAAGTGTTTGATACAATACACTCGTATTTTAAACAAAATGCGTATATACCAATTGGATCAGGAAGTGCTAAAACGTTTCCTAGTCCTATTGCTGTACAAATTCATTTTTGCATCAGTTAATTACTTAAAATGCTTAAAAACATGTCTCTGATAATATGCAGGACTTATGCACAGTCATCATGGGAATTCATCTTGATAGTCAGGAATATTCTCACCTAGCACTGTTATTATGTTGTGTCTTACAGGTTTAGTCCTGACCCGGTAAATTCGAGTGTTCTGCCCAGTCTGAAAGCCAGTCTGGACCTGTCTGCTGAGTGCCTCATCCTAACAGATGTGCAGAGGAAGGTCTGACCTTGTCCGTTTCCATTATTCACGCACTTCTGCAAAAATGTTCACTTTGACATGACAGCTGACAAACAGCCTGAAACAACAAAGCGAATAAATCAAAATTAAATATTAATGTAAAAAGTGGAAATGATCCGTATGCACTATATGCATTTGTGATAAAAGCCCTCTTAATAATTGACATACAGGAATGTAAGTGAATGTTTTGAGTATTTGAGTGGCTCAATACTAGTTTGATTAGCGACCAGTTGTTTGGCTTAGATTATCTGTTCATTTAAATTTTACATTAGATTTAGGCTAGAATAAGGCATGACCTGAACCCAGATCAGCCCTCTGACAGTGTATGTTGTGCAGGTTCTGTATGTCATGGAGCTCCTCCAAGATCAGGAGAAGGGCCATGCCAGCTTTATGGCCGTCTCTGAGTTCTTGCTCACACACCCTGTTCTGAGCTTTGGTGTCCAGGATGTCAGCCGTGCTCGCCTGCGCCACACTGAAGTCCTCCCTCCAGACGAGGAGAGTGAAAGCATGACTACAGGTTAGCTCCTCTCATTTCTTGTTCTTGCTTTAAAATAATGTTAGTGCAGTTATTAACCAAATTAAATGAACTTATAATTATATTTATGTTTTGTTAGCATAAAAGCTTTTTGGATGAATGATTCCAGTTGGCAGTCAGTTTCTTTCAAGTCTTTTAAGTATAGTCTCTATAAAGAAAATCAACCCATAGTATTTGATGGTGCAGATTTTTTTTTATACATACTATATTAATAATAATTTTTTGTTCCTCACAGAGGGAAGCCAGGGACCTTTGGAGTCAAAATCAGGAATCCAGATCAAGCTTTATTGTGTGCATACAAAGTGAGCTGATTAGATTGCCCATTATTTCTGCAGAAATCCATGCAAATGATAACATTCAGCTCTGGGCCCTTGCATTCTGCTCAATATTTATTAGACTGTTCAGCCCAGAGCTTCGGCATGTATTCACGGATATTAATTGCCTACTGAGTTATGAAATGTTCACTGTATTCTGACTGGTTTCCATCCCACAGGTCCCTTCAGGATGTGCAGATCTGGTTCCAGCCCAACCAGGGTGCTGCTGCCTCCCTGTTTTTGCCTACATGCTCTGGCTCCCAGGACGGCTTTGGTATGACTGCAGATTAATATACACACGATTACTTTTCTCCTGAATCTAACCACTAATCTCTCTTCTAATACCTGAGCCGAGTGAAGCTTAGTTTCATGATTTTCTGCTCTGCATGTGTGTCTTTGTGCAAATGTGGGTGGCTACTATATGGGTCATTTGCTCAGATTTTTTGTTTATGTGCTCCAGGGTTTGCAGACCCTTTGACTGATTTGAGCATGGAGGTGTTGAGCTCAGATAAGGAATCTGGTGCAAGCGGTTCGCAGACTGACCTGTGTAAGATCCCCTCTCTCCCGGCTCCAGCTGACTTCCTGAGCCCCTCTGGCTCGACCATGCCCAAACTAATGACCCCGGATGCCTTCATGACACCCAGCGCATCTGTGAGCTTCTCATCCACTAGCCATAGGCCTTTTATTGAGTTATAGCCTAACATGCTCTTTCTGCTGAGATGTTCATGAAAATTGATTAAACATCTTCATTTTAGCTTAAATTTAATAACATTTTTGTTGATTGGACTTATAATTTCAATTGTCTGTGCTGTATGTGTTCCTCGTCAGGTCCCAGCTTCCCCTGGCAGCAGTGCTAGCAGTTTGACTATAGTAACGGCCATAAGCAGCTCAGACAGTGGTCCAAGGTTAGTCCCCAGGGTTACAGTCACCAAGGTTGCATCTATAATGCAATCTGTTTGAGATGTTTTATACAGTGCTAATTCAGTTTACACCACATGCATACATTTTGTGTTTATTTGCACAAGGGAGAAAGGCACCATAGACTGAGATGCTGCTCAGCTTGCAAAGTTGTAAGGTTGTAAGGTTGTGTACTGCCCTTGAGAGCACAACCAATCTGATTTGGTTATTTGAAAACCATCCAGAAGCTGATTGTTTGCATTTATTCAAACACCGTCCTCTAATTCACAAATATAATTCAGGCATCTAAAATATATTTTAAAAAATGAAACATCAGTGTGATATTAAATGCTTAAGACAACATGTGCTATGTGGTGTAGCCCATACAGTTGAGCTCAAAAGTTTACATACCCCTTTCAGAATCTGCAAAATGTTTATTATTGAATAAGAATAAGATATTTCACATAAAAGATATATAGTCCACAAGAGAAAATAATAGTTGAATTTATAAAAATGACCCCGTTCAAAAGTTTACATCCCCTTGATTCTTAATACTGTGTTGTTACCTGAATGATCCACAGCTGTGTTTTTTTGTTTAGTGATAGTTGTTCAAGAGTCCCTTGTTTGTCCTGAACAATTAAACTGCCTGCTGTTCTTCAGAAAAATCCTTCAGGTCCCACAAATTCTTTGGTTTTCCAGCATTTTTTGTGTATTTGAACCCTTTCCAACAATGACTGTATGATTTTGAGATCCATCTTTTCACACTGAGGACAACTGAGGGACTCATATGCAACTATTACAGAAGGTTCAAACGCACACTGATGCTCCAGAAGTAAAAAACATGCATTAAGAGCCGGGGGGTGAAAACCTTTGAACAGAATGGAGATGTGTACATTTTTCTTATTTTGCCTAAATATCATATTTTTTCATTTAGTACTGCCCTTCAGAGGCTACAGAAGATAGTTACATGTTTCCCAGAAGACAAAATAAGTTAAATTTACCCTGATCTTTAAATTTACCCTGATCTTCAAATTCAAAAACTATTATATTTTCTTGTGGACTATATGTAAACATCTTTTATGTGAAATATCTTATTCAGGTTAGCACTAAATAAACAATAACATGCATTTTGTATGATCCCTCTTATTTTGGTAAAATAATAAACATTTTGCAGATTCTGAAAGGGGGATGTAAACTTTTGACCTCAACTGTATATATTAGCAAGCTTTCTAACTAAATTTGAATAATTTATCTTACTCAAATAGGTTGCTAGTTAACTACCTTGCTTGCTCCTGCTTAGCTATCTTGATGTCTTACTAAACATTTTAACAGTAAGTTAGTCTGTATATATTACAACTAGTGAACTGCACCATGGAGGCTTTAGGTTAGCTAATATTTAAATGTCTGAGGAAAAAAAGTTCCTTTTAAAGGCCTGAAGTTTTGTGTTCATTCACCTTTTTTCAGAATAATTTTATTCACCATATACATTTACATGTATTAGGAATTTTTCTTGGTGTTTGGTCACAACAGAATATATTTAGTACAGTTTACAACATCACAGACAGCACAATACAATTACCATCCTAATATCCAAATATTGCAACATCAGCAGAAATTTGGTAGACTCAGTTTTCAAATTGTCTAATCAAAGTGGCCATGCTGTATAGCGTCAGTACACACTCTTACAGGCTGAGCAGCCTCAGCTGATATTTGTGTCATATTTCTCCTCTTATACTGTTTTAGCTATGTTAGCTCTGAGTTAATATTTAGCTCTGTGCCTGTGCTGCTGTTGCAGGGCTGCAGAGGACCTCACCCAGAGCCCTAAGCTGTGTACAGATGCAGCCAGCAGCAGCTTGAACCTCAGTGCCAGCGCTAGCAGCCCAAGAGCCAACTCTATCCTCATTTCAGGCCTGGGCGAGAATATCCAGGTACTTAATGCACTCATAACCAGTTACATAAACACCAGCTTCCTACACGCTACATGGAACTCATGGATAAGTCTTTTAATGGAACGATTGTACAGTAGTTCACAGATAGGCATAATTTTTATACTTAGTTTCATTGAGTTTATGTGTGCTTCACCAAATGAGAACTTCATCTCTAGAGCAAGGCTAGTAATTTGTCCACTCCTGTTAAAGATTTAAGTTTAATTAAAGTGTATGAGGAAATGTGATCCACAGTTTACTCAAAATGATGCAGGGAAACTCGTAATTCTATAAATGACTGTTGAATTTAGATTTGTCTTTGAATCTAAATGGGGCAACACACCTCCAACCTCCATTCCCCATTTGGCACCCTCCATCCTTGCCTCATGTTAGGGCTTCTCACATCCTCTAGTCCGTTCTTTCTTTTTCCTGCGTGAGGCCTCTCGGCTGTGTGAGGCGGCCTCCTACGCTCACGCTACACTTCCCCTTCCCCACCCGCTCTTTTATCTGCAGGTGCTGCCCTCTTCGAACCCCTCCATGTCTCTGGACCTCCAGGCCATGGAACCTGTGCTGCTGCCCCAGGCGTCCCCCACTAGAGCTCGCTCACCTGACGTAATCTCTTCAGCCTCCACGGCCATGTCGCAGGACATCATCCCTGAGATTGCCTCTGAGACATTGCCAAGGGGGTTGGCCGAGGCACGTGACCCCCTCCAGGGCCTTCAGGACAGCATGGCATCAGCAGCCTCAGCCCTGCACCTGCTTTCACCTCTGGAACTGAGTGGAGGAGCATCTGGAGACGGCGAGCAAAGGCTCAGCAGCACACCCTCATTGCTGGAGACGGCGCTGTCGCAGGAAAACGCTGTTAATGTGGTTGCATCATCTTGCTCCGAAAGTGGTGCCAGCCGCAGCTGGCCTGCAGCACCCGATATCACACGCGAGACAAGGAACAGCCTGCGAGATAACGGCCTGGGAGAATGGTGAGAAGGGCTCTGAAATACTGATCACAATCCAATACCAATATCACGATCACTATACCAACAACCATGTAAAAATTTTACTCACAATGATTTATGATGTGAATGTGCTCTAGCTCTAGAGAGGACTTGAAGGACATGCACATGTCATCCCCCTTCCACAGACGCACCTACCACCTAACACAGAATGACAGCCAGGATGCCAGTGCAGAGCAGAGGTATGCACCACAGCACACATTTTATTTACATTTACTTACATTTACTTACATTTTTTACATTATACATAATTATTAACCACAAATCTTGTGTGATTGTCCCCGCCCCCCCCCCCCCCCCCCCTTTTTTCCCCCCCAAAATGAGTAATCAGCTCTTGAAGGAAAATAAATTACCCGACTCTGAACCATGTGAATTAAATATTTCAGCTCAGATCATTTCATGATCATAATATAAATGTAAATGCAAAATAGATTCAGCCATTATAGAATTTGTTGAATTAAAACATCCTGTGTTTGCAATGATGGACAGCGATCATGACGATGAGGTGGCCAGTCTGGCATCATCTTCAGGAAACTGTGGCTCTCGAGCCTCTCACAGGCTGCCAGTGAAGGACTGGAAGACCTCACCTCGTGGCTCGCCCAAACTCAAGCGCAAAAGCAAGAAAGATGAGGGGTGAGCCATATGAACTCACATGTCTCCTTTATAAGAAAAGCATCATTGTGTCAAGTTGTAGTAGATGACTTGGAGTTGGAAAGTCTAGCTTCTTCTGGTTGTGTTAACTTCATCTTGTTTCTTTGCTAGTGATTGCTCACAGTCCAGGCATATGGATAATCAGGTAAGGTAACTGTTCCTGTGCATTACATAATATATACTTGAGGACTAGCAGTGGCTTCATATCGCATGCTCTAAATAATATCTACATGCTACACCTGACGGTGCTCATACTATTGGGGAAAGTAAACATTGCAAATGTGATTGCAAGATTGACCAATACAAGTCTGCCCAGTAAAGATTTGCTGCAGCAATGCTTTGTGTTCTTGTAATGGCAAAAAAGACCTCTAGCATAACTCACTTGCATGTTTCTCTGTTCTTACTGCAGATGAGCATGGAGGTACAGGAAGAGCTGCTATTGCTGCTTAGGAGCCAACAGAGGGAGCTGGATGAGCTGCGGCAGAGCCAGCAGGAGTTGTTGCAGAGGCTCACAGGCCACATGGATGCTGTCCAGAGCTCCATAATGGCCCACGTAGAGCACGTTCTGCTCACGCAGCAGGAACAGGGACGTATCCTTCCACTAGAGGGAGCATGTCAATGGGGTATTTGCTAAACAGTTTAGTGATAAAGACAAATCAGAATGTGAGTGAACCTGCTTGACAGAGTTTATGGCAGTACCTTGCATAAGTATTCCCCCCCCCCTTATAAATGTGTATATATATTTTTATTATTACTACACCCTGGAACTGAAGTGGATTTAATTGGGATTATATGTCATGAATCTACACACAGTAAACCATAATTTTGAAGTGAGCGGAAAAACAATATTGTTAAATTTTTTATATGTAAATCATTTGCGATTATTGTGATCGCATATGTATTCACCCCTATTGCTACAAAACCCGTAAATGAATTGTGGTGCAACCAGTTGCCCTCAGAACTCCATATTATTAGTTGAATGACACTAATGTGTGCACCTAAAGTGTCAAATGACCTTAATATAAATATACCTATTTCTGGAAGGCTTTAGACTGTTAGAGAACATACCAAAACAAATAGCATTACGAAGACCAAGGAGCTATCAAAACAATGGGCTAGGCCCCTTAGATTCCAGTCAAAGGAAACTGTAATTCTGCAGTGTACAGAGACGTCCTATATAACTGTGCTTCCAACTCTGTGGCAACAGTTTGGGGAAGGCCCATGTATGGATGTGATGATCAGGTGTTCACATACTTTTGGTCATAGTGTATCTTCAGTCTCAGTGTTTACAAAAAAGAATTTGTTTTATAATACTGATTTGTTTTCTGAAGAATTGATTCTGATTGATACAAAAATCGATGTAATGTTACTTAAGCAATATCAGACATGCCACTATGCTGGATATGTGCACAGCTGTGATTAATTTTCAGCTCTGTGGGTGAAAGTAGTGAGGTTATGACTCCATTAGCTAACAAAAATTATGTCAAGTAACGTATCATTTTCCAGCTGCAGGATACAGTGGCAGAAGTATGTCATGACTGGCCCCTGTGCACACTGCGTCGCTGGGTTCTATCCACCGTGTCTGAACAAATTAAATATAGTATTTGCATGCGCACGGTCCTCACCTTCACAATTTTGGAATCAGAAAATGTTGGTCAAAAGGTGACTCAGAGCATACATAATCACAGATGGTGTGCTTTTATTTCACAAACCAACCAGAATAGACCATAATCACTCCCCACAACATAAAAAAGCACAGAAATAAATCCGCAAGCTTTAACTAACAATTGAGGGTTGTTGTAGTAGTCTCCCAAACAGCAGCAGTGATGCACAATTTGGAAGACAAAGGATTGTTTTTTACAGATTAATGCCCATGAGCACAGAAACTAGTTATTGAATATGAGTGCTGTAAAAAAAAATTTTTTTACAAGGTAATAGACAACATTGCACTTAACCTTCCAATATTCATAATATAGCAGCCTTTGGTCTTCTTGTCTGCAATGTCAATGTAGAATTTGTTGTAATGAACAGCTACAATCAACAAAGCTATACAACGACCAGCAAGAATTCACCACTTTTAGCCAAAGCACAAACCAGTACACAGCAGTAAATAAATTACTCACAAAGGTAAAAATGAAGACATTTGTGCACACTATGCTATTTTGGTATAGGTGCCCTTGTTCACAGCTTTCAAAAGCACAGCCTTAGAGCATTACAAAGTAATTTTCCAAAGGTTATTCATTTAAGGGCCATCAAATGGGATTTCTATTTAGCAAAATTGAAAATAAGCTTATTTGTGCAATGGAATGCTTTTATCCATTCCAATGTTGTTATATTATATTGTTATATAATGTTTATTTGGGCTTCCTGTAGAGTTGTGACAATTACTTTTAAAAGTAATGATACCCATGGCTCCAAAGAACATGAATATTTTGCAATTTAATAAAAAAACAAATCAGAGGGGAAGGGATTGTATCGCTACAAACTCCAGATGAATGCCATGCAATGGAATATGGATAAAATTACTGTTATTGACAGTGTGGAAACTAATGAGTGGACTAATTTCTGGTTATGTGAACTCCTCTTACGTTTACTCATCTTTTCCTATGTGTTGTGTGGCTTGAATGACTTCTTTTGAGGAATTAAAAAAATTCACTCAAAAAAAAATCACTCAAAGTCCATATTTACAAATAAAACCAAAACGTCATCATAAAAGCGCAATAATCCCACTATATGAACTCGTGGGATACTGCTTTACTTCAAGCCTAAGGCGTCGGTTCACCTGTGGCTAATTTATGCAAATAATTCTTTCTAGACAATGTTAATAAATGATCCAGCATGTACGGATCTGCAGTTCTTTTAAATAAAAGATTCAGTCTGGTCTAAATTAATATAAAGGTTCTGTTGTTCTTGCCATGAGAATTCCTGAAGGTAAATTTTTTATGACACCAGTTAATGCCTCATTGATTTTCTGCACTGATTGGTGCTTGGACCTTGACTGGCTGCTGTGTGTCAGAAAGAACAATGGAGCGGGTGTTGGCAGAGGGACACGCACGTAACCAGCAGCTTCAGGAGCACATGGCACAGCAGCTGGCTCACACCTTGGGCACTACTGTCTCAAATCGCCTGGACAAAGTGCTGCGTGAGGAGATGAAGAAATCGGTTCCTCAGAGTAAGAGCCAATTATTAACCATCAAAATGCAAAAGTCTACACAGTTAAACAAGCATAACCTTTGATTCTATCTATGCTAATGTGTGCTGATTCAACATTTTTAATTTACATTTTAACATTTGTGGCAGTAGTTCTCAGTCCCAGCCATTCGCACCCTAGTTTGTGTTGAAAGCACTACTTCAGACATGTTGTTGGAAATGAAGGATGATCGTGATAGTGTTCCTTATTCCTTGTTCCTTGTGTTGCAGCCATAACGAAGAGTCTGGAACCCTTGACTGGACAGATGAGTAATGTTATTGCAGCCAAGCTTACTGCAGTGGAGGCCACGCTAAAGGAGAATGTCACCAAAGTTGTAAAGTCTAAGGTCAGTTGCTGAAATTCTCAGTGTGTTCTTGAACATTAGCAGGGATGGATGTCGAAAACCCTGCAGGAACCGTGGTTTTACGTGTGTAGAATTGCAATTTACTGTACTGTGAAAGCCACATCTATTTTATTTATTTATTCCAGTGAATTAACAACTATAATATGCACTATTATCTTCATGTATATTTTTTTTTATTTATTTTTTTGGGGGGGGCCAATAAGAGTTCCTACTCCACGTGGTTAAAACCTCACAATTTCACCCTTTTGCTCTGTGTTGTTTTTAAAATTATTTTTTAATTTATATATATTTTTGCAGAACACTACTGATGCCATCGGCCGAGCCGCAGCCGAAGCCATGCAGGGTCCTATCCAGGCAGCCTACAAAGACGCCTTCCAAAGCATTGTGCTCCCTGTGTTTGAGCGTGGATGCCAGTCCATGTTTCAGCAGATAAATGACAGCTTTAAACAGGGAACCAATGAGTGTAAGCATCACCAACACTAAACCCTTCCACTGAAAGACATCTCTAACACAGGAACACCTAGCACAGGGTTGTTGTTGTGTTGCTTTTTGTTTATTCAGGTAGTAAGACAAATGAAGACCTTTATGCATTTTGAGTAGCAGCTCCACATTTTAACATCAGAGAACGCTGCTATAAGTTATCACTCATAAATACACCAAGAGCGTCCCCTTTTTCCCCCCAATTAATACATCAGATGAGCCAATACACATGAATTTGGAATGACTGACAGTTGTCTAGAACAAGTGTTTTGAATGCTCCAGTGTTAACCCTCTGGAAGCCCCACCCCTTTGCACATTAATAATGTTTTTCCTGATGCTCTTTTCTCAAGTTAGTTTTGACACTCATCTGTCTTAGTTAAGATGTAGACGCTAGAAGAGTTTACATGACCCCCTGATTATTCCACTTTGGATTTGACAGGTCTGGAAATGTAATCAGTATATCAGGGAATCAAACTGATTGTGTCATGCATCTGAAATCCTCTGTTCAGAACATTATACAAGAGGTTTATTCTGTGTTTTTTTTTTTTTTTTTGTCCTATAAATGGAGCTAGTAGTGGCATTATAACCTCAGCAGATTGCAATGACCCAAGATGATATTACTAATCTCTCTTACTCCCAACAGACATTCAGCAGCTGGAGACGCATGTCAAAAACAGGAAGCAGCGTGAGCAAGATGCTCGAGACCCTGTAATTGGTCAGCTGCAGCAGATGATTGATTCATTGCAGACTTCCCAAGACCAGCTGGCCACCACAGTAGCAGCAAGTGTGCGCTCTGAGGTTCAGCACCAACTCCACATGATTGTGGGAAAGTAAGACAAATGATCACTCAGAAATCAACTCTCATTAAAATTCCAGTGAAGCGTATATCTTAGGAGTGCACTTTGAGATTTCTTCCCTTCTCATGAATATCTTGATTGACTTGATCCTTAAGGTGAAGCACACATACTTGTATGCAGACGTTTAAGCCCGGGTTTAATTTTTGCCAGTAAAGCCTGTTTGGCTTTCGCACAGTTTTGCCTTATGTAATATATCTGGGTTTGACGCACATGTTCAAATCCTCCCCTCTTAGTGTTTGTACTCTGGTGGCATTCAAACCAATCTGCAATAGTAGCTTGGTACTAATTTGCTTTAGTATTCAAATAGCACAGCTTTAAGTAATTACAGCATTAGCCTTATGAATAGTAAAGCAGGGATTCCATCTGGAGCCATTACAGAATGTAAATCAGTGTGATTTTTCTGCTGTAAATGCTAAACTTGCTTTATTCTGCCGAGAGCTCGCTCTCTGTCAAGGGCTGTCAGTTTGTATGTAATGTACTGAATTGATCGTGTTTAAACCAATGTTATTTGCATCAGTTAATCATTTTTGCTAAATGACTTTAGTCCTGGTTCACTCTGTGTTCTTTGTATTGTGAAGAAATTGGGCTTTCCTGTAGCGAACCCAGTTTTTTGTTTATACACTTTACATTGCTGCAGTGACTAGCATTGAATCATAGTGACAATACCAGTCAGTGTTGTCATTACCTGCTTAAAATATACCTGTAACAATTCTTTAATTTAACAGTTTAACTGATTTGTTCTACCCTCACTGGGTGTAACCATTGTTCACTGTTACTGTTTTACCATTATTCATCATGCTCTAATGTTCTTCAACCCAATACTGTGTGCTCTGCAGTCTGCAGGATTCGATCCTGAGCCAGGTGCAGCGCATTGTGAAGGGTGAGGTGAGCCAGGCCATGAAGGAGCAGCAGGCAGTTGTCACATCCAGCATCATGCAGGCCATGCGCTCAGCGGCCAGCACACCCGTCCCCACTGCCCACCTCGACTTCCAGGCGCAGCAGGCCAGCATCCTGCAGCTGCTGCAACAGGGCCAGCTCAACGAGGCTTTCCAGCAGGTCAGGGTTATGTCATGCACGTTCATACACACACACATACACTGATCAGCTGTAACATTAAAACCACCTGCCTAATATTGTGTAGGTCCCCCTTGTGCTGCCAAAACAGCTCTGACTTGTTGAGGCATGGACTCCACAAGACCTCTGAAGGTGTGCTGTGGTATCTGACACCAAGACGTTAGCAACAGATCATTTGAGTCCTGTAAATTGCGAGACGGGGCCTTCATGAATCGGGGTTGTTTGTTCAGCACATCCCACAGATGCTCGATTGGATTGAGATCTGGGGAATTTGGAAGCCAAGTCAACACCTTGAACTCTTTGCTGAGGAATGGTTTGAGGAACATGACAATTTTTGCAGTGTGGCAGGGTGCATTATCCTGCTGAAAGAGGCCACTGCTGTTGGGCAATACCATTGCCATGAAGGGGTGTACTTGGTCTGCAACAGTGTTTAGGTAGGTATGTGTCAAGATTCATCCACATGAGTGCCAGGACCCATGTTTCCCAGCAGAACATTGCCCAGAGCACCACACTGCCCAGCATGGGCACTCTGACCGGTCTGCAGCTACGCAGCCCCATACGCCACAAGCTGCAATGCACTGTGTGTTCTGACACCTTACTATTATAGCCACCACTAACTTTTTCAGCAGTTTGTGCTATAGTAGCTCTTCTGTGGGATCGGACCAGATGGGCTAGCCTTCACTCCCCATGTGCATCAGTGAGCCTTGGGCGCGCATGACCCTGTCGCCAGTTCACTGGTAGTCCTTCCTTGGACCATTTTTGGTAGGTACTAACCACTACATACCGGGAACATCCCAAAAGACCTGCTATTTTGGAGATGCTCTGACCCAGTCGTCTAGCCATCACAATTTGGCCCTTGTCAAAGTTGTTCAGATCCTTACACTTGCCCATTTTTTCCTGCTTCAGACACATCAGCTTCAAGAACTGACTGTTCACTTGCTGCCTAATACATCTCTTGACAGGTGCCACTGTAATGAGATAATCAAAGTTATTCTCTTCACGTGTCAGTGGTTTTAATTTTATGGCTGATCGATGTATATACGCGTCTGTGATACTCATTTTCTGTGTGGTTTTAGGGTTACTCGTGTCTGAACTGCATACATTTATTTATTTATTTATTTATTTTTCATTACATGAATGGAGTAATTATTAGTAAGGCTTTTCAGTTTAGTAATACTAATAAAACAATAACATTGTAATAATACATAAACAATAGTATTTTTGAGTACATGCTAGTGCTAATTCATAAAAACTAAAACAATGCCATAGGAAGATATTTTAAGTAGCACAGGTTGCCATTAGCTGTGTTAGTAACCAATAATGTTAGAATTTATGCCATTCATTTTTTTGTTTTCTTTGAAATACTACTTTAAAAAAAATTCTACTTGCTTTTCGCTATTTTTGCTTGCCATATTTGTCGGAGGCAGCTCCGTTTCGGCACAAGCTTCTTTTACTGTTCAGATTATAAACTTCCTCAGCAAATATACTGAATAATTATAAATATATGCCCTGTTGCAACACTATATCTCTGTTTTCACCTATTTTTACCCTTTGATTTAACCTAATTTATGTTGAATTTTTCTTTACGTTTTCACTTTTTATAGTTACTGTTGCATCTAAGATGCTATGCAGCTGCCATTAGGGGCTTCTCCTTTATGCACCTATGAACAAAGAACACAAACAGACAAACTCTGTTAATCATTAGTTCATTTCTGGGTTTTGTTCAGTCCTCTTAAGTTACATACAGAGTGCGCTTTAACTTCTTCTGGATGATGTTACAAATAAATGATATTTCTCCAGGCCTTATCTGCGGCTGATCTGAACCTGGTACTGTATGTGTGCGAGACAGTGGACTCTCAGCAGGTGTTTGGCCAGAGCCCCTGTCCCCTGCACCAGGCCGTGCTGCTCTCGCTCATCCAGCAGCTGTCCACCAACCTGGTTACACGCACCGACCTCAAGATCAGGTCAGTCTCTAAATGCAGTGCTAGTTCTTTTTCCTGCTAAACACACAGTCTGGTCAGTTATTCACAGGTGTTGCGACACATGAATTTCTGAAATTGTGCACACCCTGCCAGGGAGAAACATCAATTTAATGGGCGTCTCAAAAACTCTGTAAGCTTGGATATGAGAGGCCAAAGTAAGCCTTCCCATTTAATGGTGATTATAACCATATCTGATGAGATAAAGCAGTAGTTTTCCCCTCTGCCTGGCAGTTTCATCTGGCAACGACCTTGAACTGAGCGCCACTTGGCTGTGTTGAGCTGTTCTGAGTTGTATGTGTCTAAGTTCATTAATGCTCTCTCCAGGCAAGCCTGGGCTAGATATATGTGCGAAGGGAGAACGACCGGCCTCACTCTAGCCATAGCCTAATGTTCCACTCACGCACTGCCAAGTCCCTTTATTGCTCTTAAAAAGCTGTGATCGCTAAGGCCAGTTTTACTCACAAATGCTGCTGTGTGATATTGTCCATATGGTCATGCATTACATTTTGCATTACTTTGCAACACTTTCTAACGTGTATGCATAGGAGGGCAGTATTGCAATCTCAGTAGATATACAGTGGGGTCCAAAAGTTACATTACAAATTATATGACTGACAACAACTTGAGTGAAAAGTAGAATCTTTGCAATATTTCATGAATTTCATAGTTTCAGTATGTCCCCTTTTTGCTTTAATGACAGTGTTCACTCAAGCTGACATGGACTCCACAAGTTTGTGCAAAACCTTATGATCCATTTTAGATCAAACCTATTGGAGCATCGTCTGAACACTTGCTTCAATAGATGAGATTAGGCATGAGGAAGATCTGACCTTTTGTACAGAGCAGTTAACATGGTCAATATCACAAATTTGCTTACATTTAAATAGGAACCTAGAAATAGTGCAGAATCTTGAGTATTAAATATGCAAGACTTTGAACATGTACTTCCTTTGTTTTAAATATTTCAAAATTCTAAATCCTTCTGTTTAATTCCAATTTTAAATGGAAAAAAAAATCCCAGCTTTTCAATGTGGTCTCAGACTTTTGGATCCCGCTTTAGATATTCAGGAGTCAATGTGGTTACGAGTTAAATATTACATATGTGTTTAAAATAGAGTGTCTAGTTTTTTGTGGTTGAAAATGAAAGAAAAAGCATCAGTTTAGTCTGTTGAGTGAGAGAACTCATGATAACCTGTTAGTGAATAGCAGACTCTGTTAAGAGTGAGTCATTTGGAACATTAGCTTGCCCCAGTGTGTATATTTATCTGGCTTGTGTCTAATGTGTTTGGCAGAACAAAATGCACAAAATACATAATACAGTGCACAGATGACGAACAATGATAAAAATACTCACATCAGAAGCCCTAGACACGTGTTTTTTGTGTGTTTGTTTGCTTGAGCTGACTATAGTTACCCGGCTAGTTACCTCTCGGCCTTGAAGATGCATGGACCGAGACTTTTGTCACAAAATGTTCTCCTGTAAGTAGCATTTATACTATAAGTTATTTAATTACATCACCTCCTGCATAAGAGAGAACCACCAAACATCATTTCCACAACAGGAGGGACTAAAACATTTAAGCCTGAACATTGCTTTTGGGTACACAGCAGCCGGGATTTTAACACACTGCAGCAGGTTGTGCAGATGCAATGAGAACAGTCTGATACAGAGCCTCTGAACTTGGCCATCTGGAAAAGGGCATGCCATTCAACACTGGGAACACCTGGCATTTTTTAAATCTTTGCTTTAATGTTAATTAGCGCTTGTCAGGTAATTCATATGACTTCTGAATAACATGCAGTGAAAGGGTGGAGCCACTGTTGCACCCACTGTAGCTTTTAAGGCAGATGGTGATTTTTTTTTTTCCCATTCAGACAGCTGGCATTTTTACTAATCCTTCAACGGGTTTTATCAAACGCTGCTTGTCTGGGGAGAGGAGAAAATAAGTTTTGTCCCATATTGGCTTTTACAAAGCAGTAAGTTGTATAAGTACAACAGTTAAAGGCTGGATTCGGTGCGAAGGCAGCTGCAGTGTCTGTGTGTGTGTGCGCGCGTGTGTATATGTGAGAGAGAGAATAAGGGCATATCAAAGATCACTGCTTTACTAATTCAATATTAATTGCTGGAGTGCATTCTCAGGGCCTCTCCAGTGTAATGCGATTAGGCTTCAAAGCACTCTAATAACGATCTGAAAAGCAGAGATTAAAGCAACTCTAAGAGGAAAAAAAAAACATGCTGTAAATCATTGGACATTCACAGTATACTTTCAGTTTGAATTACAGTGAATTTAAAGACAACCTGAAATCAAAACTGACCTTTTTTTTTTTTTTTTTTTTTTTTTTTTTTTTTAAACTTGTTTTGTTTTTTGTCCCTCCTCATATTGTTGATGATCAGTAACATCAGTAGCAATCTTCTAGAAGACAAAATTCTTGTTTGCTGAAATCTTCTATCCTCATGTAATGACTTTTGTCTTCATAGTCCAAGGCAAAGGCTGTCTGCACACTGAATGAAAACCAGACCACAAAGGTCTGCGGAAAGCCTTTGCCTTTGATTTTGAAAACTTTCTTGCTTCACACACGTGAGGATATATTTCTCATTTGAGTGCAACTATTCCTCTTCCTTATATGACTTTTGTTTTCTAAATGTTTATTTTTACTGAGCTGTTTCACCTGGAGTGAAAAATGGAAGCAAAGAATGTTGCATTCATGCTATGTTTAAAATGTATCTTGAAGTGCTTCCCAGCACGGACAGGTATGTGTGTTTTTATATCTTGATGGGGACCGAATATCCTATATATATATATATATATATTATGCAGGAGGTGATGTAATTAAATAACTTATAGTATAAATGCTACTTATATATATATATATATATATATATATGAAATGTAGGATTATAAGAATATCTGACAAATTTGACCTTGTGGGGAAAACTGCTCATTTCCCCATGAGGAAAACTGCTTTTTTTAAATAACCAAAACTCCAGCTTTTATTTAAAAAATTAAAAGGGCCAAAAGGTTTTCTTTTGGTTACAGTGGTTAAGGTGCATTAATAATTAAGGTCCTCACAAAGATAGTAGGATGTGTGTGTGTGTGTGTGTGTGTGTGTGTGTGTGTGTGTGTGTGGAGGGCAATGATGCTGTTTCTGATATAACTGGGCCTCTTCCTCTCTCTGCATGTGCAGCTATCTGGAGGATGCGGTGATGAACCTAGATCATGGTGACCCAGTCACCAGGGACCACATGAGTGCCGTGCTGTCACAAGTGCGTCAGAAGCTGTTCCAGTTCCTGCAGCAGGACCCTCACAGCTCCCTGAGCAAGCGTGCCCGCCGCCTCCTGATGATGCTGCAGGGTCTTGTTAACCACTAACACACTCCCTCTCCGCCCTCCACTTGCCCATCTGCAGTCTTATCGACTTTCACGCACTCCCACCCTGCCCCCCACCTCCCTTGCCTTGCCTGTACAGCTCACTATGCTTTGCTCAGTAGCACAAATGATCCTCAGTGGGTTGCATGATGGGAGTTGTAGTCCAGACAGAGACACTGTAATTTGCTTTATGAGAGCACTACATTTCCCATCAAGCCCTCTGAGATATAGTAGATATAGTATGTGACATTCTTGAGCCATTTTTGCTGTTTGGTCTTTTATTGTTTCTAATAATAAGGAAGTAGTTTGGACTGCTTCATGCTGAGACAAAGGATTTTTTTTGTGCTATCATTCTTGCGATGCGAAACTCAGCCCTTGATTTTGTGTTAAAGAACTTGTTTCTGTAATCAGTAAATAATTATACCTTTCGGGAGAAGCTACAACATCTGAATATACCCCACATTGAGCTGCTGGACTCATGAAACATACACATCATGCATCTGATTAGACTACAAATGGTGAAAGTTCACATTCATCACATTAAAGGACTTTATATGCCAAAAAGGAGTGCTTAGTTTGGTTTATGTAAAAGCTCTCAGTTGTTACACTGAGAGTTGGTTGACTTTATAAAAGTGTAGTGCTCCTGTTAGGTCTCCAGGGGCAGGAATTTATATGGCTTCCATCTGCATTTATATCTGTCTGTTTATTTGCTTGTCTTTTTTTTTCTCCCCAGCCCTGTTGAGAAGCACTGTTTCCCTTGCTTCTATCCCAGATTTATTTCTGCCAACCTTTGCTTTTACTTTTTCAATGTTGTTGGGCAAACTGGCTGAAACCAGAAGCTTGGTTTAGTTCTGCTCAGTTTGAAACAAAACAGAAAAAATATTTATGATAAAACTGAAAAAAAGGCAAAAATGCAGTGTGATGGTATTCAGGAATTTATTTGGTCATGTTCTCATCAGAGCAAGGACACATTTACAGAAAGTGCCTTATTAGACATGAGTAATCTGCTTCTGGATCCCCACCAGATGGGCCGTATAGCTTTTTGTGTGAGCTGAATGTCCGCTCCTTAAACATTTATCTTTTTTGCTATTGGGGAGGGATAGAAATGCATCTGGGCAGCCAGATGGTTTCCTGAATTATTTTTGTTAAAAGATTTGGTAGTAGTTGGGTTTTCCCCCAATCTGAAAAATATTTTATGTGACCGATGTGTAAAAAAAAAAAAAAAAACATTCTAATTAGATGACTATTGTTGGGGCACATTTATGACCACACAGCAGACTGCAGACTTTTCACTTTTGATTTGCATGTAACAGCTTTTTTCTTTTCTTTTTTTTTTTTTTTAAATTTCCCATTCAGGTCCTTCATTATTGATACTTGTACTGTTTAAGTGCTTAAATCACCATAGTTAACTGCTGTTATATTACTAAAACACACAAGCATTGGGGAGTAACTAATAGGGATATGCTAAGCTGAGAATGCTTGCATGCTGCTGAGAAAAGCTGCGTGTATATTCAGTATAAGATACCTGTTTCCGCAAGCTTGTCAATTCCCATTAGTGTTGGGTGTCAGATATGCCAGCACCCAAAGACCTGCTTATCTCATTTTATCCCTCCCCTTAAATTCATTCATATGTGTATCTCTTTCACCTTTCATTTCTTAAACAGGTGCTCTGTGGTTGAGTAGTTTGTTTCTGTGCAAGTTTTCAGCTAAACCTAAAACTAACCTTCATCTTGTACCACAGCTGTAGGCAGGTAAATGCAGTGTAAAATAATCAGATAGTTTTGATGTTCTTGAGTACTGTTTGAGTTGGATACTGATCAGGGTTATGCATCAGAATCATACAGACATGAATGTCAGAACCTTGCACATAAATGCTCTATGAAACAACTTGTTTTTCCAAGTTTGCATTTAAGATCTAGCTCTTGTTTCATTTATGACAAATATGAATCATTTGTAAGTTTTTTTTTTTTTTTTTTCTTTTTTTTTTTTTTTTTTTCTTTTCTTTTTCCTTATTTTGGATTTTGTTCCTTGTGCTTGATTTATGTTGTATATTTTACATCTACTTCTTTTACCCTAGATGTTTTGGAATAAAAAAAGAAAATACTTTGTTCAGTTATATGTTCAGTTTGATTGTTCATTTTACCATGAAGTGATTAAATGTGACTTATTCCATCAAAATGGAATAGTAAAGAAGCCAAGATATCTGTTTTCTGCTGTCAGCAATAGAACCATTTTGTTCTGATTGATGGAAACATAGCTGGTTATGACCATGTTGTAAATAATCTATGAACTGGGGGTGACTGCAGAAACTGAGTTTACCTGCTAACTCTGTTCTTATTACACAGAGTTTAAAAAAAAAAAACCCTGGAAATGGAGACCAGGCTGAGTTTAAGTCATTTACTATGGCAACATTGGATGTCAGGCTAACCTACTTGGTAGAATGTTTACTTTAACTGAATCATGCTTTAAGCTTCAGAAATTGGCTCAACTTGCATTTGACAGTTGTCCTTACAATCCTTTTATAAAAATACATTTGTTTTACATGATTATATATGATGTGTATTACATTATCTAATCATAATAGATATTCTGTTGTCCATTTATTATTTATCCATGTATTATTTTCCCCGAACACTGCATGCAGACAAAATTTTTTCCAGGCAGTGGAGAATTTAATGCTTCATATGAGTATTTTCAGATGTAAAGGAATGCCATTATCTGAATGGGAATTCTTTCTGCATCATTCATGTGTATGGTAATAATACAATATTGCCTTCCAGTTCAAAGCCTAATTTTACAATATAGTGCAATTCAGTAGGCCACTTTTCATTTAATTAATAGGGCTGGGTGATGTGAGCTCACCTATGTCATTACTACTGGAGGCAAATTGCCAAGCCCAATCTATGCATTTGTCTCAACTATTTATAATGACTGCACATTGCACAACAAAAGTCTGCTGTATGTACCTTATAGTACAATATGAATCCCTTCTTTCTGGACACAGCGTGAGCTCTGTCTACCTTACGTATTGACCCTCCACTGAGTCTGAACCTGCCCTACTGGAAGACTAGAGTCAAGGTTGAGATGATTATATATATATATCTTCAGTGCCTATGTGGGAGTCAGGGTCACCCTAAAGAGGAGGTAATATCATTGTGATGTGTGTATTCCTACAGAACACTGGGACACCAACACAGTTATATCATACCATGAAACAGAGGAAGAATACTCCCAACTTCCTGACCACAGACCTGGCAGATTTAGCACAGATGCAATCTACAATAACCAAAGTGGCTAAAACTAGTTTCTAGATCAAATACAGTAAAGGCCCTTCTTTCCATCTTATTTGAAGATTTCTTTATTTCCTGCAACACAACTGGCAAAGACTTACTTCGTTCTCTTGTTCATTATTTAACTAGCTGAGGTCATTCACATATGAACACACTTAACTGGTGCTCAAGTAATTCAAATCCTTATACAATTGCTTCACCTTGAGACCACAATGTGATTTTTCTTTTTTTGTTGAAGATGTTCACTGTGAAAATACTTTTTTTTAGTCAGTATACTCAGAGTTGATCAACCTTGATCATGGCAATTCTAATCCTATGTTCTGCAACCAATGGATATGTCACGTCAGGTTCACTCTCAGCTCAGAGTTCAAGTTATCATTTAGGACTTGTTAAAGTCACTGTCTGGAATACCCCCAGTTCTCTGAAGGTGGTAAGCTAATAGGTAATTATCAAAACCATGTTTCCACCACACAGAGTTTGATTCCCTGACACTTTATTTTCTTCCCTTATACCATGTGCATGCAGCCGGCTTACTCACAACTACTCTTCTGATGAGCATTATATTGCCGATAGAAGTGATATAGGGTTCTTCTTAGCCCCAGTTTCTGACTCACGGCTTGCGTCATTCCTCGATTCTTTCAAGCCAGACTGTTTGATCCAAAGACTGATGAAGAAACGGCTAACAACCATGGACCGCTGCTCTTTCAAGATGCTCAGTTGCAGTACATTGATCATAGTGCTGTCTGTTCAGATATTGAATAAGTCTTGAGTTGAGTGCTAGGCTTGACATCATATATCTTTCTGTACTGACTGAAAATAAATATTCATTTTGTATTAACCTTACAAGGTAATTGCCTTGAATAGAAGTGGAAATATCTGTGTGATGCGCCGGACACATTGCGAACATCTGTATGACGGATCAATATGTGGACTGTATCGCTGGATACCTGCCATTAATTGTAGGGTTGAGGTTATCCAACTGTGTTTTCATCCTCAAAACATGGGACATTAGCAGCATCGCCTTTAATGGAAATGCTTTTATTAATGGAGGCCCTGCATTCTACAGAACCTTTTACCGCTCTTAACACACCTGATTCAGCTCATAAAGCTATGATATAAGCAGAGCTTCTCGAACTTTTTGGAGCAAAACACTGATCCTCCTCATTACAGATTACTTTTTAGATTCTTTTAAATTCAACTCTTCAAATATTAGGCACATTATGTAAATGTATATAACAGTACTTTGCTATTTTTTGCAGCCAGAGGGGGTTTTCTACATTTCTGAACTTGCCTACCTTAGAACACATTATATTAAAATTATCATTAGATTCCTGTTGACAATATTTATGGGTGTAATAACTGAGCTTGTTGTGATTTACCCCACTGTACCAAAATGTAAAAAGACTCCCGGGGGTCAGGTCAAGTCAAAGCTCTTTAAGTGCACAGAAGGTACAATGAAATTCTTACCTGCATGATGTTCTGCAAAACTACACAAAACAGTGCAGACATATTCACAGTAGAAAACCATGTGCAATGTTATAGTGTCCAACAGTGCAATACAGTACATTAACAACAGACATTTGCATTTTAAATGTTTTAAGTGTTCCTAATGAGGTTATTGAGCCACGTGATGGCTTGTGGGTAGAAACTCTCCTTGAAAACCTGATAGCTCTGATGGGAGAAGAATCAGATATCGTGGGTGACCGGGGGCTTTTAGTAGCTGGGCTGTCTTACTGAGACAGCGTGTATGGTAAATATCCTGCAGTGTGTATGTGTGTGTCATCCTCTGAGTGGTCCTCACCATCCTCTGCGGTGCTTTTACGGTCTTGCTCACTGCATCCTCCAGCACCCATAGAAATCACTGAGTTTCTGAACCCCAAATTGAGAACTATGGATTTGAGGTCTGATAAGATGTTTGAGATTTTAGATTAAAGCTGGAAAATGCATCACCAGCTAAAATTAAGTAGCTGGTTAATTTCAACCAACCATTCAGATTGCAGTGTGTTCATTGTGCTTGTCTTTTCAGCAGGCTAGAATTTAATACTTATTCCTGCTAACCCTCTTGCCAGAGCTCCACTGAAAACTGTATTTTAACCTCTAAAGAGTTATTTAACAAAGTGAATGTTTTAAATTGGACCTCCACAAGACTGAACATGGTTATAACAACTATTGTAGGCTACTCTCTTCAACCAAACACGACTCTGAAGTGCACTCTCATCCGATTCAACGTCCAATTTATATGTGTAATGACGCATCTTTGACGTCCGGAGTTGCCCTTGTACATACGTCTACTACCTCACTACATAGTACGCCAAATCAGTAGGCATCTGTGGTGGAGTACTAGTTTGGCATAGGCTACTATCTAGTGCGCTAGTAGCTATGCGGTTTTTGGACGCAGCCACTGTCCCGCCCACTTTACTACAGACGCACGCGCGGATTCGAATGGCACAGCGGAGTCTCGCGGGCGCTGCAGGTGGAGAGCTCAGAGCGCCTCCGTCACGAAAGCGCGGGAAAAGTGCGTGGAAACACCGACTCAGAGCCGCAGCCGGGGTTTTTCCCCCCTTCTTTCTTTCTTTCTTCTTCCCTGCAGGATCCTTTCAGAATGACATCTCTGAGTAGCGTCTGCTTCCTCTTGCCTGTTGCTTTCCACCTCTGTAAGTCTTACTTTCCTATGAGAAGAGTTCTGACAGTAGAAGAGGTACTCTACTTGATTTACTGCTTGATATATTTATTTCTGTGGTGTTTTTAAGGATAGAATTTTAATGGAAAATTATGACAAACTTATCATTATGTCAAAACAATTTACCGCGTAGTTATGTGTATATACAACTACATTAAAGACAAAATATTTCCGCTCCTTTGTCAAGATGTAAAATCTTTTAAGGAAAGTGTATCTCATCTTGTTGGTTTGTCTGTGTAACCCCGAATTCACTCCGGACTCCGTTTCGCGACTGTCCGTTTAATACACGCACGCACGCGCTGCGCACGCGCTACCGGCACCACAGCGCTCCTTATTAACTATTACTATGATTTTTTTTTAAATCAAGCAAACTAGTACATTTGTCAGTATAACATAGTCAGTATAACTGCGTCAGTATAACATAGAGAGTTGGCGCAGCTGTAATTACAGCACATCAAGAAAAATGTGGCATGAGACAATGAACAAAACAGCGCATGCGGTTTTTTTTGGTTATTCATTAAAATCCCTACCGTACACACTTCTCTGTATTGAGCACTCATCTTTGTAGATGGTGGCTTGAAATAAAGTTGACAGCGTATAGAAAGCGTGATTGTGTCACCGCAAAGCATCCCTGTGGAGTTTACGCTTCATTCACGCGCGAGCTCGAGCTTTACGCGCCTCTAACGCAGATGATGTGGCCTGAAGCGCTTGTTAAAATGGAAAAAAAACCCAACAACAACCACCAAACAAAAACAAACCCCTCTTGTCCGGTGTGAATATGCCTTAATTCGGTTCAGGTGTTCTCCAGAGGTCACTAAAAGCCCCGGATGTTGCCGAAGCGCTTCACTCTGTTTAACGCGTCGCCAAGGTTTGTGTTGATGTAACTCTGTTCCTCAGAGGATTATGTGGAAAGGGAAAACAGAGAAATAAATAATGAACGTAGCACATCTGTTCTGCTGTCCTCTGGGACATCCAGCTGTGCTCCATAACGCCGAGTCTTCATTCAGAAGTCTGTGTGAAACCATAATGGAGCTGTTCCACCAGCGGCTGTGGGCTTTTACATACAAGTATGTGGAAAGAATGATGAGGAGCTGATGAGTAAGCAGAAAATTCTTGAGAAATTCTGAAATTTCTGGAACTGAAACAATTCCTCTAAAACATTATTTGTTTAGTCTAAAAGAAAACAAATAAAATAATTTTAAATATGTATAACATATTGCTTTTTTCATCTTTTATAAATAGCACCTGCTCATCCGAATGAGTTTTGCAAGGTCAGCCTGAGAGAGATGTAACTTGAGGCCACTGATTAGTGAGCTGAAACAGGAGTTTAAAATGTTTTTAGCAACTACCCTGCTACTCCTTGCTCTGATAGCAGTTCCAGTTTTGGAAAACAATTGTAAGTTTTGTGCTTTTCTTTTGACTTCTCATTTTATGATCCATTCTGTGGATAGCAATTTACGCACCAGCTGTGCAACCAGTCTCCCAATCTGTTAGCTGTCTCATTTTAGTTGCATTGATTTTTAAATGTAGTTCTTTGTAACACAACATAAATATAGCTGCTTTATTCATTTGTTGCATTGTGATTTACCTTCAGCCAAGTGAGAACATAAGCTGTGAGGTGTCTACATCCTATAAATGTAGGATTTGATCTGTAGAAATATTTAAAATATGGTTTAGAAAAGCATTTAGGTATTTTAAAGCTTCAAACAGGGACTGAATTTTATGAAGAATGAAATATTTTGGAAGCATTTTAAAATGATGGTAATCATGAGCAAATTGAATATATTGAAAATAAGTATTGCCAACTGACCCCATGTGCAAACTGCAAATAAAAATATCTTCAGCTAACTGCATTGCCATTGACAGGAATAGTTCTGCTCACTCGCTTCTTTGTAACTAAGCAACCATAAGTGAACCTGCACCTAGCTAGCATTTTTGAGCATTTTTACACACACTTATTAGCTCTGTATATTGTGTGTGGTCATGGTAAGTAAAAAAATATTAATAAAAAAATAACAAATAAATAATAATAGATAATTGCAATATTCAGTAGTTATTGTAGATAACTGCTGAGTTGTTAGTCTGTGCATAAGTGCTGTAAAATGTAGGCTTCTGATGAATTAGCTTGTAGATGATGTGATGTCATCATTGAAAGCAGTTAAATCCATGGAGAGTAAAGTTCATATTTACCCAGTTTACAATGTTTATGTTGTAAATATGATGTAAATATCAAGAAGATGCCTTTCTGCAGTGTGTCATGAGGCTGAGATGGATGCAGTAGCAGTTAAGCGTTGTTCTAATGAAAGTCAGGCAGACAAATCCAAAAACGTTAGGCAAGCTCAAGGTCAAAAACAAGCTTAGGTCAGGTGATGAGCAAACAGTAAGCAGGGCTAAAACCAGGAAGCTAGCAAAAGTAAAAAAAAAACAGAACAGTGATCACAGAACTAGAAGGCTTGGTAAAGTAAGATGCACTAAACAAACTGAGCGTTTACTTCAAAGTGATTGCGTTTGTGTGAAAGTCCAACATATAGTGCCAGTGGTGATCAGTGACAGGTGTGCATTGTTTAGAAGTCAGGTGACTATGAACATGATAAAATCTTGGGATGTGTAGTCTGTGTTCTGGGAAACTGAGCTCGCTGACTGCATTGACCTTAACCGGTATGAACTGCTTGTTTGGGGGACATGCATGGGGAATCTGTTGCTGCGGAGTGCGAGTGATGGCCCAGTCCAGTTCCTGGTCGATGACACCCATGAAGCAGGAGGGGAGAAGAATGGACTCCTTGCTGCCCTCTCGTGGGCCAGCGGTGTGCATCTGCTTTAGTGTTCTTGGAGCCAGGTCAGTAAGAAAGGGTGAACTGGAACTGTGTAAAAAATAGGGACTACCAGGCTTGACCGGAGGGGGGTACTCAAGGTTTATGTGGTCTGTGAATATGGTGAATGGGTGACGGAATGGAGGTCCCCTCCAGCCAGTGGCTCCACTCCTCAAGGGCTAGTTTCAAGGCCAACAGCTCCCTGTTCCTGATGTCATAATTTTGTTTGGCCAGGGATAACTTCTTAGAGAAGAAAGCCACAGGATTTAGTTTAGGCTTCTCAGGTTGTAAGGTCCAGTTTTGTGAAAACCTGGATGGAATGGAGTTGTTTTAGGGCTGAGGGACAAGAGGCAGAGGGTACCAGTACTTGACAGTTTAAACCAGAATAGTCGATACATGGCCTGAGGCTGCCCCCTTTCTTCTCCACAAAGAAGAAACCAGCAGAGGCGGGAGACATGGAGTGGTGGAGGTACCCCTGTTGGAGTGCCTCCTGGATATACTCCTCCATGGCTTGCTGTTCAGCTATGGACAAAGGGTAAATCCTGTTGTGAGGAGGAGTGGCTCCAGACAGCAGCTTGATTGCGCAGTCATAGAAGCAGTGTGGGGGTAGACCGCCGTGGAAGCATTGGTGCTCATGGCGTCATTTCTCCCTCTCTCCCTTGCTGAGCTTGGTGCGCTCCACTTGCATGGGTTCAGAGGGGGTGCTTGCTCCCTGAGAGCCCCCATCCTCCCGGCGGGCACGACGACTGTGGAGTAGGTGGTCTATGTGGATGGCAAGGTCAATGAGGGAGTCGAGCAAGAGTTGTTCATTTCGGCAGGCCATCTCTGTAAGAACTGATGGGTTCAGACCTCAGTGAAATGCAGCTTTCAGGGCTGTCATTCCATCTGCTGCCGGCCGCAATTGTGTGAAACTCGTGAGCGAACTCCAGTACCCGAAGGGAACCTTGGGCTATGGTCAGGAGCAGCTCTCCCGCCTCCTTATCCTCAGGTGAGTGATCAAGTCTGCATCGAAACAGTTCCATGAACCGCTTCCACGGTTGGCTCACCCCCTTGCTTCCACACCGCTGTAGCCCACTTCAGCACTTTACTGTTGAGAAGGTTCATGAAGTGCGTAATCTTCTGCTGCTCGGACATCTCGTCATAGCTGGCAAAATACAGAGAACATTGCAGTAAGAACCCCTTCCATAGAAACGTTACCTGTGAACTTGTCCGTTGCTGGCATTGGCGTGCTGGTTGCCAGGGCTGGAGTGTGGAGGGACATGGTGGAAGTGAGAGCTAGAGAGAGGAGATTAACTTTGGTGTCGAGGTCAGGCAAACATTGCCGCTGCTTTCCCATCAGTTGTCCATGGGCCGTGAGAGCCTGCTGCCAATCAGGCTCTCCTGCTGCATCCATGTTGTCGGCAAAGTTATCTGTCATGAGATAGGAGGCTGAGACGGATGCAGGCAGGCAGACAAATCCAAAAACTTAGGTAAAATCAAGGTCAAAAACCAGCTTAGGTCAGGTGATCAGCATACAGAGTAAACAGAGCTAAGGCAAAACATTTGTAAGTAACAGTATTATAATTTTTTTTTAACATTTGAAACCATGTTTATAAAAGCTTTAAAGCAAGATGACCGATCCCCAATCTGCAACACTCCTACACTCCACACATGGGCTTCATGACCTTACTCTGTTCTGTTCACGTGTGGACAATGAAGTGAAAAGCATTTAATACAGATATAAGCTAAAAAGTAAATGGGAAAATATACTATAGCTTCAAACAGAAATGATGGTGGCATGGCATCCAGGCCATCACCACTTGCAGGACAACATCACCGACCTGTGACAGTGATGACTCCCATCCAGATGCACTGAACCACTTCTACGCTTAGTTTGACGTGATGGCGAGGAAGACCATCCCTCCTCCCAACGACCAGGTGCCGTGTCTAACCACGGCTGATGTGAGGAAAACGCTACATAGAGTCAACCCAAGGAAGGCTGCTGGAGTGCTTGTGCAGACCAGCTTGCAGATGTTCTCACTGACATCTTCAACATCTCACTGAGCAGCACCATCGTTCCAACGTGCTTCAAGGCCACCACCATCATCCCTGTGCCAAAGAAGTCTTCAGTGTCCTGCCTCAATGACTACTGCCCCATTGCACTCACACCCATCATCATGAAATGCTTCGAGAGGCTCACCCTCAGGCTCATCAAGACCCTGCTGCCCCCCTCACTGGACCCCCTGTAATTCATGTATTGTCCCAACTGCTCAACAGACGACACCATCGCCACCACCCTCCATCTGGCCCTCACCCTCCTGGACAAAAACGACACATATGTTCAAATGCTGTTCATAGACTTCAGTTTAACACAATCATTCTTCAGCACCTGATTGAAAAGCTGAACCTGCTGGGCCTGAGCACCTCCCTCTGCAACTGGATCCTGGACTTCGTGACTGGGAGACCTCAGTCAGTCCGGATTGGGAGCAGCATCTCCAACACCACCACATTGAGCACTGGGGCCCCCCAGGACTGTGTGCTCAGTCCACTGCTGTTCACTCTGCTGACTCACGGTGTGTAGCAATGCACAGCTCGAATCACATCATCAAGTTCGCTGATAACACAATCGTGGTGGGTCTCATCAGCAAGAATGATGAGTCAGCATACAGAGAGGAGGTGCAGTGGCTAATGGACTGGTGCAGAGCCAACAATTTGTCTCTGAATGTGGACAAAACAAAAGAGATGGTTGTTGACTTCAGGAGAGCACGGAGTGACCACTCTCTGCTAAACATCAACGGCACCTCTGTGGAGATCGTCAAGAGCACCAAATACCTGGCAGTGAACCTCACCTGGTCCCTCAGCACCAGCTCCATAACCAAGAAAGCCCATCAGCGTCTCTACTTTCTGGGAAGAGCCCATCTCCCAACCCCCATCCTCACATCATTCTACAGAGAGCCTATCAAGAGCATCCTGAGGAGATGCATCACTGCCTGGTTTGGAAATTGCACCGTCTCGGATCACAAGACCCTGCAGCAGATAGTGAGGACAGCTGAGAAGATCATCGGGGTCTCTCTTCCCTCCATCATAGACATTTACAAAACACGCTGCATCCGCAAAGCCACCAGCATTGTGGATGACCCCATGCACCCTCACACAAACTCGTAACCCTCCTGCAGTCTGGCAAAAGGTACTGAAGCATTCGGGCCCTCACAGCCAGACTATGTATGTTTCTTCCCCCAAGCAATCGGAGTCCTCAATATTCAGAGACTGGACTGACAACACACAAGTGCACGCGCACACACACACACACACACACACACACACTCAGCATACTCAACTGAACACCATCCCACTTCCTTTAGAATTTTTTCACATTTCTCTATTGACTACTGCTACATTTTTGCTATTTAATTTCTTGTCACTGCTATACTCTTTACCTGGCTGCTACCCCAATAACTGCTATGTCCATATATGATATAAGCTTATCTGCTGAATTCTATGTCATAGAATGTTATGTTTACATTCACAGCATTTTTATTATATTGTTATTCCTTTGCACTACCTATTATATCTGACACTTCCACACTAGAACTGTGTACAGGTCGGTGCTGCACTCTGTTACTGTGCCTATTGTCCTGTTTTAGTAGTTACTGTACCGTTTTGTGCTGTTAGCACACGTTTGCACATGCACTTTATGTAGTAATGTGTAGTCTCATGTAGTTCTGTGTTGTAGCACCATGGCTCTATAGGAATGTTGTTTTGTTTCACTGTGTACTGTACTAGCTGCATATGGTTGAAATGACAATAAAAACACTTGACTACTTGTGAAAACGTTTGTTTGCATTCTTTGCAAAAGATTTAACTCAGGAAATCAGGAGAATTAGAATAAGGGTTAGAAAGCAGAGGTGTCAATTATGCCTTGATGCCACATAAAACAAAAGTCTATCTAAAATCACTCCATTTATTCCCATGGGATATTTACTTCATTTATTAGATCTCCATATAAGTAAGTAAAGTGTTTATGCTCAACAGGGAAAAAGAAAAAAACAAACAGCCCAATGATACTATTAGGTTTGGACATTTTTCTTCAGTATTTTGCTACAGATTTTGAACTGAAAAGACTTAATTTCATTCTTGAGATCATGTTCTCTTTCTTGCTTTAGAGCTCTGAGCATTATATCAGATTTTTTGTTGTAGTATCATTTTATCATTTTATTTATGAACAGAACAGACAGATAACCCTGATTGCAGAAGGGACACATGTAAATTGTATAGAATTATCCTCCCTGCTTAACTACATACAGTATGCGTGGATTAATATCATGGTTTTGTGTCACATGACTGAGCTTCAAATTTGTAATAGATTCAAATCCTGTAGGTCACGCATCCTTGCCAGTTTATTGCTTTCTCTGCTACACCTGAGCCAACTCGAAGGATTTGATAATTATCCCATGAATTAATCAGGTAGGAAGAGAATAAACTATGCTATGGCCCTCCAGAAATGAAATGTAACTAACTCAAAGTTATCAACATGGCTAACAATTAATTTGTTATGACAGTGTCATTACCATACCAAATACAGATCCTCAGGTTGACAGAAACAGCTTCAGGGATATTTCCAGATACATGTATGAAGCAAACTGCTCAAGAATCCATATGCTGTAATCAGAGATGTGAGAGCTGATAGACAAATGTAACATGTACATCTGCATCATCAGTAAGTTGTTCCCTGTAACTGCACACCAGATTTGTCAAAGTAATTTCCCTCTCACAGCTTTTAGTGGCTTGCTGTGTGGCGAGATCCTTAAACACATGATGCAGTCTTCACTTTCCACAGGATGAATGTCCATCACCATTTTGTCAGAGAGTCTCAGGAACCTGTGTCCTCCAAGTGCTAATGAATTTTGAGGTAGTTCAGTGGCTCTACTGTTTGTGTGGTTTTATGAGAGAGAGAGCTTCACACAGCTTCCACAGTAATTAAGCTTAGCTGAATAGCACTTTTTTAGTGTGCAGAGAACAATAGCATTTTGTAAGTGGACGTCCAAGGTCACTTTAGCATTTCTCAGATGGCCAGTGTTGTATAGGCTGCAGATTTGAAGGAAGTTTTCTAGCATGCAGGATCTATTTAAGGTTAAATGTGGCTGCCATCATGTACTTACAGAACTCTTGCAAATAAAAGCCAGGCTAAAAATGTCTGGGCAGCTGATGATGCGTAAGGCTGAACTAAAAGGAAATATTTTCTAGCCCATTAATATAAAACATGCCTTTCAGTTTTAAACCATGAAAGGAAATTTTACATTAGCTGTCACGAAGCTGTTATGAATTGATAATGATTTTATATACCAAAAATCACTCATCTTAGTGAATATATGTCAGTACATACAGTATTTTAGTCATTTATGATGTATTTATGAGCTCTGTGCAGAGGTTTGAACAAAATGCATATGAATGAAAATAAACCACTGAAATAGATTTGTGAATAGACAAAAAGAAAGATGGGGAGAAACAGATAGACATTAGTGTACATTAAAGTATTGTTCAGTGCAGAGTACTTTTTAATACATTCATTACATCAGTAAAGTATACTCTGACAATATCTGCTATATACAAAACGTATTGCTCATATGTCTTCATTATTATTATTATTATTATTATTATTATTATTATAAAGATAAAGATTGTATGTGATATAAAACAGACTGGAAAGCACATTTTTGTTGTCATTTCTCATTTAGGTGTATTGCAGAGGAGGACATAAAAAAATGAATCTGGCACTCTCTTCATATTGACCACTCTTGACTGACTGCTCACTCGACAGTTTATACCTTCACGCAGCTGAGGAGAGACAGCTTCATTGTAACTTTCAGACCCTTGGAAGCACGCAGCATTACCTTACTAAACAATGATGTATTATTTTAAGTCAAAGTCACTCATTGTTTATCTCAATGTCTAGAAGAAATATAGTCTAGACTCTCCAGGAATATTTTCACACTTGATAAATCTCAGGGCAAGTAAACGTACTGAAAAAACAGGCCAGAGAAACTGGTGGGCCTTTATTTTAAGAACATGAGAGGACAGAACCTAGAAAACTAGTTTGGAAGAAAGAGGGGGGAAAACACAGCAGTGTGATGCTCAATGCAATGAAGAATGCAGTGCAGTATAGATGACGATTAAAGTACTGCAAGACTGTTACACTGGTGTACTTGATGTAGAAGAAAATGAAGCAGCACTCTGCAGACAGTGACAGTTTACATTTACATTTATTCTCTTCTCTTGGAAGATTCTTTTATGCAAATTGACATACAGTGAGGCCGCATACAATACAAGGAGCAAGTTCTTGAACTGACTGCATTTACTGAGCCATGAGGAAGAAGAGTCTGGTTTAAGACTTTGTCCCAACTCAAATTGATGGTATCACCAGGCTCTGTTCACACACAGACCATCTGAAGTAAATCAGTCTCTACACCTGGAAACATGTGCTAGCTCTAATAAGTTAAAGCTGGGCACTTCGTTGCTCGAGTCAATAAAAACTCATTAGAGCAGGAGCTGGCTCCACTGCGAGTGTCCAGTCCAATGAGCTTCGCATTTATTCTCCATCACAGGACTGGATATAGAGCAGCATCGATCCTCTCCTAAAGCTCATTTATTTGGAGGACGGAGAATTGCCGTAATGTGGCTTTAACCAGCACTTTTGTCAGGGGACGCTTTGTTTTAAGCTGTGATTATTCCTATGTGTGCATATATTTCTGTGTCAGTTGGAGAGAGGAAGAATATGTAGGAATGTAATGTTTAAATTTTGAAATTTCACTTTTTGGAATTTGAGACTCTTCATGTCTAAACCCAGTTGAGAATGATAGGTTTCTCAGCTTTCAATCACCATCTGCATTTGTTATATCTACCTCTGGTCCTCCAGCACTGCCTTTTTGCAGCCTGTGCAACAGCGCACCTTCAGTATCAGTCCAACAAAGCTGATCACTCATAGGGTAGGCTGCAGAGAGAGCTTTTTTAATTAATTTTTTTCTTGAGTGCTCCTCACTGCTACAATTAGCAGACTGAAATGACTACTAAAAAGAAATCAAAACAAAAAGCACACAAAATTTTTCCATTGTCATCAGTCTGTTCACAGTCAAGGTCACTGACAGCTCTCCTGGTGTTGCCTTTCTCACTGTTTTCACTGCAAAATGAACAGTGTATAAATGCACTTTATTCACCACACACAGGTGTAACCAGTCACTCATTATCTGCTCATTCTCTGAAACTCCTCCTTCCATTCACAGCCAGCGCTTAAACACAATGTCACTGCTACAGTGTTCCATATCCTTGTTCAGCAGCAATATTGCAGGGCTTTCTTAGAAAACAAACATACACATGTAAAAAGAAAACCATGCATGTTTTCATGTCAGTGCGGGAGTGACAGAAATACACTCTTACGAAAAAAGGTCAAATCTAGGATTGTCTGTCTGGGGGGGGCCTTAACAACAAAGTATTTCCTTATCAGAAAGGCTTCCAAGAAAAACTGTTTTAAGAAGCTAAGAACCCCAACTATCCAGATACGCCCAATTTAACAACTGTTGAAAACCCCTATTCTCTCTTCACTCCACTGGTAATCCCAGACCCCCACAATGATGATACCTGCTCTTGGGTAGTGCTTCATGCTTTGCCTTAACACAGATGTTTCCACCTACCACCATACGTCTTGTTTTGTGCCTTTGCATTCAGCCCAAAGACTTGAACAGGCTGGTCGAGAACTTGGCTGTCTCAAGATCCATGCCAAATTTTGAATGCCACTGTCAGACCTGGCCTCACGCAATATATTCATATATAATAGATCAGGAAATTCTGATATGTTTACTTGACTGCAAGTGACAAAATGAAATGCATTTGTGATTACTCTGAAAATACAACTTTACAACTTTGGCCAACTTGTATGTTCTCAGCCAAACTTATTGGTCTCATTTTTTTTTTTACATTTAATTATTGACTCATTGACTCATAGCAATCAGAAATAGAATGTAAAGAGAGTTCTTAGCTTCTGCTTAGGCTCATAGATGTCTTGTCAGTGGTACTGCAGATCAAAATAATAAATGTCTACCATGCAGAGCTCATAACCTTTTCACCATATTTTCCTTCTATTTCATCTTTGTTTTGACTCCCCATTCAAACATCACAGCAGATCAAAAAGAGAAAATTCATACTGAATTCTATAGTGGTCATTTTAATGAAACACATTATATTAATTTGAGCAGTTTTGGACCCACATAGGAGGGCCAAGTCTGCTTGTCATGCCAAATTGTTTTTTTTTTCTTTTTCAGCCATCTGTCATTAGAATGAGACAATTCATACCAATATATGAATCTTTACTGACGGTTCCAATAATTCTGGAGCTGACTACCTTTGACTGTGTATAATAGTTTTAGATTTAATTCCCCAACAAATGCAGGTTTTTATTTAGTCTAATGTGAAGGATCAAGGTGACTACTCAAAACACGAGTTATTGGATTTCTTACATAAAAAACATGCCATATCTGCAATTCATTTTTACTTTTTTTTTTTTTTTTTTTAGAATATTGATAATTTTTATTATCCCCACTATTCTCCAGCCTACTCAGTACAAGGGCATTTTATTATGTGCTTTAGTAGGCTAATTGGTTTTCTGCTATTGTCTGTTTTATATGCCAATCCCAAGTGGTTGCAGAGAAGAACACAATTATTTTGTTATCCATATCCTGATTCAACAGCAGTATTGTGTCTCTCATGGAGAACAAAATGTGGAGCACAACTAGGAGAATGCTGAGAAAGCAGGCATTCAGTGGCAGAGCTATTTGAATGATGTTTGGAAAAAGCCTATTGATGTGAAGGTTGTGGATCATTTCTGCTCCTATGTCTGAAAAGCTCCTCATAACGCTGCATTGTTCCTCTGACTATTTTTAAACCAGGGCTACTGGATAGTTGTGGACCTGCCGTGCCCTCTCTGTGCCACACATACTCTTTCTCTCTCTCGGTCTCAGCCCAACATCAGGTTGTTCCTTTGCTGTGAATTGTGTGCAAATCTAAATTTGGATCTGTTGTTTTGTATACTCAAACAGACTATACGCATCATATTTAACAATATTTCCCAGACTTTTATCTGTATCACTTCTTTCTCGCCAAAACACTGCATTGCCTTGCCTCAAGTGAGTAACAGATAAAAGTCGTAAAGCATTTCACACAAAAATAGTTAATTGGTTCTTTTCTGGGGAGACATTAAGAATGTAAGTGGTGCAGTGCACCATTTCATAAAGCAACTTTTGGATACCTGATCTGTCTGCACAAGCTGAGTGCAAAAAGAGGTGATGCATTTTAACCCCAAGTCTCCTATAAACCAATTGCTGTTTCTTATTTGGAGGACCTGCATAACCAAAAACCTGTTGTGTGGTTCCCACTGCTTGTTTGTCAGTGGTTCTAACTAAACTTTGTTACACTGTACAATTTTTGACCTGATTTTGCTGTCGCAGACAAAAACTGGACATCGTAAAATAATTCTCTGGTCGGGAGTTGAGACTGGTGGTCTTTCGAAAATCTAAAGCGACTAGGCTGATTTAGTGCCATTGCGACCAAAGACAGTCAGCGACAAAGTTGTGGCAGATTTTTTTTCTTAATTTTCTCCCCTAATTGGTCACCTATTAATTCCCACCCACAATCCAGCTCTCCCCTATCATATGATACCGACCAACCAGGGAAGGTGAAGGCTAACATGTGCTTCCTCCGGGACATGTGAAGTCAGCCAACCACATATTTTCGTATATATTTACATGCTGCTTATGCTGAATCACAGAGTCTTGCATACATGAGCTCACAGACACCCACAGTTGGCTAGTGTTGCTGTGATTGACAGGAGAGAGAGTATTCCATCCCTCCTACCAGGAGCCCACAGCCAGATATGCTCCCTTGGATCCATGGATGGCTGTGGCATCGTCAGGATTTGAGCTCACCATCTCCTGATGCTAGAGCAAACTTTTTTCCTGTTGCACCGCTCATGCACCCTGGCAGAAACTTTTGACTAAAAATTGAATTAACTTGAAAACACAAAATGAAATGTTTAAGTTTGAGCAAGCAATCACTTAAAATACTGACTTTCTCACAATAATAAATATTGCCAAACCTGGCCCCTCATACAGTGAGTTGCAAATTTACCATGTGTGAAAAAACATGCTTATTACCTCAAGCTCACTTTGAAAAACAGGTAGTCCAATTATGACCAATTATGTGTGCATTTTGGAACTAAATACAAATTAATCACTGTCTTGTTTGTTTTCATAACCATGGGCTGCTGTTGGCTGGAAAATAGAACCAATGTTACTGAAGTAGTTCCTGTCATTCAGAGATACTCTTTTATGTAATAATAAAGTCTGCACATGCACTTTACCTCCCTCCCTCATTCAGCATCCTGGGAGCGGAGGTGTGAATGGAAAACACATAGAGGTTAACCAAATCATTTGGAAAGCGGAGTTTGCTAGCAGAGTTAATTATCAGGTATTGTTTTGTGCAATGCTGAGCTGCTGGAGATCCCACTTCAGAAGCATTCCTAGGGGAATTAGGTTTGCTGTCTGCCTCTCGCACGCTATGTGGCTGACGCTAGCTTCATTACTGCGTTGTCCTTAACGATGCTACGCAAGAGAGCACCATAGTTACCCCAGTAAAGTTACCATAGTGCTGCTAAAGAACCATAGCAGCTCTCTTTGAACACGGCAGTGACAGTCTGTTCAGAGAGTGTCAGAGATTCTTTCTTTTGCTTTCATTCATCACATCAGTGTGTACTGCCAATGCTTTCTGAATGCCACCTAACTCCAGAATGTTTCTCATTTATACTTCCATTTATGAGCACTGTTTACTGTGTGCAAATAAACTAAAATATATTTACTTTTATTTGAGAAGGCTAACTTTTGTCTCTATCTAGGCTCCCTTGCGTCCGCAGATACCTTGTGACATTTACCTTTAAAAAGGTCCCATTAAAACAATATGTGGAAGTTCCAGAGCACGAGACAAAAACAAATGTTCCTCTGGGAACTGGAGAGTCTCTCACTGTACACTGAATATGAACTAACACAAAGTTTCCACACACACACACACCACCATCAAAGTGCCCAACACCCAATCCCAACCACTTATGCACAGAGTCTGTACTAAGCTAAGAAGACATTTATACCTGTGACTGCAGCGAATCTCTGATTTGTGTGCCAGTGGTTCACTGTTAAATATATCTCAGTGATAAGTTGACTAATGAAGCCTCTCCCCAGAGTTCCTCCCGTGGTTTAGAAAGAGCTCTTATCTCAGCGGGTAATGGTCTAATGTCTTGATAAGATCCCCTGCTTCCCTGCATTATCTTACACTGCATGTGGTATTAACACTATCACTCTCTGACATTTTCTGTTAAATCCTTCTTCTCTCAAAGGCAGTGATTTTAGAGAGGTTTAGCCATATATAGTATAGTTAGAATCATAGTTATCTTAAAATTAATCATTTGTAGTATGCCATCTGCTGTGATTATAATTATTCTAATTAGATGAAACTTGGGAAGAGCACTTTTCTAATTAGTGCTTTATGAGTTTCACACATTTTTCTGTTATGTTTCAGTCAACAATAAGAATAGAATAAAGCAAATTACTCTTTTATGCTCCTCTGTGAAGACACCTAATTCTTGACATTCAATTCAATTCATTTTTATTTGTATAACGCTTTTTTACAAAGGTCATTGTCTCAAAGCAGCTTTACACAAACAAAAGTAAAGTGAAGTGTGTGTGTGTGACGTCTCTGATGAGCAAGCAGGGCGACGGTGGCAAGGAAAAACTCCATGAGATGGTGATAGGAAGAAACCTTGAGAGGAACCAGACTCAACAGAGAACCCATCCTCATATGGGTTTACACTGTAGTGCGCGTGTGTGTGAGTGTACAATGTGTGTTTGTGTAGTCCGTAGAAAACAGCTGAAGCGTCTTCGTGGCAGTGTGAAGCATTGCCGGTGGACAGGTCCAGAGTGAAGGGGGGGGGTCTGGATCACCGGCAGCTCAGGAGTGTAGCTCGGCAGAAAGAGAAGGAAAGTGGTTAGGTACACTCACAGTCACCGTGTGGAGATAAAACATCAATGGACATCAATTTCGAGATTGTTTTGACATGAGCTGAACATTTCATGTTGCTTCTGCACAACGACTTCTGGTTTTGCTGTTTTTATCCTCATTTCTCATCCTTGTCTTAGGAAGCCTAAGAAACAGCGTCTTATGAAAATCTCACACACATCAGATACAGTACATTCTGAGAAGCTTCTGTATGTATGTACACTATATGGCCAAAAGTTTTTGACCTTCCCCAAATTGTTGCCACAAAGTTAGAAGCAAACAATTGTATAGGATGTGTTTGTATGCTGTAGAATTAAGCTTTCCCTTCACTGGAACTAAGCGGCTCAAACAAGTTCCAGCATGATAATGCCCCTGTGCACAAAGCAAGGTCCATAAAAACATGGTTTGCCAAGGTTGGTGTGGAAGAACTTGAATGGCCTGCACAGAGCTCTGACCCCAATGCCACTGAGCACATTTGGGATGAGCTGGAATTCAAACTGCACAAACAGGCTTTCTCACCCTATATCAGTGCCTGACCTCATTAATGCTCTTGTGGCTGAATGGGCAGAAATTCCCACAACCTTGCTCCAAAATCTGGTGGAAAGCCTTTCCAAAAAAGTGGAGGTTAGGATGTTCAAAAAGCACATGTTGTGATGGTGAGGTGTCCACAAACCTTTGGCCATATGAATGTATGATTGTAAAATATCCCTAAAGGTTTAATTTTAAATTAAAAACATATGTTGAATACTTGGGAGAATTACTTTTGTGAAGAATGATACCTCACAATATAAAACAACCCCATGTCATAAAACAACCCCATGTCATTTTACATTCCTGACCCCACCCACCTGGCTAGCTTAGTATGCATATCCTGTAGCTAAAAGTTTTCGTTTACAACCCCATCCTCTAAAAACTGCATAACAGACTGTGCCAGGTTTAATTTAAGCCTGTTTTGGGACATAACAAACTGAGCTAATGCATAATGCTTCTCAAATCAGTTTTTTTTTTACTTGACTCTTGAGAAAGTCTGTGTGTTAAATGGAAAATGTGAATATATCACTGTGGTAACAAATGTACTCAAATCTATATACTCAGAATCAGCCATCCCAGAGGAGTAAACCAATTAGAAATCAGGTTTGAGAATGAGTGCATGATTATTTTAAAGCAGACTCCTAAACCTGGTACTCGCTGTCCTGCACAGTTGAGTGTTTTCACTGCTCACTACCCCCACTTCGACTCAGGAAGAGATGTTAAGTAGTGGATTAGTTGAATCCGACGAGTTAGAAGAGGGAAAACACTAAAGCGTACAGGATAGGGGTGCCAGACTTGGGAACTTTTGCTTTAAAGCATACAGCATACATCCTTTTGATAGTGACTCATGAGGAAAAATTTATTTATCTTGAAAGGTCTTTTTTGAAGGGAGTCATGTGCAGCAGACATCAGCATGTCAGCAGCAGACCTACCTGCTTACCAACGTTCTGGCTGAAACACATTTATTCCTTTCTCATGAATAGGAGATGGGTCATGTGGATGTGTGGATGACTCTCCCTCCATCATTGCTCAGTCTTGCTGGGGTGTAGAGGTCAGTGCAGAGTAGCAGATGGAGCAGTCCTATGGGAAAACAGCCACTTTGAATGGTCTGGGTATAACAAATTAATCTGTTGTATTGTATTGATTATTGAATAGTGTGACAGCTTATGATGGTTTTCTTTGTTATTGCTCCAAACGTGGCTTTGTGCATTAACAGCTCTTAAAAGATTCAAACTACGGCCTGTAAAAATGAAGTGATATGAGATCTTAATTGCTTCTGCAATATTCTGAAACTCATTTTTTGAAGTGCTATGTTTGCGTAATTAGTGTCTACAGGTTTTACAGATGTTTCCCCTGAAATACTGTGCTTTCTTTGCATGTGGACATCAACATATTTATTATCTTAATATATCTATTGCTTATGCAGATTGGTAAGAACTGAAAGTGGGGGAGTGGAAAAAAGCACTGCTGACCACTGAGTGCAGAATTTTTCCTAAGCCATTCTTCTCTCCCAGCTATATCTGACTGGCCGGTGGCTATTTGCCCTGGACCATGGGGCAGTTCATTATTGAGGGATGGACTGGTCGATACAGGAAACACACTCTCCAGCCAGCCAGTACTGATACAGCACTTTTATGTGAACTCTAAATGTCATTGAGGGCTCAAGAATCTCTTCTGGATCCAAGTTCCCTGCACTGGCTATTATAACTGTTTTTGGTTCAAGGCCTGAAAAAGTGCTTAGTGAAGTACAGTGTGAAACAATGTTGATATATTTACATGTGGAATAAATGACTGCATGTGTTGTGTGTGAAACTACAAAATAATAATTATCAGCTAATAAGTGGCATAGAACTCTAATCTGTTGTCTTTTAGTAATGCACTCTGACAGTGTTCTCACTGGTCATGAATACATATCATTGTTTGGGAACAGAATCACTCATTCAGACATGGACATGATCTAATCCTACATGTATTTATCAGTATTATTAATCTTTCTTTCTTACTTTCTTTCTTTCTTTCCTCCTTCCTTTCCTTCCCTCTTGTGCAAGAGCATCTTCCTGTCGATAGCACAATGTGACCACAGATTAAATATTAATGTCCTGATTCAAACAGGTCCTGCTCTTTTACCTGACACAGCAGACTCATTTGCACTGATCCTCTGGTGATAGCACTGAATTTAGCAGACTGGCTAGATTACACATCAATAACAATATAACAAGTTGAACTGAAAGGAGTAAGGGAGCCAAATGTAAAAAGTTGAATACTCTTTTATCTCTGACTTTTTTGAACATTTGAGGCCATTCTGATACATTTAGAGAGCGACTCATACCAAATAATAGTTTTAGGTTTCTGTGTAAATGTTAAATATAAATATAAATAAATACGCCCCCACTTACCTTAAAGAACTCCTCACCCCACAGATTTCAGCACGTCCCCTCCGCTCCACAAACACTCATCGTCTCCTCCCCCCTAGGACTAATACCCGCACCATTGGGGGTCGAGCCTTTTGCGCCGCTGCTCCTCGCCTGTGGAATGCCCTCCCTGAACATCTGAGGGCTCCACAAATGACTGATGGTTTTAAAAGGGGTTTAAAAACGTACCTTTTTAAAAAGTGTTTTAATATAGTTTAAGTTTCTGTGCTAATCTCAGTTGGCAGCTGGTTTTAATTGCTGTTTTTTGTAGCACTTTGAGATTTTCTTTAAAATGTAAAGTGCTTTATAAATAAAATGTATTATTATTATTATTATTATTATTATTATTATTATTAAATATGAAATATAAATCTTAAATGTAAATACAGAACTTAAATGTTTGGTTCATATGCTAATTGACCCCGCCCCCTCGGAGTGTGCGTCATGGCGACAGCACCGGTAGGGTTGCCAGGGTTACACCATACAGTGCTCGTTTTGGGACAAGGCTGAGGCTGTTAAAAGCTGGTGCCATTTTTGGGCTGATTTAAAAAACAGTCCGCGGCCAACAAGATCTTGTTGTAAAGCAAGTAATCGGAATTAAAACAAACTAATTTCTACAGACATGCTGTGACAAAGGGAAAATTTTAATGCAGACAGTGTAGAACTATCTAAAATGTACAGAACCATTTCTGTTTTCTACAGAAATGCAGAAAGGCCATAAGATAACAAATGTTGCGCAAAGAGCTCACACACTACTCATCCTTCGTATTTATGATATGATGCACATATATATATATATATATATATATATATATATATATATATACTGGTGAATTTTATATACAAATGCTCTCCCTCCAGAATATTTCATGTCAGCGGCAAGATAACTGGTTTGCCAGGGTTTGATTTAATTCCAGCTTTAGCACCAGCTTTTAACAACCTTGTTCCAAAACTAGCACTGTATGGTGTAACCCTGGCAACCCTACCGGTGCTTTCCCCATGACGCACACTCCGAGGGGGCGGGGTCAATTAGCATATGAACCAAACATTTAAAATCTATATTTACATTTAAGATTTATAATGGTATTTCACATGTACATTTCATATTTATATTTAACATTTACACAGAAACTTAAAACTATTATTTGGCATGAGTCGCTCTCTAAATGTATCTGAATGGCCTCAAGTGTTCAAAAAAGTCAGAGATAAAAGAGTATTCAACTTTTTACATTTAGCTCCCATAAGGAAGAGACTGCAGAAAGTACCAGTTATGCCTGGATGGTCTACACAGCATACAGGTAGATTGCTAATTAGGTGCATTTAGGCATTATTAAAATCTAGCAAAATAGAGAGAATGTTATCAAATTCACTCTGTGCTTGCTTAGTTTGGTTGTTGCTTGTTATTTGGTTGATTTGAATGTACATGGGACAGCACAGGCATTGTCTCACAGCTCCAGGGTCCCTGGATCAATGCAGAGCTCAGGTTACTGTCTGTGGAGTGCTCTTGTGGGTTTCTCCAGGTTCTCCGGTTTCCTCCCACCTCACAAAAAAACATGCCTGTAGGTGGATTGGTGACTCTATGTGTGAAAGCAGACTATGTAGGTCTGAGAGAGATAGTGCCTCTGATCAGCTTGAAAGCAGGAGGATAAGGCACTGAAGCATCTGTTTTACTTGCGTTGCTTCCCAGTCTTTATGGCCTGGTGCTTTACAGATTCAGAAGTACTGAAGTAGTGAAGTGGTTTTCCTTTCCTTTGCACTGCTGTCCTATGCATGCTTTGGTTTCTCTTCCTTGCTCTCCAGGTTGTCATTAAATGTTGATGGGGATCAGTGAAACCAATAATCTCGCTGCAAAAACATTGCCAGCAATCAATAGGTTTGCTGCACTTGGGGCAGGTGTAGCAGAGAGAAGGGGAAAGAGGAAGAAAGCTTTATCTATCAAATATTAATAAAGCATTCCCACCGGGGACAGAGGAGAATGTCGCTGATTCACTCTCAGTCCCAATTAAGATCCTCAGTTAGGCCTGCTGTTGCTTCTGTGGTCTGACCATAAGTAGGTATGTCTCATCCAGAAGGAAGAACTCTGTGAGAATGAAGAGACTCAAGAACAGAAGACGCAAAGCAGGTCTCTTAGGGAGGCAAGCATGCTATCGTTTTACTTGTGATTAATGCATAGCCACACACAGCTGTAGAAGCAGACAGCTAATTGTCGGGGTTTAAAAACTTAGAAGTTATGCAAAAAAGTTGATCAGTTTATCTGATACCTCAGGTTGTGCTCTTCATACATAACATCTTTGGATTCCTTTTCCTTTCCTGTGTCCTTCAGCATATCCTCACGTAACTGTGTATAAATTTTTTTTTATCATAGACTTTGTGTCTTCTTTGGTTTCTTTCCTTCTAATGGGTGTATATGAATCTGTGGTGCTCTGGTAACCACAATTATTTTATACAAGTGAGGGAGACTGTTTGTAGTTTATATAGATTTTTATTCTAGACAACATGAAGCACTGTACTTCCATTACTTGAGAACATTGAACAGTTATGCTTCATTAATAAGTTTTCATCTTGTTTCAGCATATAGTGGTAAATACTTCTGGTAGCAATTCTAATAATGATTTCTTGGTGTATGTTTTTTTTTAGCTGAACACAACCCTGAAACAAATTGTATTTTTTTTCATCTCTTGTATTTTACTTCACAGTCATGATGGCAATAAAACACAAAGGCAGCAGGGGAAAAGTCCAAAGTCCTGCCTAATATTAGTCTTTGTCTGGATTTGCAGTGATGGTGCCAAGCCTGAGCTCTATGGCTGCTGCTAGAAGGTGCGGCTCCATCTACAAGGGCTTTGCCCAGTGTCTTCTGGCCCTGGGGGACAGCTTGTCTGTCAACAGCCAAAAAGACGAGGACATGCACGAGATCGACTCAATCTGCAGGTCTGTAGACCGTAACATTACGCTAAGACACATATACAGTGCAGGGATATTCTCAAGCCCAAATGAAAAGATATGAGAGTAATGCATCAAAGAAATGGGTTCCCTGGGTATACGAACCTTTATGTACACTATGATCCAGTTCCACCTACACACAGTGTAACTCATTCACACCTCAGGATTATGTATCATACTCTGCTCGTGGCATTGTCAAGTACATAATAGGTAATATAGTGTACCATGGCTCACTACCACAGCACCTCATTCATTGACTTTCTTCCAGTGTTTCCATTTCCATCTTATCTATCCTTCTTGCTGGCAGGATTCTTGTCAATCATTAGTCCGTGCATCCTTAATCCATATTTATACAGTGTCTCCTCCATGTCTGCAGAAGCTGCTTAAGTATTCATTGTGTAGCAGGAAAGTATGCTTTTAAAATAGCTCCATGTGTTTGCAATCATATTTAAACTGACTAAGTGAGCAGCATCATGACAGCTGCATTATAACATATTATAATTACACCACAGTGCTGTTGAATTCTCCATTCTCATTTGTCAGAAGATGTTGATTAAATTTCTATGACAGCATGGCTGTTAGAAAATATGTATAATCATTGATATGGTAAAGCTTTCTGTAAGAAGACATTCATTTAATATTTATGGAAGGAGTCTCCAGTGTCAGCACTTTGTAACAGTCATTAATCAGTTTTCCACAATGGGGAAGTCTTAATGGGAAAGACGACTTTGTGCTTTTGATTTTCTTTTTTTTTTTTTTTTGTTAGTCTGATTAATTTAAGAGAGAGAAAAAAGAGATGCCACATTCCACAACATTAAATGTACTGCCAGTATAAACAGATATTCTTTAATTGATTAAAAAAATAATTGTTGGCACATTGTTGTGGTATATAGTGGAATCAAATCACCCCATTGTTCATTATTTTCCTGTAGCAGCACATCTCAAAATGTTTTATTCCTTTTGTATGCCACAGATAATACCTATTTCAGTATCCTGTAGTGACAGAGCTATGCTTCCCTGTTTGTTTACTGTTATTAATTAAAGTGTCTATGTTGCACTTTGTGTGTGGTTGCAAGTACCAAGTGTGTTCATAATAGATTGATCTACATGATCATTTTTCAAGCACTCTTTATTCATTAGAAATGAACAGTTTTTGTTAGAATAGTATGGAAAAGTATAGAATTGTGTACAGATTTTTGCTTAATATATACACTATATGGCCCAAAGTTTGTGGATATTTGACCATCACACTCATATGCGTTGCCTTCCCCAAACAGTTGCCACAAAGTTGGAAGCACACAATTGTATAGGATGTTTCTGTATGCCGTAACATTTCCCTTGACTATAACTAAAGTGTCCAAACATGTTCCAGCATGATAATGCCCCTGTGCACAAAGCAAGGTCCATAAAGACCTGGTTTGCCAAGGTTGGTGTGGAAGAACTTGAGTGGCCTGCACAGAGCTCGGACCCCAATGCCACTGAACACATTTGGGATGAGCTGGAATTCAGACTGCACACGCAGGCTCTCGCCCTATATCAATGCCTGATCTTACTAATGCTCTTGTGGCAGAAATGCCACGCTCTAGTGGAAAGCCTTCCCAGACGGGTAGAGACTATTATGACAGCAAAGGGGGACTAAATCTGGAATAGGGTTGTTTGAAAAATCATATGAGTGTTATGGTCAGGTGTCCAAAAATTTTTTGGCAAATATAATGAATGTCATTATATGTTTGGGTGATCTTCCTAAAATAATTTGACACACCTCCCTCACACACACCCCTGAAGTTGTCAGGGGTGTGTCATCCTGTATTTATTTTAGACATAAATAGGATAATACAGTTATTACCATTATTTATGTGTTGTCTAGGAGATTAGTGAATATTTTAGTGGTAGCTAGCTGATCAATGTTCAAATAAAATACAATATAATTTACAGTCAGGTACATAAATATTTGGACAGTGACAAAGTTAATATAATTTTAGCTATTCTACCACAGTATACTGGAGTTGAAAAAATCCATTAAAAATCATGCAATGACTGCCTGAAGTCTGGAGCCCATAAACATCACCAGGCACTGGATTTCTTCCTTGGAGATTTTCTGCCAGGCCTTTACTGCAGCTGTCTTCAGTTCCTGCTTGTTCCTGGGGCGTTTTGCCTCCAGTTTTGCCTTCAGAAAATGAAATGCATGCTCAATTGGATTCAGGTCAGGTGACTGACTTGGCCATTGTAGAACTTTCCATTTCTTTGCCTTAAAAAAGTCTTGTTTTGCTTTCGAACTATGCTTTGGGGCATTGTCCATCTGCACTGTGAAGCTTCGTCCAATGAGTTGTGAAGCATTTGGCTGAATCTGAGCAGATAATATAGCCACAGAATTCATCCTTCTGCTTTTGTCAGCAGTCACATCATCAATAAATACAAGGGATACATGCCCATACCATAAGATGAAGTGGTGTACATGGATCATGAGTAGTTCCTTCCATTCTCCATAATCTTCTCTTCTCATCATTCTGGTACAAGTTGATCATTGTCTCATAAGTCCATAGGATGTTGTCAGAATTATACAGGCTTTTTAGATGTTTTTGGCAAACATTAAACTGGTCTTCCTATTTTTGAGGCTTACCAATGGTATATATCTTTGGTAAACTTTCTGTATTTACTCTGGTGAAGGCCTCTCTCAATTGTTGATTTTGAAACAGTTTTGCTACCTTCATTGAGGGTGTTCTTGAGTTGGCTAGCTATTATGAAGGGGTTGTTTTCTGTGCTCATCCAGGCCTTTTGGTGTTTCTGAGCTCACCAGTGCATTCCTTATTTTTAAGAATGTGCCAAATAGTTAAATTGGCCACACCTAATGTTTTTGCTGTCTTTCTGATGGGTTTGTTGTGGTTTTTTTAACCTAATGATGGCTTGTTTCACTGGCAGTGACAGCTCTTTGGACTTCATGTTGAGAGTTAACAGCAACAGATTCCAAATGCAAATGCGACACTTTAAATGAACCCTAGACATTTTATCTGCTTTTTTAAATTGTAAGTGAAATAATGAAAGTTTGCACTTCGAGCTCATTGAGCTCCAGTTTCAACTCCAAAGTACTGTGGTAGACAGCTAAAATAACAATAACTTTGGCAATGTCCTGACTATATGTAAAATATATAATCTAATATGTAATAGTTTATAAAAGATTAGAGATGTTTGTATAATGCCAAACGTCAGTGTTATATTAAACATCCAACAAAACTTTAGTCAGAAATTGAGACAGAAATGACAAACCACTGTCCAAACATTAGCTGAACTTGGTGATCTGAGAACTGTCTGGGTGTGGGATAATATTCTAATGAGTACAGTGGGGAACAGGAACAAGGTATGCTCACCTCTGTATTGTGTTAGATGTTATTTTCATTTACTGAACTTGTACTGTAGACAGTGTTTTAATGTCATACTGAAGCAAACTAAAGTCTTATTGTATCTGCATCACTCAGAGATGGAGGGTTTGGCCAGTGCAGAAGTAGGTTATTTTAGTTACATCCCCTGTTGCCAGGTCAGTTGTCATCCTGTGGAACTGAACTACTTTTGAACTGCTGCTGTGTGTTACATTTTTCCTGGTGGGATGGGGGTTATTATTCAAACAATATATTGATTATTATTATGTATAGTTATGTAGTATGCAGTGCATATTCACATGTAAATATAAACATTATTTATACAAACATCCTACACCAAACTAACCCAAAGATTGTCACACACACACATAGACACACAGTCATGTTGATGCCCAACATACCATCAAACTTTTCAACATGCACTAACAGCCATGTAAGATAGGCTCCTCTAAAATACATGCATCTCTTAATCTCATTCTCCAGATTAGCTCTGTACATTATTTATGGCTAAATTATGTTGTTTGTCAATGAATTGGTCTACAGATGCTTATAGCTGCTTATGAGTAGCTAAAAAGCTAAAAAGACTACAACTTTAATGCTTAAACAGCTCTACACTTTTGTTGCATGAAAGCAGAATTACATCACCAGTCTTTTTTTCTTTTAAATAATTTATCCTTGCCATGTTCTAAAAGCGAGCATTTGACAAACTTTAGAAACCCGTTTGGACCTGAGAATGTCAGAATGTTTTTGAAATTAAGCCATTAAGTTAGGCAAGCTAGTTAACAACTACCTAGCTAGAAGTAAGTTGAAGTAGTAAATTTGTCTATGAGAAATTTTGCTACATGAAAGATATCCTACAAATTAGTAGGATTATTAGGCTTTGGTAGTTTAGCTACATTGAAGCTACAGTCATTATCTGTTATGCTAAATATATATATATTTTTTAGAATGCACATTTAAAAAAAATTAGACCCTTTGTCCCATAGACTGTCTTTGAATCAGCCATGAGATACACCTGCAATAGAATACATATTTTTTTAGGTAAGCGTCAAAAGGTTACTGGTTGAGAATCAGTTCTCTAAATCGATTTTGCTTCTAACCGACCAACCAACCAACCAACCAACCAACCAACCAATAAGAAATACATAACTTACATTAATAAATGTTACAATGATATTGATACGATGAATAATAATTAATTTTTATGCTACATTCCATAATTTATGTAATGGATCAACACTATCAACATTACTCTTATATTTGGTCAGTAAAATAGTTACTTACTAAAACTATAATTATATGCACTGCTTGCAGAAAAGGAATATAAAAAAAACATAGTGAAATTATGCTAAAAAGGTGAAAGAGGTTGCTTTTTCCTGTATGTATATGTGATGTAAGTAATATTGGTTTTAGGTAATCCTGAAAACATTGCACTTCACTCGTCTGGATGTGAAATAACGAATATGAGACGTAACAAATGTTTAAATTACTGACTGTTTTTTAAAATGATGTTTACCGCACTAGTATTTGAAGTTGTACTTCATTTATACATTCTCAAACTTCTCAGATAAAATCAGTGAGCTTCTGAGACTTGGCAGTCAGCCATCTCTGCAGTAAAAAGCTGTCCTTTCCCAGAAGATGTCCCAGTTATTAATGAAGCCCAGTCCCTGTTATTCAGCACAAAATATGAAAAAATTTAGGAGAACTTGGGTCTTCCTTTTTCTGCACTGTCGTTTGCCATGGGAGTGAAATTATTCTTACCCTTAACCGCAGAGGTGCCCCAGGGATCAAGGGTTATTTAGACTGCATCAACATCACCACAGCCTCAATGTTCCTGTTGCTTTGCAAGCCCTATGTTCAGGGAGATGATTCTTAGTGTGTTTTTGGTTCATAGAGTTCCTTTTGCCCTTTGAATAGTTTCAATTTACTATGACTAATTTAATGTAAATGACTATGACTAATTTAATTTAAACTTTGTTATAGATTTTTATTTTATGACTTCTACGTTATTGATTCATACAAAAACTTTTTAGATTTCCAAACATTAGTTTTCCAGCACAAAATTAAATGTTACAGAAAAATGTTTGTATGTCAGTAAAGAAAGCAGGATATTACATAAGAGACACTTTCCAGACAAAAAAAAAAACGTAATGAAGGCTGCTGGGTTTTGCTGCAAAAATAAGAAGCGAGTGTGACAGTCAAAGTCTCCAGAAGAACTGTGGCTGCTTCTGCAAGATGCTCAGTAACACTTACAGCTCATTTCCTTATAAAACTGCACACATTGTACCTGAGAGTACTATTTTTTTTTAAACGCAAAGGATCATCACACCAAATATTGACTTTGTTTCATTTATTACTGTTTACTGCTATTTATAGTATTTTTTTTAATGTAGAAACATTTAGTTTCATTATTTTTGAAGGCATCTTTGCTCTACAGCATTTCTTTGCATGTGCCTAAGACTTTTGCACAGTACTGTATATATATATTACCAAAAATACATATAGAATTACAAAATATACACACTCATTGGTCACTTTATGAGGAACGTCTGTACACCTGCTCATTCATGCAATTATCCAATCAGCCAATACATAAAAGCTTCAGGTAATGTTTCATGCATCACATGTCAAATTTTAGCAGATGGGCTACAACAGCAGAAGAGCACTTTGGGTTCCCCTCCAAAACCGGACGTTTTCCAGTCTTCAGCTGTCCAGTTTCTGTAAGCCTGTAGTCTCAGATTCCTGTTCCTGTCTGACAGGAGTGGAACCCAGTTTGGTCTTCTGCTGTTGTAGCCCATCCATCTCAAGGTTTGACATTTTGTGCATTCTGAGACTCTCTTCTGGTCACCATGGTTGTACAGAGTAGTTATTTTGATTTAACATAGTCTTTTGTCAGCTTGAACCAGTCTAGCTGTTCTCCTCATCAACCTGGCATTGCTCCCCATAGAACTGCCATTCACTGGATGTTTTTTTTTTCCCATTCTGACAGACTAGTTTGGGTATTTCAGTTTCTGAAGTATTTCAGTTTCTGGGTATTTCAGTTTCTGAAGTATTTCAGTTTCTGGGTATTTCATAGTCCCTGAAATGAAATATTTTCCCCATTCTGCTCTTGACCTGTACATGCGTGATTTTATGCGTTGTGCTGCTGTCACATGATTGGCTGATTAGGTAATTGCATGAATGTGCAGGGGTACAGATGTTCCTAATAAAGTGGTCAGTGATTGTACATGACAGTACAGTATGTGATCTAAGTAAAAATATCATGATGAGAAACAGGAGTAACCGATCATAAATCATTTTTGCTATTTCTGTTTGAAAACTAGATTCTGAGCATAGGGATGTCAAGATGACAGTCTGTAAAATATGGGAGGTTACTGTAGGAGGAGCAAAAGAATTCAAGTACTGGTTTTGTAAGAGAAAATATTCTCTGCATTACTAGCGTCATTTACAGTGGAACTGTCCTAAAGGTATTATGACAATGTTACTGAGATGGCAAGATTGGTTGGTGGTAGATTGTACCTTAAACGATTAAATAACATTTAAGTTTAATCCTGGATAATTCCTGGCTATGTCTGCATGGTATTTTCCAATATGCTGCAGTGTATTTCCTTTGCCTAAGAGATACTAACCCTACTTAGCTAATCATTAGTGAATTGTACCTGTTGCAGATCATGGGACGATTTCCATGACTGTGCAAACCTGGCCATGGCTGGCTGCCCCGATGAAGCCGCTGCTGTGTGGGAGTCCCTGAGACAAGAGTCTAAAAAGATGCAGTTTGCAGGTAACCTGTATGACATGTGCTCTAGTCGTAGCCAATCAGCAGCCGACACAGGGGCTCAGAACCCAGACGAGACCAATCAAGAGTCCCTGAAAGGAAAGGCCAGTCATTTAAGCCTAGGCCAAAGCATCTTTCTCCCCACTTGCTTGTGTTTACTGTTCGTCTACCTGTGGATATAAACCAAGACTTTCTGCTTCAAGAGACATGCAGTGGAATGTAATGAATTACCAGTGGACTGACGTGTGTGATGTTGACATTTCTCAAAGGTAACACATTGTAAATAATAATTCTTTTTTTCTTTATAAAGGCATGCTTTTGAACAGAATTCTACACATGTACGGTGCTCTCTTGAATTATTGGCACCTTCATGAAAATGAGCAAAAATGAATATCTAAAAAGAATAGCACATGCAATAAATGATTATATGGAGCTCAAACATACAAGGATATTGTGTAGTTTTACAAGACACTGGTTACAAAATTATTGCCCCCCTTACATTTAATATTTTATGAAGCCTACCTTGGAGAGAGTAAAAGCACTAAAAGAATAATAGCACAAAATCTGAAAAAGAATATAAAGTATAGCTTCATAGCATGCTGTTTTGAGGGTGACAGATATTATGTCACCTTTTCATGTTTTTTCAAGTTCTCATTAGTCCAAACACGACTTAGGCAAACACTGAGAACTGCATACATTTGCAAGCATGCTTAATAATAACTGTATACAGCAAATTGGTTTTGTTTGACAACATACAATTGTCAGGATTTTTTTTTTCACAGGATTTGCAAAACATGTTTATGAATAAAATATTACAGTTTTATTACAAATCTGTTATTTTCTTCTGTGTAAATATTTGTATATAACATTCACAACAATGTATAATTTAAAAAAAATGACTGATATGGGAAGAAAATTATTTACTTAAGAGAATGTTGTGGTTCAATTTGGGAAATACTGTATGTCAAATATTCAGTGACATCTAGTTACATTCCATATTAGATATTTGTGAATAATGTTTGTGAGCCAACATTTAAAGCTGTTCAGCTCACATTCCTCATTTTTTCTTCTATTTGTTTTGTAATTCTTCTTGTTTTGATTGCCAATTTATTACTAATGCTGTTACTTTTTAGAGTCAGTAAGAATGTAGTGAGGATCCAAACTGTTCCATCTGTTTCGCCGTGTAGTCCAAGATTTAAAAGTACAATCAGTGAGATTAATGAATGAATTTTACACAGTTGGATTACTGTAATTCTGAAGAGTCTGAATCTGTTGAGGAGCATTTTTAACTTTTGTTAAGATGTAATCTGGTGCTCCATGGTTCATGAATGACATGTGAATGTAAGAACTACTGTACCTCAAAGATGCACATCAATATCTCCTCAGAACTCAAATTGATGTTGCAATGCTCTCTAATAATATTAAAAATGTATAACGTGACTAACAGAACAATTTTATTTTATTATCTAATTTTATCATTATTTATTTATTTATTTATTTTTTGGAAATATGACATTTTGCAGTCACACTTTGTATTCCCTTCTGACATAAGATTCATAAGGATTCCAACTAGCATTATACTTTATACAAATGGAGGAATGAGATAAGCTGTGAGCACTGACTTGCTCCTTCACTCTAACCTTAATGCTCATTACTTTTTATGCTAGGTGGCTCGTGTGGGATCTTATGAATTTGCAATGGCGATAGCCCTTTAAAGATAAAGGGAGATGTCACATAGTGCATGGGTTCATTATAAGTCTGTCCTCATTCGTTTGAAGTTGAATCCTATATCATTTCACTGTCCATCAGATGGGAAATTTTATGTAGAAACTCTGGGATTAAAGGGATTTTCCACATGGATGCCATCAACCAGAAACCCCGATACTGCTTGTCCAATGCTTGCCACTTTGTTATTTATGTCAAATGGAGGTTTCAAAGATAATCTCAGAGGCAAAATGAATTTAATTAGAACATTTTCCAAGTATATATATATATATAGTTTTAGTCCTTTTTCTATCCTTGAGTATGAACATTTCACAACATGAAGAGATAATAAAATGTACTGACTGATGAATTTCTGCTTGATGTTTTGCGTAAATATATCACACACATCATGTAACAGCAGTAGATGCTCCATTTACATGCTTCACTCTGATACTCTTGGTATGTAAGTGCATTCTCCGTGAAAAGAATTACTATTTTGCTGGATGTGTGAAATCGCAGTGAGCTGAACACTGAGCTCTGTGCTAATGCTATGAAATATTGCATTCCTGTCTCCAATGCTTATACCTTTTTTTTTTTTATTCCTCTGCCTACATGAATATTTCATGCATCCCAGCTGCTTTCATAAACATAGACAGTTAGCAGGATGGAGATCGCCACAGAGTGAGAACCCACATATATGCACACTGGAATGTGAGAACATGGAGATGTGGCTGCTTGATCAACAGCAATTATTTTCACATTAATTGGCTTTGAACCAAATCCCAGCTTTCTGAGTTGTGCATCGTGAAACTGAAACAGCTAAAAACTGTGACAAATGGATGTAGCTGATCTTCAAAAAGGTGCCATGAGTCAGATTTTTCTAGTCAGGCAAAATCATTGCTTGAGAGTCACTGACTGAAAATATGTGTGGGCTTTATTTTTAAAGTATCTTTTATTATTATAGATACAAATACTAAGATAAGTTTGATAAGGCTTTTCTGGGAGTTTCAGCAGCTGGAAAGACAAAGTTTTTTTAATTTTTATTTTTAAATATACTTAGTACTTTGTGCCTTTAATTTTGAAAAGTCCAATTTGTAATATAAATTTTACTTGAGTAATTTGTTGGCAGCAGGGTTGCCAGTAAAGTACTGTAAAATTTACATTAAACAACTATAAAACATATTTACAGTAAATTACTGTAACGTTACATAGTATAAAATAACACATAATCCAGTACATTTTCTCATTTGGCTGAAGGTTAAGGGTCTTGCTCAAGGACCCAACCATGGGAGTTTGCCAGTGCTGGGATTTGAACACATGACTTTCTAATCTGTAACTCAAATCCTGTATGTGTCATAAACCATGTTTGAAAATCAGCACATCAACATGTTGCAGAGGAAATACTTTGGAATCTTCAATGGAGCCTTCAAATGCAGGTTTCTCAAACTTTTTGCAATCAGGAACCATCTTAATTCATTTATTCATCCTCAGTAAGCTCTTTATCCTGGTCAGGGTCATGGTGGATATGGAGCATATCCCAGTAATACTAGGCTCAAGGCAGGAGAATTCACCCGTGGTGGCATTTCACTCCATTGCCGGCCACCATGCATACACATATATTCATTACTACCTGGGGCAGTTTAGCCTAGCCAATCTACCTTACATGTTTTTGGACAGTAGAAGGAAACCAGAAAACTCCACCTAGACAGTAACACAAGATCAAGATTGAACCCAGAAACCTGGAGCTGTGAGGGGGCAATGCTACCCATCGCACGTTCATGCTGCCATGTGATGCTCAATCCTGGGACCCATTGAGGAGTGATATGGCAGTGACAGTGTAGCCGTTACGCTACACCCCCTTAACTGTGAAAGAAATTTTATAGACCCCATCTGAATATAATCCAACTGTTCAACTATTAGACTCATATTCACAACATATATATTTTGGCTACTTATTAGCTTTTTATTCCTGAAATTTCACAAATAACACATTATGTTTATGTTGACATTACTTATAATCCAACCTGTTTTTGAGTTATTTAATCTCAGATTAAACCTATTCAGTTCAAATGAGGAAATATGCAAGCATAACCCTTGTCTATATTTCATGGACCCCTTTGAGAACAACTGTTCTAGGACATAGAGTCTCTTACATATTGTGCTACAAAAACAGAATAGTCAGGAAATGAAAAATAACCATTTAATAATCACCTGAGGCTTTCTACCATATGGCAGCTCTTTAGCAAGAATGAAGAAAAAACTTCACAGTGATCTTTGTCCCATTTTGTCTGGGATTCCAACTGATTTGCTGCAGTAGGCAGATTAAAGTTGTCCATAAGGTGAAATCTGTGAATATGCAGCACCACACACACACACACACACACACACACCTCAATCCAGAGCTTTAATATTCACACCACTTTCATGAATTCTAACACTGCCTGATTGATCTGGGAGAGGGCTGGCATGTTTGATTACTCTTTTACTGCTCTCCTCACCTCTCCACCATCCTCTTCCTCCTTTCACTGAGGCTCCTCACAACTGGCCTGATCTGGCAGGTTACTGATTTAGCCAGGTACTGTTTTTATGAAATCACTCAGAAATGCACAGATTAAAGTCCAAGAAGATCAGATGATGACTAAGAGACTACTCAATTTCATTCATCTTCAACAGTCTTCCTATATCAAATACAGTATATGTAAAATGAGTAGATACAAGATTCCACTTGAACACAAACATCTCAATTTTGTTCTGTTATCTTTCAATACCTTCAATACCAATACCAGAAACCTTAAGTCTTTATACAGTGCCCTCCAGAATTTTTGGCACTCTATATGAAAATGAGCAGAACCCATTGAAAAACAATGAAATTCTATATCTTTAAACATTCTTGTTTTGATTTGGATATGATATTTTAGTTATCATTTTGTTGCAAGCTCTATCCATGGCCAAGCCTGAACCTGAAATATTGTAGTATTCAGCAGAATTCATGAAGCCATCAATCTTCACAAGAGTCCCTGATTGTCAATAAAATTGGCACATGTATTTTTTTTTAAATAAGAAAATACTATTATTTCAAAAAGTGTCCTTGAGAATCAACATTTTCTAGAGTTTATCTTGGTGGATGAAGCACCATGTTTATTTGTCTATAATGCACAGTGACTATGCATTGGTTTAACACTGAAAAATGCTTGCGAGCAGCATGTGACTTTATTAATACAAGACAAAGCTTAAAATTAGCTGATTCATATTGCTAGAGGTCATATTGGTTTATCATCCCTGTACCTTTAAGTGTCAGGTTTAGCTTAGTCTGTTTACTATCAAACAGACTTTTCTAATGATTTGTGATGGCAGGGCTCCAGCCCTCACACAAAACTACTGCACGCTCCTCGCACAACTGCTGCCCGGGTGCTGAAGGGACAGCGCCACTTCAGCACCATTGTTGTGGATAGTGAGCGAGTGCATGGCTGTGTGGCAGGGTGGCAAAACAGAGCACGGCTGGCAGCCAATAATGACGGCGGCTGCTCCTCACCCTCCTGGAGAAACCAGGGGAGTATAAAAGGATGCAGCAGGCACAGCGAGGTGAGCACATCTTGTCTCCACGCCCGCACTGTTCATCCCACTCCCCATAGTCGGCGTGCCCTTCGAGACAGTGGGCATGGACCTCATAGGGCCACACCCAAAGTCTGCCAGGGGCCACGAGTACATCCTTGTCATCGTGGACTACGCCACCTGGTACCCCAAGGCGGTCCCTCTCCAGAAAGTCACCTCCCAGAACATCACCAGGGAACTCATGCTCCTCTTCAGCCATGTGGGGATCCCAAAGGACCTTCTAACTAACCAAGGTACGCCCTTTGTATCTAAACTAATGTCAGATCTCCTGCCAGCTGTTGCAGGTCAAACATCTCAGGATGTCTGTCTATCACCCACAAACCGATGGCCTGGTTGAAAGGTTCAACCAGATGGTCAAGAGAATGCGGCGGAGGGTGGTATAAGAGGAAGGGAGGAACTGGGACCTCCTCCTGCCCTATGTCCTGTTCGCCGTGTGAGAGACACCCCAGGCATCTATGGGCTTCAACCCATTTGAACTCCTCTTCGGGAGAAGACCCTGAGGGCTGCTGGATGTGGCCAAAGAGGCATGGGAGGAACAGCCCTCGTTGTTCCGCACAGTAGTTGAGTACATCCAGGACATGCAGGAGAGGATTGACTGAGTGGTGCCGATTATACCTGGACCATATTGTCATCCACTCCACCGCGTGGTTGGACCACCCACACCACCTCAGGGGGGTCCTGGGGGAGCTCCAGAAGGCCAGGCTGATGGCCAACCCAAGAAAATGCCATATGGGGCTGACTGAGGCACAGTACCTGGGGTACCACATTGGCCGGGGTCTACTGAAGCTACAAGAGAAGAAGATAGAGGTGGTAAACGGGTACCCACGTCCCACCACCAAAGAGGTGCATGCGTTCTTGGGGTTGGCGGGGTATTATTGAAGATTCAGCCCTAACTTCTCCTCTTTAGCCTTCCTCCTCAGATTTGACAAAAAAGGCCAACCAGAGAAAGTGCGCTAGTCTGAGGAAGCAGAGCAGATGTTCCAAGCCCTGAAACAAGCTGTCACCGGCTCACCGGTGATCAGAAACCCAGACTTCTCCCAGCCCTTCACTGTTCACATTGATGCTTCTGACACCAGGCTGGGCGCCATGCTTTCCCAGAACTACGGTGAAGAGAAGCACCCAGTATTGTATGTGAGCAGAAAACTGACCCCCGCTGAACATCAGTACGCCGCCTTAGAACGAGAAGCCCTGTCCATAAAGTTGGCCATCGAGGAACTCAGCTAGTACCTTGCAGGCCGACACTTCACCCTGGTCACAGACCACGCGCTTTTCCAGTGATTGGCCAAGGCCAAGGACACTAATGCATGGATAACTCAATAGTTTCTCTCACTGCTGGAACAGTCTCTGGGCACAAACACCGCTGGCAGTAGGGTCAAAACCACTGCACGCTCCTCTCGCAACTGCTGCCTGGGTGCTGAAGGGACAGCGCCGCTTCAGCACCATTGTTGTGGATAGGGAGCGTATGGCTACGGGGCAGAGAGGCAATAAAGAGCATGGCTGGCAGCCAATAATGACAGTGGCTACTCTTCACCCTCCTGGAGAAACCGGGGGAGTATAAAAGGATGCAGTGGGCACAGGCAGGTGAGCATGTTTTATGTTGATCTATTTCTCTCTCTCTATTTCTCTCTCTCTATTTCTCTCTCACCGAAGACAATGCTCCCCCTCTGGGCCGTGTTGAGAGCACGCACCTCTGACTCCTGTGGGAAGCTGCCGGACCTCTCAACACCACCACTCCCCGCTGGCCGCCTGCATCCCTGTGCCTAGCTGGCAACGGTGCACCCCCCCAGCGCCTCACTGCGACCCACAACCCAGAAAGCCAGCCATCTCACTCTCCCTCCACCTACACCGCCCATCAATCCTACACACTCTTGTTTGCACTAATCCTGCCTCTTTTGTGCCTGTGTTCTGCCTGCCGCAGCTGCAAGTTGTTACAGAGTATATATTCAGACCCAGAATCTGACAAAGCTTAATATTGCTTAATGTACGGTAACAACAAACAAGCTCCAGCAAATCTTTATATTTATATTTAGTTTATAGGATCATTATTTTTATAATAGACAATAGTCGTTATCAATGACGTGTAGAAGAATTTTTTGTTGCTGTTTTAACATATTAAGCCAAATTATGCTGCTTATTATAATAAGTTTATAATAGGAAAAAAAAAAACCTAAGGTGAAACTATGTGCTTTATATTTGATTTATGGGGTCATTCTTTTGAGAATAGACAGTAGTTATGATCAATAAAGTGTATGAGAATTTTGGCATTTCTTTGTTGCCATTTTAACACTTTAAGCCAATGCTAAAGTGTTTCCACATAATGGGTTTCTATAGAGTGGAAAACACTTCAATTATTATTGTGCTAATTTTTGATTATTATTTTATTCTTTGGCCAGTGGATGTTTATGAGAAGGTAAGTGTGTGAGAGATTTGGTCTGGCTTGTTCATCATTTTGGTACATTAAGGTTTGTAAACCCACTTATTTGTACATACAGCGTTTTCCCAAATTACTGCCTTTTTTCTTTACATACATGTTAGAGTGTGTTTTAATACAGCAGCAGCTTGTGAGCATACAGTCATGGGAAAAAGAAAGTACACCCTTCTTCAGTTCTAGGTTTTTATTTATCAGGGCCTAAATAACAACTGTGTGGTCCTCACCAACTTCTATAAATAAATAAATAAATAAATAGCTTCAGGTGACAACAAAATCACACAACAGATTTCAATATGTAGTCATTTTTTCACAAAAAATAAACCAACATTCAGAAACCAAGTGGGAAAAATAAATACACCCTATAATTCAGTAACATTGTTTTTGCCAAACATGGTGGTGTGCATGATGACGAAACATTTCCACCTTGGTCTCATCAGTCCAAAGGATATTGTTCCAGACCTTTTGTAGTTTGTTCAGATGCAATTTTGTGAACCTAAATCATGTTGCTATATTCTTTTTGAAGAGAAGTGTTTTCCTAGCCACTCTTCCGTGAAAGGCAAACTTGTTCAATCTTTTTCTGATTGTGCTGTCATGAACATAAACATTTAATGTGCTTACAGAGGCCTGTATGTCACATGCTGTAGTTCTTGGGTTTTTCTTTATATCTCTGAGCATTAAATGATCTGATCTTGGACTGAATTTCCTGCGATGCCCATTCCTGGGAAGATTGGCAGCTGTCTTTAAGGCTCTCCATTTCTAAACAATCCTTCTCAATGTAGAATGGTGAATTTCAAATTGTTTGGTGATGGCCTTATAACCCTATAAATCTGTTGTGTAGCCCTATAAATCTGTTTTTTTTTTTTTTGCTGTCACCTGAGGTTATTTGTTTGTTTATACAGTAGAAGTTGGTAAGGTCCACACAATTGTTATTTAGGCCCTTATAAATAAAAACCTAGAATTGAAGGAAAGTGTACTTTCTTTTTCCCCGTCACTGTAGATTTTCTTGGGGCAGGATGACATTAATAATGAAAGCCTCAAATAAAATTAAGCAGAAGAAGCTATCACACTTATGCTCTAGGCTACTATCTAGGGCATTTTTAGAGCATCACCATAAAAAGGCAGTTGAGAGTCAACAACATACATTCATCTAGCATACAGCAGCACATTTTGAGTGGTTCTTTTTCTCAGCCTTTTGCGTGGGTAAAAAGGTCAGTGTGATGTACATGCATTTCTGATGTACAGACATTGTCCACTTGATAATCTCCCTTTCTCTCTGCCAATCTTTTTTTATATCTTACAATAGAAATGGTTCTGTATATCATAGACACACTGTCTGCACTTAAATTTTGCCTTTGTTTGCAGAAAATTATTACATTTAATTCCAGTGATTGCACAACTAAAAATGTGAGCAAATCAATGGAACATCAGCTTATCTGTCAAATAGCAAGATTTTTCAAAATCTTTGGTCACACAAAAGAGGTAATTAGTATGTCAGTGAAATTTAAAACACACAGAGTTGTAACTGAGGACTTTATGGAGATAAACATTTGTTGACCGGAGATGTATATGGTGGGGCTCTGCACAACCTGCCCCTATTAACAAACTGCTAACTGCAGTGTTAGTTTTAATAGGAAATTGTGTGGGACATATTTGCTCCCTTTAAAACAGTGTTTTAGTGTTTCAGTGCCTTGCAGTGTTAAGGTAGCAGTTATTCCAATTCTGCTGCATTTGGATTGTGATTGATGTTAAAGCAGTGCATCCTGCGCTGTGCCATCATTACATATGACTGTAATTTCTCATGAAAAGCCCCCATTGTGGAGCTATGTATTTGTGCAGACATGAATATGCCATGATGGATTCTGGCTGTGAAAATCCTTTTGTGCATTCACTCATTAAATTCAATCAGATAAAAGGTGATCTATCACTCAGGAAATCCTGCGATTGGCCCACCACTCCAAACAAAAACAAGTTTGCACTTGCTTATTAAAACACAGCCTGAGGGGATGAATCTAGTTTACTTTCAGAATTTGCCCCTCATTTTGTAGGCACATAAAGCCGAATATGCTGCACAGTGAGGAAATGTCTTTATTCTGTCTTGCTTTCTCTAGCTTTCTCTGCAGTAGATTGATCACAGGTAGAATGAGGGTCAATCTGATGTGTAGGGAAAGATGGGATGAGAAGAGGTGAGAAAATCTCAGGAAGGGAGCTAATGGAAAAGCAAGATGAGGAAATGGGGGCTATGAGAGAGCGTGTAGGAGGAAATCTGTGTGACATGAATGGATTGTTGAGTATTGAACACACATGCATCAAAATTACCTGCAATTAATTATACAGTAATTATGTAGGAGTGTACTATGCACACATCATTAACCCTTAGTTCTGGATAAACACCATTTTGTGAGTATTTTTGTAAACCATATTTGACAGTTTCATAAGTCAGCTAGCATATAATAATATACATTTAACAATAATCTAAGATTATTATATTCACATATAAGAATCTATGTGAATCTTTGCATCTTTCTGATCATTGTCGATTAATTGGTGAGTAATCCATTTGGGAAAAGACACTGATGCTTAGCTTATACATAATTCACTCCCTATACATGATATTCTACCTGTTGTAAAGAGAAAATCTGTTATTTTTTCCTACACTTATCTGGACTTTACCCTCTTGTTTCAAAAATGACTCCTATCTCCCTGTTTAAGTGCCCTACATGGGTTCATAAAACAATGCTAAGAGTAAACTGAGACTAACTGGCTTCAGTCACATTACTAATTGCATACTGAGGTGACCTATTGATTAACTGAATACACAAAACAATGTGGAAGTACTGTAGTTCATGGTGGTTCATGGTGGAGCCATCCATTACAGATGATGAATGAATGAATTATTAAATTCTAGTGAATTAATCAATGAATTATTCAATACTACCTTGCTTTTTTTGTAAACTGTAAATTATAAATCAGAACTGTCCAAAACTGCAGTGGAGTCAGATTTAAAAAATGGCTTTGGGAAAAGACACAATGAAATGGTTAATAGTGAAACAATTATTCATTGTCTGCTACCTTCCCTAGGAATGTGAAAATGTGACTCGATTACATGTGGAGTCAGCCACAATTTCAGGATTTGGAATGTTAAGATTCAATATCTCATAGTGGCTTAGATATGTCCCAAAGCTAATATTTACCACACACACACACGGGTCAGAGATTTATAGCATTGTTCGTTTATGCGGCTCATAAAACAGCAAACAACTACACTCCACCTGGGCTTAGCAGAATGTAGTGCAGTATTAGATGTCCAAGAGACTGGAGTACACTCTATCTCTCTTTCTCTGTGTGTCTAAAAAAGCCATGATTGATTCTGCTCTATCACCATATTATAATTTTAATCATATTTTAACACATTTTAGTTGAGAGTGCTCCCTGGGGTGTCCCTGTGGAAATGACAAGAGGCAACTGTGGGCTTAGAATTGCTGTGAACACAGGAACAGTGATGAATAATCAAGTGTAGAGGGATTAAAAGAATACACATGCCATTACAGAAAAAGATGAATCAGTCGTATATAAATTGTAAATTTTTGTTTTATAACACTTTTATGCTGACATACAGTTCGGGTTTTTCCAAACATACCTGCAGACTGAGAAATAGCTAAAGCAACACTGGAGTGACAGTTGAAGTCATCTGGAATGAAGGCAGTTCAGTGACATTCTTCATATCCTGAACAGTTTTGCAATGAGGACTGGGAAAGTGTTACCAGATATACTGTAGTTGTCCTTTCTTAGATATTAAGTGTTACAGGAGGTCAATTTAAACAGCCAAGCATTAAAGATATACCCAGTGATTTTGCCAGAAGCTAAACTATCTGTTCTGAGACTCAAAAAATAGCTTTCAGTATCCTCTCGATGCTATACCCGAAAATCAAATGTTGGTGTGCTGCCTAGGCTAGAATGTCTAAATGGTAGTGAACTGACAGGGAACATGATTTTCCTGGTTCAATGTTGGTAGTACACATCTCCTATTAACCTGGATGCAATTATTTTATTAACAGCTACCTGAATGTGAAGACAACTTCTACAAATGTTACAAAATGTGTTCTGACTTAAAAATCACTGACCCCACCTTTAAAGCATGCCTTTTTTGAGACTTGAAAATGTTTCGATTCCTTATATTCTTATGAATTCTCCATTCAGCTTGTATAGACACCACCAATCACCAGATCTCAACCAGATATGACACCTATCAGAGATTTTGGCCAATCTATCAGACAGTGCTCTCCACCATCATCATCAAAACACCAACTCAATATCAAGCCGCCTCAATTCCAGAGACATTCAGGCTGTTCTGGAGACTTGCGTTGGCCTCTGCTAAGACACCAGTGCACAAATTTTTCTAGAGAAACAGGACATTTCAGACAAAGGAAAATACATCTGAATTGTAAATGGTGCAATCAGTCGATATTCAAAATGGCTGAAATTGTATACGTAGTGCATATAGAGTATATACTGTATGTACTTCATGAACCCCCTTCCCATAATTGTTACAATCCTTCAGGCCTCATTTTTTTTCTGGTTGACTATTTATAATTACTAATTCAAACGCTAAATGACAAAGGTATGGCTCTCATTCACCTTTCATATGCGTTCATTCATGGAGGCTACAGTCTCACCTGAAATAAGCACAAGATCTAAAAATACCCTGAGAGTGCAGGGAGGTGGCCTGGTAAGTGAATGTACTTGGCCACATGGGAATGGCATACTGGCTGTTGTTCCTAACACAGTCCCCTCTGAAAGCATTGGAAGGGCAAGGCCAATTCTTTTGTTTTTCTATACACTAAAGACATTTTGGTTTGAGATCAAAAGATGAATATGAGACAATAGATAAAATTTCAGCTTTCACTTCCTGATATTTATATTTAGATGTGTTAAACAACTTGGCATCTTTTGTGGCAGAACACCCAATTTTTAGATGTTCAGTGTATAGTAAAAACAAAATAATTGGCCTTGCTGTTCTAATACATTCGGAGGGGACTATATATTTTTCACCTTTTATGATGCCCATGCTAGAGCATGACTTTATATACAACAGTTATTTCCGGTCCACTAATTTGATTGGACGAGCATCATTCCAAAAGTGCTTATATTTAGTATAAATACACGGTGATGTTTCACTGTGTGTATCACTCCTCTCGTCTGTTTTCTCCATGTGAAATTTCAATTCTAGCAACAGTCCCACTGAAACGGTTACTACAGTAGATTACTACAGTGGACATGACAAACAATACATTTTGCATGAATATAATTTCTAACTTAAAATACCTTTAACGGGAATGTACAAATCAGTGTGAGCTAGCTAGCTAGCCAGGGCTATTAGTGAGTGCGACTTCTCCTGGATCTATTTCTGTGGAGCAAAAATAAACAAATTATTTGGCCATATTGTGTCCGAAATGTCAGTTGTTTGATATTAATTTCTTATCTATAAGACTGTTGCATAAAAGCAATATCACACCGTAATCATGCTGTTATATTACCTGCAGCATTTGGCCTGCAGCTTTGTGTCTACGGCCAAATCATGCTGTACTGATATTTGGTATAACCGCACTTTTGCTCATGCGATATTACTTAAATATATCAAGCTTTATTGCTCACTTGTAGTCTACAAGCTAGAAGCCTAGTTTACATGGTAAAACTATCCATATATACACTCATCCCATATTCTACACTTCTCTTTCATATTTCCTTTTCTCATCCCAACATTAACCCACTATTTTGATAATTCTATCAAGCTAGAGACAGCAAACTCATGGATTTTAGTATTACCCAATTTATTAATCTACAACCAACAAGTTTGATCTTTTGACTCTGTTCATGAGTGCATTTTATACTGACAGCACTAATTTGACAGGTACAGTATGTTTATTCAAAATAAAGTAGAAGTGAAACAGAACACACTCTACGCATCCAGCTGATAACGGATGACCAGAACTGAATAACCATGAGCAACAAGTGTCATCAAGCACATCAATAGAATAATACATATGTTATTATACATGTATATCTACAATAACACATTCATGTGGCACACTGAGAGGATGAGTATCGAGTGGGTTTCAGTATGTATTCAGTAGTACTGAAAGAACTATGCTTCAACACTGCTGCCAATTCCAATGTCCCTTCTCTATTACATAAAAACATACAGATGTTCAAACCATCACTGTACACTAATCTTACTTTTTCCATAACATTTCTCTATGGCTTTTCTTGGAGTTAGGCTTTCTATAGGCTTGGCTACTGTCATTTATTGCATAACACTCAGTGTCTCCTCTCATATCTTATTTAATAGATTTCACAAACACAGTCAAGGTAGAGATTTAAGTTTGTACCAGTGAAATACAGGTATTGATTGCCGCTGGAACAACAATGCAGTGGAGCGGAAATGTGAAACCAGATAGAAAGGGCCTCCCTCGTGAAGAAGTTCCAAGGTGTCTGTGTATCTCTGTCTCGCCTTGGGAGTCACTGGGCCATTGGAGATGCCTTGAAACAAGAGTATGGGCTAGGAATAGCAATGCAACAGAGAGTTGTGTCCAGAATTTTAGCTACAGTATATTTGACAACAGATTATACAGCAAATTGTCCACCCTGGCGGATCTATGAAAGAGAAAAATTTAGCATACGTTTCGTAGACCTGGGACAAGAGATAATCCTCCAAATATTTGGAAATATTACTTTCAGAGCTGTCCAGAAAGTGAACAGAGCTTTAAAGGGGGAATTAAAGAGGGAATTGGGAATCAAGATTTTTTTTTCCCACACATAAGACTTTCATCAGGAGAGCCTAGAGACTGAGCCCAGCGTCAAACACAAATCCACTGCAGAGTTTGTGTGCAGATTGGCAAATTTCAGAACAGCTATAGATCTCAGTGTCCTGTTCAGACAGCCAGTCTGGACAGGCCCACAGGCCAAGACTGATTATCATGAGAATAATTGAGAGAGAGAGGAAGAGTCAGTGCAGCTTTTAATAGAGCCACTTCTATCTTCATGCTGATAAATAATGTACACCAGTCAGCAAATTTGGATTTAACAGATGGTATTGACCTTTTTGGGTAGATAGGAGGGAGATGAGGCAAGGAGGAGGGGGCAGAGAGAGACAGAGACAAAGAATGAGTGAGAGAAACCTAAAGAGTGGAAGCACCAGAATTACCGAGGGGACTTAAAGACTAACCCATCCATCATGCCAGTTGATTTGTTTTGCAGATTGTTTTACAGCTGCTGTGCGACACAGAGTACTGCATAACCAAGTAAATAAATGACAAAAAGGGAAGAATCCTGCATTAAGGTATTTGGACCTTGAGCCCACGGCATCCTACTTTCACATTCAGCGTGCACTCATAAACAGACTAGAGAGGCTATAGCTGTCTATTAAGTTTGTCTGTCCATTTATATTCTATTATCCCATGCCCCTTATCATTTTTTACTCAAACACTTTATCTTATCTAATTATCTTATCTACTTGAAACTAAAGGTCCATCAGAGAGTCTGTGTCCTTTACAGGCTCCAGATGGCTGTCACCAAGTCTATAACTTAACATTTCATCTGGCATTTCCACGCTGCATTCACAAGCAGCACTACATCATTCTATTGCCCTATTCAGATTTGCCACAGACTTATTCAGAGCTGCATTTGGGATGAAGCCATTGTTCAGCAGACGAGAAAGAGAGGGTTTGCAGTATTCATTATAACACCTGCAATGTACGTTGGAGCACCACATGGGACACCAGCAAAAGACAAACCACTAGTGAAAAGACAAGTGACCAGAAATGTCTGTGATGATATAAACACAGATATTAGCTGTTCCTTATAGGAGAAGGACAGGGTGTGCACAAATGAGTAGCAACACTTGCAGTACACTGGAACCTGCATAGAACAAGACCAAGTAATATACCAGGCATCTTCATAAGATATGGTTATAAACATATATTACACACTTGTTCTTTGTCTAGTGCCATGTACTGTGACATACATACATGGATATACAGTGCATTCAGAATTCAGACCCCCTCACTTTTCCCCCCATGTTGTTGTTACTTTTTCCTTCTTTATTTTTTTTATTTTTATTATTATTTTTTTAAACCTGTCTGCAATCATGTATATACATGTTTGGCGCCCATCACAATCAATTTTTATATTTAGATATTTATATTTTCACAGGAGAAATCATGGCATATCCTCAGATTTGTGTTGTTTTAATGATAAACAAAGGAGCCGGAAGGAACACTGCAGTTAGTAGTCTGATTTGCTTAAAAAGAAGAACAGTGTCATCTAGTGGTTCCACGCATCCAGTGAGTTAAACACATTAGTAAACTAAAAAAAATTACATAGAACATATTCAAAAACTTAAAAGGCACATGGCCCTCCTGTTAGAGCCTATTTACCACACTACATACAGAGGGCTTCTGAAACATACTGACTATCTTTGTATCTTTGTATCTAACTAAATAAGGACACATACACAAGACTGATACATGAATTTTATTGTCAATACAATGACAATAAAATTCTTATGGGAACGCTCGAGGAAACTGTTTATACATAAGGCATAAAATACACACCCATTTGTTTTACTATCTTCCAATAACATATTTATTAATGAGGCTAATTAATGATATGCCTACTCCTAAATATTACTTTGGCCACTTTGAGATGAGGAAATGTGTAAATATGCTGTGAGAGTGTCAGCGTAGGTCTAGGTGACTGGACTCATTCCTCTTGCCATCTTGTCATCAGTGTCATCTTACCTCTTGTCATCTTGTCATCAGTGGACTGGGATCTAACAGCAGGCCTAATTCTAGGCAAACAGGCTTGTGTTTTAATCTTGAATACATTTCCCTCCTCATCCTAGTGGCCTTCATCAAGTTCACTTGCTTAGACTTACCATAATAGATGATTAAAATGACCTGGATGATTAAACACTCATGCGGTGACAACCACACAGAGTTTGGCCAATAGGCAGAGGGAAACAGATCATCAAGACCTCAAGGCCTCTCTTAAGCCAGCATGATTCTGCTGGAAAGCACTCAGCTTACAAGAAATCTGTTTCAGAGAAGTGTCTAAAAAGTTTCTTGGACTCAGCAGCATGGATTTCAGCAACACTACATGCTTCAGCTGAAGCCAGCAACCAAGTGCAATAAAATCATTTTAACAAAATAAAAGTCAGTTGTACAAAGGAAAGATAAGAAGAAAAGATAAGATGAAAAAAAGTAGTAGTAGTAGTAGTAATAGTAGTAGTAGTAGAAGAACAAGAGGGTTTTTTTGACAATATTTCTTTTTGCTGAATGAATGAATATGAAAAATTCTGAAATACATTTGAGTTAAAACAGATGTAAAATTTTGCATGTGAAAACAACTAAAACCCAAACAACAAATGAATAAATAGTGTATGCATTTTTTACAAGTTAAAAATATATATATATATATATATATATATATATATATATATATATATATATATATATACCTTATGCACAAGTATGTGTAACTTACTTTTTAAAAAAAAAAACCTCAAAATTATAATTTAAAGGACTTTCAAATTTATCAATTTGTACTGTTCATTAAAAGTTTTTACCCCTCACCCCCCCCACACACACTTTTTAAAGTACATTATTGTTTGCTTCTCTGACAGTTTATTCTGTTTAACAGAAATTCTTCGAGAAAAGCTGAACTCTCTGACAAGCTTTTACTTTATGACAGAAGTTTACCGCTCTGAGAGTTTTCTGCTCTTTGACAGAAGTTTACCCCTCTCTGTTTGCCTCTCTCGGCCATGTTGACTGCTTCTGGCTTCACCCTATTTGTTGCAGGGGTCGAAACAAGCCCAACTCTTCCAAAAGAAAAAAATCTCAGTAGAGGGAAAAAGGTGGTCCCGTCCTGAAAACACCGCTTCGCTTCGAAGCAACAGCCCACAAACTCTTTCTTGGTCGATGAAAAAGTTAGTGTCGGCTTTCTGTGTCCACCATGTGGCTGTTAGTGAGTGTGGGAAGAGGAGCTGAGTCGGAGTGTTTGAAGCGGAGGAAAGTTGGAGAAAAGCTGCGCTAATAAAATGGAGAGAACAGCTGAGAGTGGGCTGAGGAGGCTGGCGGCGCTGGAGACCTCTGCAATCCTGCCCTCTTACTCCCTGCGTCGAGTGCCACAAAAACAGCGAGAAGGTGACGCTTAAACAAATACTTTCTCCCTTTTAAATTTTTGATTCAAATTGAGTTGTCTTAAAACCTAGAAACACAAGTGGGACTTAAAAAAACAAAACAAAGCACCCATTTAGCGCGTGACCGTTTACCTTTTCGTCCAGGCCTCGTGAAGACAGTTAGGTGCGGGAGCTGTGTAACATCGCCTCACACTCTTTGTTTTAGACATGTTTCTACACTGAGGAAAATATAGAGCGCTTGAGTTTCCTAGTCGCTCGTTTTATAAAGTTATGGCCATTTTAACATCAGAAACTTTTCTGTTCATTGTGTATGAGGTGAGCTGTGCCTGTTTACTTCAACCCTAAATAAAGTTAGTTAACATTTTTTTGGCTACATTCCTTTCACTCGGGTTACCGTAAAGAAAGCCGCCGCTACCGCCGTAAAGCGCCTCGGACCTGTTGCAGCGCCTTGTTTCATGTCTTTACTGCTGTTTTACAGTGTCGCATTCTATCATTTCAGCTTGTCTTGTTGGACTGGAGCAGGTTTCTCAGCTCCACTCCGGGAACCCGCTGACCTGTACACTTACACCCCTTACTAACTCCCAGCACTCCTGAAACACCTGACACACCTGAAACAGGGCGCGCACACACCTGAAACAGGGCGCGCGCACACCTGAAACAGCGCACGCACACACCTGAAACAGGGCGCACACACCTGAAACAGCGCACGCACACACCTGAAACAGCGCACGCACACACACCTGAAACAGCGCACGCACACACACCTGAAACAGCACACGCACACACCTGAAACAGGGCACGCACACTTGAAACAGCGCGCGCACACACCTGAAACAGGGCGCGCACACCTGAAACAGCGCACGCACACACACCTGAAACAGCGCACGCACACACACCTGAAACAGCGCACGCACACACACCTGAAACAGCACACGCACACACCTGAAACAGGGCACGCACACTTGAAACAGCACACACCTGAAACAGCATGCAGGCATCTGAAACAGGGCACACACACCTGATCCAACTCATTAATCATCATGACCTGTCATGATGGTAGACCTGTCATGATGGTGTCATGAGCAGGCAGACTGAAAGCTGCAGTGTGATAGGAAGGACCGGAGCTGAGAAACTGAAAGCTTGGTCTGACCAGCCCCAGCTCAGCATGTGTTAATCTGGGTTGGATAATCTACATAAATGTTATATGGTTAGGCTTCCTTTAATCATTCTTATTATATCATATTATATAGGGGGTAGTTGTAATGGTTAGAGACTCGGACTTGCAACCCGAAGGTGAACCTGAAGGTCGTGGGTTCGAGTCTCAGGCCGGCAGGGATTGTAGGTGGGGGGAGTGAATGACGCTGTCTCCCACCCTCAATACCACGACTGAGGTGAGACCCTTGAGCAAGGCACCGAACCCCCAAACTGCTCCCTGGGCGCCGCCGCAAAAAAAGGCTGCCCACTGCTCCGGGTGTGTGTTCACTACTGTGTGTGTTCACTACTGTGTGTGTGCACTTGGATGGGTTAAATGCAGAGCACAAATTCCTAGTATGGGTCACCGTACTTGGCCACAAGTCACTTCACTTCACTATTAGACAGTAGCTGATTACATTAACCATATTTTCTATTACCTGTATTATAATGCCAATATTATAGAAAAAGTAAGAATACAATGTTCTTGCATGAAATTACAGTATAAAATTGCATTATAACACAATTGTAAAGACATGCATAAAGCAAGATACTTGTATTTAAAAACTATTGTTGGCTTATGGCATTATGTGTAAATTCCTGTCGTCTAGGGCAAGATTTCTGACACTGATTCTTCTTGTTTTCATTCTTTCAGATTGATAGACTTTACATTTACATATTACCCGAGGAGAAGATAGTTCTCTGGTAGAACTTGGTGACTGTCCTTGTCATCCTTGTTTATTGTGGCATTGAAAGCTTCTGTCTGTGCCTTTGGCTGGCACGGGTTATGAGGATGTGCTGCCCGCATTGGGTGCGAAGGATCCTGACGTGATGGGGTGCAGGACGAGCAAGGTCCTCCCAGAACCACCAGCAGACGTGCAGCTAGATCTTGTCAAGAAGGTTGAGCCTCAGCAAACTGATGTCTATAAGAACTTTATTCGTGTGGATGGCAGTGACAAGAAAACTGGCTCTCCTTCCCCTCAGGGTCAAAGCCAAGCTACAGGTGCTGCCACTAATTCCCCTACGGCAGGAAAAGGCCAGCTGGAGCCCTCTGAACCACGGCGAAACAAGGTGGCCAAATACCGGGCCAAGTTTGACCCTCGGGTGACGGCTAAGTATGAGATTAAGGCACTCATTGGTCGTGGCAGCTTCAGCCGGGTGGTGCGGGTTGAGCACAAGGGTACACGCCAGCCATATGCAATCAAAATGATCGAGACTCGATGGCGTGAGGGTCGCGAGGTGTGTGAGTCGGAGCTGCGAGTCCTGCGGCGTGTACGCCACACCAACATCATCCAGCTGATGGAGGTTTTTGAGACGGCTGAGCGTGTGTACATGGTGATGGAGCTGGCCACAGGAGGTGAGCTCTTTGACCGCATCATCGCACGCGGTTCCTTCACTGAGCGGGATGCCACACGTGTACTCCGCATGGTGCTGGACGGTGTGCGCTACCTGCACATGCTAGGCATCACCCACCGCGACCTCAAGCCTGAGAACCTGCTCTACTACCACCCTGGTGCTGACTCCAAGATCATGATCACCGACTTTGGTCTAGCGAGTACACGCAAAAAGGGTGACGAATGCCTTATGAAAACAACTTGTGGCACACCTGAATACATCGCACCTGAAATCCTAGTACGCAAGCCCTACACCAATGCTGTGGACATGTGGGCGCTGGGGGTTATCTCCTACATCCTGCTCAGTGGCACCATGCCCTTTGAGGACGACAACCGCATGCGCCTCTATCGGCAGATCCTGAAGGGGAAGTACAGCTTCTCTGGGGAGGTGGGAATCTAGTATTCTAACTTTATTCTGGTTTCATGCGTATTCTAACAGCCAGCTGAGCTGAAGAAGGAAAACGGATTTATTTTACACACTCTAGACATAGGTTCTGACAATAGGATGGTAGAAGCTGGTGAAGAAAATTTGAGTAATGCTTTACATTAAGTTTCCCTTAACTAACATTATTTACTGTGAGCTTGAGCATGAACTTCAGCATTAATACACCATAATTAAAGTTAAACAAATTAATGTTTGTTTAAAATGGTAATGAATATACCTGCATTGACTCATTTTTATTCAATCCATGACTAGAAAAAGTTCATATAAACGAGCAAAAGTTATCATATGTGATAACTCACTGAGCTTTGGTCTCAACGTATAAATACTGGAACTTGCTATTCAGCCTTAGTTCAGAATTTTGGCAATTAACAACTGCAAATATGTTGAGTAATGTGTTGTCTGTCTTGATTATTGTGCATTTCATTTACTTACTTACAAATTTACTTTAATTACTCATTGATGGCATAAACAATAGTTTATACAGATGTTCATTATTTGGCTTATTATTAAAAAATACCAATTAATTAGGATTATTTGCTTTTTTTAGTGTTACTGATTGCTTATGTAAGCTTATGCTGAAGTTCATGATTTCATTTCAACTAGTGCGTTAAATAATGACAGTCAAATTTTGAAAGAGTTATTATTTAATGCATTAGTTGGAATGAACAAGAAAATCAGAGAAATTGTTTAATCACTGTTTCGATATAACACAGAAGGCTAAGAGCATTCAGCATAATGACATAGGTGGTAATGATCAGGTGGTATTGCTTAGAAATCATTTCTATGGATTGTGATTTCTAGGGCGTTAGATGTACCACAGTGAGTCTTCTGTATAATCTATGGCTGTTGCATCCATGGATGTGTGCTAAAAGGGATAAAAAGTGTGGAATAATACAGTATTTGTAATGGAATTGCACTAGATATTGATTTGACAGTCATTACACAGCCTAATGTAGGTGTAAACATATCAGTTGTGTCTCACTGCTGTTGCACAGATGGTTTAGAATAATTACACTTAATAGTTTTTGCTGTGATTATGCAGCTCTGTGCTGTGATGTATTCAGGGCTCACTGGTGGTTTGTGGTATAGCATAAAGACTCTGACAGCCTGTTTTTATAAAGCTACATGAGGACATGTAGACATTTAGCCAGTCCATTCACAATCTACGTTCCTAAGCAGAAATATTCCCCAGAAGGCCACTGTCACGACACCAGAAAACAATACCCCATGATTGTCTGGCCTCTCATCCCTCTCTGCATGTTCATTATAAACTTTATTATAAACCTCCTTTACCGTAAATGCTCTTTTGATGATTGAATTGCTTGACTGTCCAATACCAAATTTATGGTTGTGCTGTTGTTGCAGTTTACTTGTGTTGTGGATTCTGTGTTTGTTTGTGTCTTTGTGTGTGTTGACTGGACGGTAACCAGAGCTTTCTGTGATCACATCATGTCCCACACTAACCCTTTGCCGCAGTGTTATCTGGAAGATTGTGTGCGTCAGTGTGTCTTCTGCTTACACAAAAATCTGTGGGCTTTTAAGAAAAAGAGTTACACAAAGCAACAAAAGCAAGTATTCTGCCCTCTGTGTTAAGTTAACAGTGTGGTGGGTCTGTGAGATGTAAACAGCAAGGTTAAAAATTAATGGGCAGTTTAATTTGTCATATTAGTCAGGTTAAATGTTTACAAAACCTATTAGTTTTCATGGCTCTCCTCGGTGAACAGACTAATCTTCCAAAAATGACCATGCTCATGTGGAGTAACTTTGCCTAAAAAAACCTTGTTGGCCATTTCATTCCAACAGTTCTAAATATTATGAAATTACTCATAATAGATGAAGAGTATGTACATTTCTTTATAAAATGTTTGATAAATTGACTTTTTATTGGACAACTTTTGGATCTTGTTATATCTTGCTTAAAGCCTTAGATATATTTTATAAACTCCTTCAAAAAAAGTGACTAAAACAGCTAGTCTGGCTGCAGTGTTTGTGCATTAGTGTTTCAGATTAGAAACAGAAGAACATTTTTATTACTTAATTACTTAGTTGACTCCATGCCATAAAAATACTGATATCGAAATATGCTTAGATCATACAGATATATGAAAAGTAGTAGGTCAAACAAGTAGCACGTCACAAGAATCAAAAAGATTTGACATCTTTCTGAAAATACATGTCTCTATATTATATATACGTGAAAATCTACATGGGATTTTGTTCTTTATTCATGGTCTGAGAAAAATCTGTTTCTGCATTTCATGTCATTTTCCTGCTCTCCTCACCCCAGCCGTGGCCGAGTGTGTCCAACTTGGCAAAGGACTTCATTGACCGTGTGCTCACTGTGGACCCGAGCGAAAGGTTGACGGCTGGCCAGGCGCTCAAGCACCCCTGGATTGTTAGCATGGCTGCTTCGTCTTCCATGAAGAATCTACAGCGCTGCATCTCTCAGAACCTGCTCAAGAGGGCGTCGTCGCGCTGCCAAAGCACGAAGTCAGCACAGTCAACGCGCTCCAGCCGCTCGAGCAAGTCAGGCCGAGCACGGCGTGTCAGAGAGAAGGAGCTGAGGGAGCTCAACCGCCGCTACCAGCAACAGTACAACGGCTGAAGAAAGGAACCTGCAGTCACACTGCACATGCTGGCATCGACACTCCGGGACCCACTAGACATGTGCCGATAATCTTTTATACGATATTTTACAAACATATTTCAGAGTTTTGTCACTGTCCCTGAATCCTATTCAGAAGGCAGCCTAAGGTCTTTTCACGTGGATCCTTCATTGTGAAGCCAGGCTCATAATCCGGTTAACTAAATGAGAAATCAATACAAGTTGGGGAAAAAAAGATGGCAAACAGAACTGTCACTTGGTCTTCTCTGGCTGAGTAATAATTTTGTCATTTTTAGAATATCCTTATACTTTGTGAGCTCTTAAACCATGAGGAAAGATTAAGCAATTATCCTGATAATAAAATATAATATCGGCACATGCCTAGGACCCACATGCTGTGAGCAGAGGAGGTAAAGTGGAACAGGAGTGGCGTGTACTTACGAGTCTGATGGAAGAACTCTGAGAGACGACACCCTCGTTGACCACAGAGCCAATTAGCAAATAAATATATTTCACTCATTCTCCAGTCCATCTCTGTGCTGGTGTTTTTTCCTTTATGTTCATGTTATTTGTGTGTTTTTTCCCTTATTTATTTATTGTTAATGTTTTTTTCATTGTTATATTGTCTCTGGAGTTACTGTCTGATTAAGCCTTTTACCTGATTGTATCTGTTGAACAGAATCCTACATTATGAAGTTGCTGGAAGGACTACTAAATCTGTGTTCGCTGTTTTTAGACCTTCCTGATTTTTGCTGTGAAGTATTTTTGTTAACCGTTCTAGTTAGTTGCTCTGTAGGGTGATTTTGATGCTGTTAATTGTTTCCCGTTTATCGCAGTTTATTTTGCCAAAAATCATTTAAAATATGAAGGTGGAACTATGCCTTTTCTTTCTAAAGAAACCACTTGGGTGAAGTTATAACTTATGGGAGCTTGTTACAGTGAGATCTCTAACGGTACTGCTTCAAGTAATTCCTGTCACCGCTAAGCATTTTGATTGACAGGTTGAGCTACAGTATGTAAGGCTGATTTACAGTATGTTTTTAATCTTTAAATAAAATGAACACCCCAAGCATTTGAGCTAATATGCAGTACTTATGATTGTATAAGTTTCATTCAATCGTAGACATGTTTTATATGTGAACTTATTAATCAAATCAGTCAGCACATTAAACCATTTCACATATTTGGTACTTAATTTTACTTTAATTTTTTTTTTTTTTTTTAAAGAACATTGGGTACATTGGATTTATCATACAGTGAATGTGCGTATTTTGTTACGAGGATCAGCTTGGTATCTTGTCTTAATTTAGGAATTTTCCCACACTTGTGAAACTTCCCTATTGCGTTTATTAGTAAACATTAACACTGTATTAGTTTGAAAAATGAATGCGGTATTTTTGGTTCTGCTTTTTCCCCACTAAAGTGGCCAAACTGATAAATTTGATGCAGTTATAACATATTAGTTATCAAGCTATTGAAAAATTACTTTCTTAGTAATTAGTAATTAGTATAATAGTCTGCTATACCTTAAAGTTCTTTATCACTATGAATCAACACAATAAGTGATTTTTTTCTTTAAAACAGTAAATTCTACTTCTTTTGGGAAAACCACTGTTTTATAATTTTGCGTTTTAACCGAACGACAAGGTTGTTTTTAAGGAAGGAAATTTAACAGTGTTATAGTTTGAATTTACATCTGATGCATTAATAAAATGAATCCTTTGCCAAATTGTCAGTTAAGGAAATGTGCCGCAAAAAAGTATGAGGAGTAGCAAGTTCCTGAATTTCCCAAGACGTACAGCATATGGAGTTCAGTTGTTTGTGTAAACCTAGTTGGATAAATTTTCTGTTTGATGAAGCTGATCCAACACTGTCTCTTGAAGGAAAAGTGTAAATATGTGTTGTGTTTGTGTTGTTTTTGTTTTAATGAAGGTTAATGTTGGATCATGTTAAATAACTTTTTTCCCCAGAATAGTGAATTGGAAGTTTTTATCAAATGTCTCTATTAAAGAGTTTCATCTAAAAGGTTTTTACATGATTGTTCTGCTGTTGTGCTTTTTTTCTCTCTTCTATTATTTTAGCAACAGTTCTATAATGGGCTGGTGTCCCATCCAGGGTGTATTCCCACTTCACGCCCGGTGGTCCTGGGATAGTGTTTGGATCCAACACGACACTAACCAGTAAACAGTGCTTACTGAAGAGGGACAAATTAAACAACTGAAGTGTCATTTTATGTTCATAGAACAGAGACATAAATTTTACATTTCATTGTATGCCACTTCAGTGTGATTAGTCTCCTTGCATACAGTTATAACTGAATCATTTAAAATACATAGGATTACACAAGGAAATATATACATATATATATATATATATATATATATATATATATATATATATATACATATATATATATATATATATATATATATATATATATATATATATATATATATATGTATATATATTAATCCAGGCTAGTTTTTTTATCCAGACTCCAGATGTTTATTAGACTATAAAAAAAAGAAGCTCAGAAATATAATAAATGTAATTGCCCTTTATTTATTTTCTGCATTTCACTGTGCCACACTGTACTACACAGTAGCACCGCTAGATGTGACGCACATAGACTCCGCCTCCAGGCACGCTTCTGATTGGCTAAAGCCTGAATCGCTCATCGCTTTACCCTGCGTATCTGTTTGTGATTGGCTGCCTTGTTCTCTGACTCTCAGGTTACTGTAGCAAAGCAAACAGCATTGATAAACCAGCTATATCTGTTAGCAAGCTGGAGCTAAACATACCGTCTAACGGAGAGCTGCTTTACATGGGATTTATTAGATCGCATTACATTTTGCTGGAGCATGGCATGGCTGGTTCTCTGATGTGAAAGAGTGAGTGACCTTCCTGAGATCCTGTAGATAACTGGCTGTTCAGCTGAGACGCGCTGTTTGTTAGCTGGGGTTAGCTAGCTCTGGCAGCATGTCTAAAGATGCACGCTTGTCTAGTTGCCTTAGATATAAATTTATTCACGAGACACTGACTTTAATTAACATTCATTCGCAGTTTAATATACAACTCGAAACCTCAAGCAACTCTACTTAGTATTTGTTACTGCAGAGAAAGAAAAGAAAGCTGGAAAGATAACTTTCTGTTCAAGTTGGCCGAGGAGCTTGCTAGCTCGGAAGCTCTAACTATCTACTTAAACACAGGATTTTCATCTGTAAACAAATGATAATAATAGAGTATAATACCAGGGGTGCTAATGGTTATCTAAAAAAAATTAGCTTAACAGTAGCAAGAGTAGATTATTGTCATGCTGGAGCCTGTTAGCTAACTGGAAAGCACAGCATTAGCTGCATTTGATTTTAAAGCCCAGACACAAAGCGACATGATTTAACTGCATTTAACTGCAGTGAGAAAAATTTGCCTTCAGGTTTGCTCTCTAGCTTTCTTCAGGCAAGCTAGCAGGTTTTAAAATAAACTGTAGTTTACCTAGAATAGGTCAGTATGTCAGCGGAAGTTACATTTCAAACACAACAACAACGAAAACAACAACAACAACAACAGCAGCAGTGATGTCTGGTTGCTCATGTTAGAATACAGACTGGTTTATCTCTCATTAAGATGTGTAGCTGAGGTTAATTTCACTTATTTGGCTTTTAATTCTGAATACTTGTTGAAATATATTTAAAAGACATTATTATGTATAAGTATGTACCATATGTGTTTAGACAACAGTGCTCTATTTTGACCATCTTGAGTCTGATTATTGAAAAACAACCTTACAACCCTTATTTCCTTTATTCTCACCATTTGAAATAGACAAAAAAAACCCTATGAAACCCACAAGATATATTTCTAAATTTGATGATTTCACAAGCAGCTACACCAAATCTTCATGGGAATGTTACAGGCTGTTTTGCATCCATCTGATTAAGAAGTGCAGGCCCATCTCCTGTGCACACTGTGCTCTGGGCTTTTATTTCAGGATGTGTAACAGGCTTACACGACATAATATCACTTTCAATCTGAACAGCGTGGAGTAAGGAGGAAAAATCCATCCTGAACAATTTCAGCTTTTATAATTAATGTTTAGAATTACTCGCTGCTGCTGAGGATGGCTCCACACGGACAGCCTAAAGATCACCATGAGATTACTATGAGATTACTGCGGATGGTACCACACAGAAACCATAAAGACGCCTGTGGATTTTCTTCCTTAGATAGCCTCAGGACTGTAATTACTACAAACAGTTTTGTACTCAAGTCTCCATCAGTGAACAATTGATCAGTTTAACACAATAGACTTCAAGTTAAAACTATAAAGAGTTCAGAAATGACTCTCATGCTCATACTCGTAAGTTTCTGTTTACACAATTGCACTTTTTGACTATATAATATAGAAGGGAAATTATATATAATCGCACTATCCGCCGTCACCCAGATGAGGACGGGTTCCCTTTTTAGTCTGGTTCCTCTCGAGGTTTCTTCCTCATATCGTCTCGGGGAGGTTTTTCTGCCACCGTCGCCCCTGGCTTACTCATTAGGGATAAATTTATACATTTAAAATTTATATCCAGAATTCATATATATCTGTAACACTGTTTTGTGCCAATGTCGATTGTTAAAAGCGCTCAAACAGATAGGATTCGAAAAGCTTCAATTTGCATGCTGCTACTGCTGTCCACACCATCACGCTCGTAATCTCAGAGACCACTAACTTGCCGAGTCGAGTCTCTGCCGTAACTCTGCACAACTGCGTCATATAGCTAGCTGCTGTAGAGGCCAGTGTTTACGGTCTCCACTACTTCTGCACTGGATTTCTCATTAATAGTGAATGTCACTGGAAAATGGTGACTCAGAAAAGAAGTTCTTGCTGTTTTGTTTTTAGGAGCTAACAGTGAAACCTGACAGTAATACCGTTTGAGATAGATGAAGGCTTTTCTCCTATTACACACTATTGTAACTGCACTAGCAATGTCCCCCCTGATATATCAGCTCAACACAACTGCTAACTGCATAACGGAATAACAAAAATAATTTAATATTTAATGTGTTTCAGGATGGACTATTCCTTTAAACCAGGGTGGAAGTATCAGTTTTCCCAGAAACTGAAATACTGACAGTAAACTGTATTTTTGAGCTCTTTTTTATCTTTATGGAAATGACCTTTGCATTGATTTTTCAGTGATTTGTCTCTATTTAAAAGACATGAGTAATAATGACATTGTCATAATCCATTTTTGTGTACTTGTTTACACATAGTACTTGATTTTTGTTGGCCATTAACTTGATACGAGTCTAATGCATTACTGTTGATTATGCTTGCCCTTTTATTTTATGTTTTTTTAACCAGAGAACATATGATTTTTAGTGGCTTAACTAATCACAATCAAATCTGATGCACACTGTTGTGTTGGCTTTTGATTTAGCAGTAGAAGCTCTTATTGGTTATCATACTGTTTTATTTCTGCCAATTTGCCATTTTTATTATCAATGATATTTTATATTATGTTTCTGTAGGAGGCGATTGGAGGCTCTTGTAATTTGGAGCTGAGAATCAGATTATTTTACTTCCTTATCTGCTTTAATATTCTCTCCGTGTGTGGTATGATGGCAACCCTCATTCAGTCTGTGCTGCATCACTGATCATCTCCGCTGGATCCGAAAATGGAGAGAAAACGCAGAAAGAAATGAAAGCATAAGCTATGCATTCCCCAGACCTCTCAGAGTTCTGGATCTGAAGCAGCCCACAATCTCCTTCTCTGTTTCATCACCCTTTACTTAATTCCAGACACATTTATTCAGTGATTTATGAAGCACAGACACTTTTAAACTCCTTTGGATGGTTATGAACTGAACCGGAGTATGGACACCATGACACTAACAGCGGTGTGGCTCCTCGTGGTTGTAGCCCTGCTGGCGGGGTATGTGCCCCTGGCTGGCACTGAGGAAGAGCGAACCATCTTCAGCTCTTCTTTCTCCACGGACGGGTTCTCGAGCTCGAACTGCTCTCAGCTCACCCTCAAACTAGACTTCTCCTCCAAAGTAGTGGAGCATGGTAAGTGGAGTCACTCTCTCTTCTGCTCTGGTGTGCTATCACTTTTGTGTGATACACTGATATGTCCAATTACTGATATAGGAGTTAAATTCAAGTCCATATGAGATTCAGACCCAAATTAGAGATGATCATTTCAAAGGCTATTTTCAGTATCACTAATGTCACATGCATATCCACATGCGTAGAAATAGTATAAAGGAGCAGGTGTCAAGCTTTAAGCATCCGGGGACACCTCCCATAGTAAAAGAATTCCCAAGGCCCTCCTTAGCAGTATGTCCATAATAGATTAAAGTTACCATTATTTATACTATGAGTTTTAGATTAACATCTTAACACCTTTTCAAATGACCAGTCATATACAGCTCTGATAAGTAAATAATAACCATAACAACCTTGATACTCGTTGATGATAATTTCCACCACCGTCATGTTTAAGTAAAAAAAACAACAAAAGCAATACAGTCAGAGGTCCTCTAGGTATACATCATGGACCCAGACATCACTTTGAGAACCATGTGTATAGAGCCTTACAGTAGTTTTCTGTAAATAAATCCATTATACAATAACATGACCAGTGTGACACAACCATGAAACCCATGAAAAGAAGCCTGATATACGTACTCCCGCTGTTTCTAACCGTTCTAAACGTTTTTATCTTAGCTGAGACAACAGCATGAATAGGGCCAAACTGACAGTTTTAGAAAGCATTTTTCATCATTTTTCATGTATACGGTTTTTAACAGACCGCAAACCCCCTCTCCGCGTCTCTGCATAAACCCAGAGGTTTATACTGCATTTGAGTAGAGGCTGTAACTTGGAAGAAGCCAAAGAAAACACCTCTTAAACTCAGAACTCCTACTTAAGTACTCAAGGGCAGTCTTCTCAACTACAAGTTCAGGGAGTGACATCACATCAACATGGTTGCACCCAGAATCAGACATAAACATAGTAGCATGTCTTAACTTTAAATGCGTTATCCCGTATATACAAGTATTTGCTTTAGATTAGTAAACATATAGACATATTAGCTTGTTAAATCTATAGCATTGGCTATACAGTTCGGTGTTTTAATTAAGAAAATATACATCATTCATCACAGTTAGCTGGCTAGCTTTTTTGCTAACAAAAGATGAACATGGAGGCGTCCATATTTTTTTCCCACTTTGTACCTCGAATGCACAAAATGACATCATTCTGAGCACCGACCTCCTACTTCCGAGGTAAGTCGAATGCATTACATGTACACATCCAGTACATGACTTTTGACAGAATTCAGGTGTTTATCTTAAATGTCACACTTCACTCACACTGCTGTTATCATTGTGTGTCAGCTGTGATTAATCTGATATAGCCAAAGCTCGTAAACCAACTGTGATAAGTGATGTATATTTTCCTCCTCTCATCAGTGATCTGAACAATGTTATAGGCTAAACAAGCAAACATGTCTGTATATTGATTGATCTAAAGCAAGTACATGTATATACAGTATAACTCATTTAAAGTTATATTTTGTTTGTTGATGCTGTGAGACGCCATGTTGATTTGATGTCACTCGCTGAACTTGGGGTTGAGGAGACCATCCTGAGTTCACGAGTAGGAATTCCGAGTTGAGGGAAAGCTTTCTCTGGTTTCTCCTAGTGAGTGGTTGGAAATTACAAGCTACGGCCTTTCGTTGAACGCAGCATAAGAACAGCAGTAAACGTGGTTTAGATCTGATCTTTCAAGGTTTACATATCTCTGTAAAAATGCATAACGTTCAGGCAAAAAGATTTGCAGCTACAAACTTGTAATATGAACATCGCCCATGTAAAACATGATTAGACTCATACTGGCATTTGGGTTTGGCTGAGAGATTGTAAGATTTTAATGGCGTTTTGGGTTTTGGGAGAGTTCACCCTGTTGTTACTTAAGTGTTCACATTTGTTGCTTGTGAGCTAAGGTTTAGTTCCATCACTTTTTGCGTTCATCTTTGGCTGTTTCAGAACATGTAGATGTATACCATAATACCGATGGATGTATAGAATCCTGAAAAAACTTGGACCACCAAAAACTTGGACCACCAAATATTGATTGTATCAGATAACTCGGTTACATTTCAATATTCAAGATCATATAAAAATCAGTCAGATTATAAACTGCTATTAAATAAGGGTTCCTTTCTTGTTCTGTTGCTTTGCTCATTGCTGTTGTCAGTTTCTTAAACACATTATAGATTTCACGGACTGAATTTTTGGGTGTTCTTGATTTGCACCGTGCACATTCACCATTATCTGCCATGTGTGCATTGGGTTAGTGTTTTCTGTCACTGGCTATAGTGGTGATTTTCTGTTTCAACTAACAGATTTTCTGTTTCAACTAAGTTTCTTTTCAAAGGCATAAATAAAAACCTGCTGCTTAAAAAAAAAAAAAAAAACATGCTTGGTTTAGATTTTTCACTTAGTGTGCTCTGAAGTTTGTTTTTGGTTTCAACGTTTTTTTTTTTTGGTTTTTTTTGTACATTTCAGTACCTCTCTAGATGAAAGGTCAAAACCACAGACTTTTTTTTTTAAACAAATCATTTGAGTAACTATTTTCCAAGCTGAAATTGTCAAAGATTTTATTGATGTTAGACGTAAATATTTTTCCAACACATTAGTGTAACTAATTTCTATATGAGAAGTTTGGAAGATTCATTAGGCTGAAGTCTAGTTGTATAACAATGTTTTTGGTTTATCTTGGATCATAACATTTTATGGTGCAATCAAATGAACTACCAGTTTATTTCAGCTGTTTTACTGGGACAAAAGCATCTGGTTTCTTCCTTTTAAATCTTTCAAAGCTAACAGTTAAATCAGAATGATAATTTACTGTGTTTTGGGGCTCTCTGTTCACTGGACTTTTTCTGCAGCTCTGCGTGAGGGTGAGTGTTCACTGGCCTTGGGCTCAATGTGCTGAAAAGACCAGTGTTGTACACATGCCTAAAGGCCAGAGCATAACATGATCTTTATAGTGGCCTGATGGCTGGCCTGTGAATGTGAGCTTTGTGCAAAACCCCAAACGTTTTATTCATTCACTCTTGCTTAACCTGCAGGAGAGTATTATGCACCCTGGTTTTATCATGGTGGTGTCCCAGGACTTGCTTTTCTTTCTACACATCTAGGATGGAAATCTGAAGTGTGAGGTCTTCTATATATATGTGGTTTAAAAACGTTGAACTGTATTGATTTACATTATTTTGGAACGTTAGAACCAAAATTATAATTAAATATTTCTCTTAAATCTTATGAAAGATGAATGATCAGTATGAAAAAATATGACTTCTCAGTATGGTCTGAACTCTCTCAATTGGTAAAGAGATTAAAGAGATTTAAGAGATTAAATAAAACAAATATTTTTTTATTTTAGAACAAACAGCTTTCCACTGTGCTTAAAAAAAAAAAAAGTTGTGACTAAGTGTACAGTTTTGGGTATGGTTTCTTCAAAAGTGACATGTGGTCCAGGATCACTTTTTATCCTCCAGACATCCTATTGGATTGGATTGGATTGGATTATTTCCAATGCTACACTTTCTGGAAATTATCTACTTTCGAACCCTAAATGAGAACCAGGAAGGGTGGTCACTTCTAAACATTCTAAAAAATGCCTCCTGTTTAGTGAATTGCATAAACACAGCTAGTGGAAGAGCATGAGTGTTTCTCATAACCCACTCAGACATGTCAGCTCTAGTTTCAGTGGAATCGTATGCTTGTAGTTTGCTTGTGCCATAAACAGTGAACTGAAAATAACTCACTATTTTATCTCTGCCTGCTTAGCTGCCTGAGGGCTGAACGATTAACCGGCTTTATATTGAAATCGCCATATGAAAGAGTGCGATTTTCAAATTGCAGGAGCTGCAATTTGAATTAGCCAATATTATTATTATTATTATTATTATTATTATTATTTTTTAGTGACCTCTTAATTTTTACCTGGCATTCACCACGTGCGCTGTGCCTGATAACAAAGCAGAAGTATTAGGAGAACAAGCACTGAATATTAACAGAAAGATGAGCGCTTAACCTGAGCAAATGAGTGAGAGCCAAGGTTCAGTAGACATGTTGGTACCTAAAAGAAACAGCACCTCGTGTGTGTTGGAGTATTTTTGGTTTCAGAAAAAAAAAACCTGTTCTTCTTTTGTGCAAACATATTGAGCACTGGCGCTTAACTTAAGTGACATCACAAACCTATATCAGCATAAAAACTTCATAGACAGAGTGTCACGCCGTATGACAAAAGCTCCGAGAGATAACAGATACTAGAAGTACTTAGCTAAAGACACGGTACCGATTTACGCAGTGTCAAACAAAGGGTTCCTTTAATACTAAAGGCCAGTTCACATCCGGATGTATCGCATAAAGACCGCATTCATTTCCAATTTATTTAGTTTTATTTTTTTTCACTCAAGCTACTGAGCTGCATAGAAATCCATTGAGCACACTTTCTATATATTGTTAACTTATTAATAAACTTTATTTATAATAGCTTTGAGAGTGCTGAGAGTGCACATGGGTGTCAATATGGCCTTTCGCACTGTGGGAACCTTTTCATAGTACCTGAACTAATTGTGGAACTACCCATTTTTTGGCTTTTTCCCACCTCCGGAACTGAGTGCGATTTTAGTACCGGACTGCCTTTTTCGAGAACCAGATTAGCTCCTACTCCGGAGCAGGGTCTAACCAGCACAACTGGTACAAACGCGTATGAAAACACCCTCACCCGCCATGATTTAAAACGCCGTGTAAACATACTGTAGTGTCAACTTATTTCGCAAGTATGGAGAACAGCGATAGATGGACACGAGAACACAGCTCCGATCACAGCGTCCTCCATCCTCCGGTTGTTTACGTTGTTCTTCTTTGTTTCCGTTGTTGAACGCCGCACACAAATGACGCCGCTGTCGACCGGCTTACGTCACTTCCTAGTGCCCACTGTCGGTGCGAATGCAACCCTTTAAACGGTACTGGGAAATAGTTCGCACAAAATCGCCCAGTACTTTAGTACTGTACATTTAGTTCTGGAACTAAAGTGGTGCGAAAGGCCCTAATGGGGATTCTGTAACTCTTGAACTAGCCTTATCCCAATAATTATATAAAACATTAAACAGTTAATATCCCTCAAAACAAAACAAACAAAAAAATTGCCAGAAATGCTTTTGTTGCTGTTGCTCTCTCCTGATTAGTATTTTCACTGATTGATCATGACACTGCTTTTAATGTTCAACAATGCAACTGCTTCAACAGTGGATCTAGTAACATCTGAGGACCATGAGGAGAAATGAGATTGTAATTATGTCTTGTAGATATATAAACCACTAATACAATCACATTTCTAATCTCAATCACAATTTTGCTTAGAAAAATTGCAGTTAGATATTTTACTCAAATTGTTCAGCCCTAGCTGGCCCTTGTTTAAGGCTTTGTTCATGGCCTTAATTGGTTTGTCAGAGCAGTGTGTATTTCACTGAAGAAAAAGAAAATTAATTGAATTGACTTAATTAAAATGTGTACATCGGTTCCACGTTAATGAACTGAGTTATATTAACACAATTTATGATTTGATGATTGTATTTTCAAAGTCCTGAATAAAAATCAAATTGTGAACAGCCATATTATTCGCTTCGCTGTTGTGCCGCGCATGATGTAATCACGTTAATTTAATACTGTAGTTGTTTTATATAGCAGTGAAATCACATTTTATAAGAAACTAAGTTGTTTTTTTTTTTTTTTTTAGGGAAACTATACGTAATATGTTTCTTACTTATTCTGTTCCCCTTTTTTTCAGTGTAGGGTGAGATGGCGTATTGTATCATATTTTTTGATATGAGGCTCTCGATTCAGTACGGCTGTGTATCGAACAATTCATTCAACAGAAAGTAGGCTATTAGTCATAAATACAGGTAATATTATATGAAGCGTAATTAACGTTTAACGTAATCAAGCCCATGCTCTGTCCTCTGAAAAGCTACAGGAGTTGCTGCTTTTCATGAACTAATATGCCAGCATATTAGCCAGCACTAATAACACACACATGCATGAATACACACACTCACTCATCCTCTTCCCTCTCTCTTTTTGTGCAGTTTTTGAGATATATTTGGGGAGGAAATTTTGCTGAGACCTGCAAACCCTGCACACGAGTGCACAGTAGCTCTCTTGGCCCAAGAGCTAGTGTTTGTTTAGCCGTGTTTTAGTTTTTTTACATTGTAATGCACGGCTTTTGTTTCATTATATGCTGCTAAGAGAATAGATCACGCAAACTCTATGCAAACACTGTCATTAAATTTCAATTATTGTATTTTGAATATTTTAATCAGTTGACAATGCAAACCTAAGGCATGTATTCAGGCATTGCTTATTTTTGCTGTATTGAAAATATATTGTATTGAATTAGAATTTTGTGTAACCCCCCTAGTATGTACTTAGTTTTGTGGTCTTCTGTTTTGAATTTGAACTATTTTTTGAACAATATTTGAATATTTGGACTGCCACCTTCACATGCACCCAAAATGTATGACATGAAATATTAATATTTTGCTGCACTTAAGAGAATGGGAGAATGTGTCCCTGTATTAAATTTTAAACCTTGAAGCTATAATTAAAGCTTAATGAAACTTTAAAACTCAACTACTCAGACAAACCACTTATGAGATACGGCAAGAAGTGTCCCACTTTGTACCAGCGTGGATGAAATTCTCTTTGTTTTGCAGCACAGAATCATTTACACATTTAATGTGACATAGGGATGAAAATATTACACAGGTAAAGGTTCATTAACACATCTCTGTTGAAGCATGTTTGCGTATTTGCTTAGTTGTGATGCACAGACTGCTTTTGTGTGTAATGGCACACAGATGAGCACTGACACGCTGACATGCACACCTCCAAAGTCCTAACAGAGTGTCGTGTGTGTATATACAGTGCTGTGCGTCACCCAGCCTTCAGGCGAACGCTGATTGATTGAGGTGGGGCGGTGTGTTCATTCGCGTACCTGGAAATGTTTTATCAAGTGTTTAGTTAGTAATATTGTCAATATTATGATTTAATGTTTTGATAACCTGGCATTGCTCCAAAGCAGAGCTATAACGAGCATCCGGAAAGTGCAACTGTGCAGAGAGAGAATGGAAAGAGAGGCATTGAGCTGCTTTATATATAAATAAATGTAGTGTTTTGGTTCCTGTTAGTAAACCTGGTAGCTAAACTATTGGGTTTATTATATAATCTCTTTTAATATCTTATCTCCAACCCTTTAATCTTTGAATTTCACTTTCTGCTGAGCAAATCTGAAAAATCTCCAACTGTCGAGTCAACTTCAATACCAAATAGTGCAGTCTCAGTGCTTGAGAACATGGAAGTAAGTAGCAAAGGCTTTCATTTATTTTTTCATTTTCTGCTCCTTAGTGCACACGTTTGGATTTCATGCAGGTATGATGGCAGACATCTGTTCATCTGGCTACAAACTATTCGTTAAATGCTCTCAAATACCTGGATGTAGAAGTATAAACCAGGCCTTTGCTGTGAGACAGATAAGCATGATACTCTGATGAGGGTGGCCCTCTTAGATGGAGATGTTTTTGCAAAACTGCATCTGGAAAAAATAAACTATCGGTTGAATAGCTTTCAGACTTGCAGAGAATTCCACAGTGAGCTTGTCTTGATGATGCAGTGAATAGGGGTGGTTTGAAAATTTCACAATATGATAACCCAGTTTAAATTTGTCAATGTTTTAATCAACCACTTAAAAAAAATAAAGCTGGTGATGAAAATTAAAGGAAATATTATTACCAGTCTCTTTGCTCTTTGCAAGGAAACAAAACGATCAAATCCACTTATTGTGGTTTCTGTGGGATAAAATTTCCACACGTCTGTTAAGTAATGTCGGAGGACCGTGACAGATTGGCACAGGATAAGTGAACTCTAAATAAAACACACAGCTGGGAGTGTCTTCACGATGTACACGTTTGCCATACTAAAGATTCCATGCGAACTACACACCCCTCCTTTTAACACAAACTCACCTTTTATTATATGTTTTTGTTGTAGTGTGGTTGTGCAGGTTGTGCTTGTTCATTAGTAGGTCACATGACCATCACATGTATACAGTCTTTACCTGTGCTAGGAAGAACTAAAAGCCAAGAAATGTAGCATCTCTGACGAGTCCTTTTAAACATTGCCTATATTTTATTGTTATGCATTTTTAAACTCGGCCAACGTTTAGTTAAGGTTTGGTTTTAGAGTGAGATGATAAACTGAAGTAGTGTGAAACCTATAGAATACGACAAAATCTTTACCAGAAGATTTTTTTGAGAATCTAAATTCTCTTACATTTGTCAGCATTTATCACTTTCTCATTGTATGATGAAATGGAGAGTGGCTGTGAGGAAAGTGCAGATGGAAATACATTTTGCTCAGTATTTTGAAAAAGTCAACAGTCCAGTCATACACTGTGACTACCTGTAAAACCAAAACACTAGTGGTGAGCAAAAAGAAAAACATAAGCTGAAGGCAGATTATGATATTCTTTCTTGCCGACATGCAACTCTTGTTATTACTATTAAATAATAGCAAGAAACATCTATCTTATCATTTGAAATTATTAAATTCTCTAACATTGAACATTGGAGGAAAAAAAAACAAACTTTTTAAAACAGTTGCATGGCTTTGATTACAGGTTATTTATCTTGTAGTTGGATGGGGAGGAGTTCTGTTTTGTATAACATCTTGGTTTGCTTTGCTCTCATGTGGGAATTATTTAAAGCAGTACTCTCCAGTCTAATTTAGATAAGAAGCACCTACAGGCAGTTTATAAATTACTCTCAAGCCAGCAAAAGTCCTTGTGGTCAGTGACTATGTAGTTTACAGCATCACCTTTTAATCCTTCTAAATAGCTTAGTGTAATGAAACACTATATTCAGGGAAAAATGGCATCCAGAAGTGATTTGTGTTTTGTGTGAGCAAAAAGAAATGATTATTGCAGTCATAGTTAACAACAAATGGATGTTTCTCTCAATAATTCAATATTGCAGTGAAGTGATTCAGATTTATATTTAAGACACTTTCTCTCTTCCTTTCCAGAGTATATAGTAGCATTTAATGGGTACTTCACGGCAAAGGCACGCAGTCACTTCATCAGCAGTGCCCTGCAGAACGCCAAGGCAGTGAACTGGAGAATTGTGCGACGTGAAAACCCGGCCAGCGACTACCCCAGCGACTTCGAGGTGGTGCAAATCCGACAGGATGCACACAGCAGTCTGCTTACGCTGCAGGACCACCCCTACATCAAGAGAGTCACCCCCCAGCGCAAGGTCTTCCGTACACTCAAACTGCTCAACGGTACGTTCAGGTCTACATTTAGCCATTACCCTACCCACTTCAGACTAACCACTACTAGCATGCTTGCTGTCTGTTTATATCTGAAGCACGTAGTGCGTGTGAATGGGCAGTGTGATGGCAGGAAGGAATACAGTGTGATGTGCAAGGATGTTGTAACTTCCTGTACATTGATATGGCCGATAATGCACATTTGGTTAAATTGTGAGATTAGGTCATTTTATCTTTCTTTTTTTTTGTACTGGAAAGCAATTTGATAATGTTCTATATCTGTATCTTTAGCTCATGAAACTATTATACACAAAGAAACACCCGATTTACACTTGCCTCATTTGAACCAAATGCAGTGACCGAAATTGCGCTCTATAAGGGGACTGTTGCCCACTGGGGGAAAGAGCAGCGGATGACTCAGAGACCAGCAGTCATTTATGTCTGGTTTGAATGAGAAGAAACAGACCCCCCAGTGGAGTGAGCATGGAAAGAATGTTGTGTCTTTCACACACACACTCCAACTCACACCCAGACTAACACAAGTCAGGCCAACATGTCAGTCTGCAGCCACTATAAAATCCTTGTTCAGTCCTGGTATCAACATCTCTACCTGGTGATCGTCATAAGTGGACAGCGCTAAGTGCAGGTGTGAACAGAGTCAAATGCATATTGTTTTCTGATCACTGAAACCACTTGTAGAGGTAGTTCGAGTCTCATGTGCCCACTTAACATTTGAATTGTGATGAGATACATGAAGCATGATTAGTTTAACAAAGGTTGCACCAAAATGTGTGCAGTATACAGTATACATTGAAGTTGTGGTATGGAGCTACAATTTTATCAAACCTAGCAATAATGTTAGCCCAAACCTGGTCACACGTGGTCACTTGACACATTTGAGACATTGAAAGATTTGAATGGTGCTGAGGGCCTTAAAAGTATGATTCCCTCCCCCCCAAAGACCCATATGTAGCAAAAGTCACAGGAACAGTATAGGATTCTGTGTGTAGTTTGATATTCATTGGATATGAAGAGTAAAAATACATCTGTGTCCAGGGAACTCGACTCAGAAAAACTGCATTATGTCATGGCTGGTTTCCCATTACATAGTCCATCAGTCTGAAGTGTACTCCCACACACATCCCACTTTCCTCATCAAACCTAGCAGCCATTTGCACAGGTTCAGAAGGAACATGCCTAAGAAAGTATTAATTGGCTGCCAGTCAGACATGGTAGGTGTTTGAATGACATATAAGTAGGGCTACAACTAATCAGTGTAGCCTTACATATATAGCAGTAATTATCATTAAACTTCACTAGGGCCTTGGCTGTGAGAGCCAGCGTGGGTAAAAAATGAATCTAATTATAGTCTGTGGAGGAGGACTTGGGGCATGTCTAAAAATCCTCATCAGTACCTCTTGAAATGATTAGAAGTGCAGGTCATTTTATTATGCCTACTCTCCATCTTTGGATTAGATCTCTGCATAAATAAAGCTTTACCACTTCATGACTGATTTTGCATGAACTTCAGATTGTGCCTCAAAATAGGATTAATAATAATCTCTCATTTGGCTATAGTGCTTAGTGAACCCATGAAGCAGCCATGGTTACAGAGATGGAACACCTGGTGAATCTGCTGTGTTTATTATAAAATTGATAAAAATGATTATAAAATTCTACAGTCATCTGTTTAATTCTAAGTCAGATCTTTTAACTCTAATAAATTGATTGTCATTTGTTTTTCTGACCTACACTCATGCACTTTATTAGGAACACCTGTACATCTACTGCACATCAGCCAATTGTGTGGCAGCGGTGCAGTGCGTAAAATCATGCAGATACGGGCCAGCAGCATTGCGTAATGTTCGACCATCAGAATGGGGGGAAAAATGATCTCCGTGATATTGACTGTGGCATGATTGTTTTTGCCAGATGGGCTGGTTTGAGTATTTCTATAACTGCTGATCTCCTGGGATTTACTCAGATAGAATTTACTCAGAATAGTGCAATAAAGAAAAAACATCCAGTGAGCAGCAGTCCTGCTGACAAAAACGCCTTGTTGATGAGAGAGATCAACAGAGAATGGCCAGACTGGTTTGAGCTGACAGAAAGGCTACAGTAACTCAGATAACCACTCTGAACAATTGTTGTGAGCAGAAAAGCATCTCAGAATGCACAACATGTCGAACATTGAGGCGGATAGGCTACAACAGCAGAAGACCACGTCAGGTTCCACTTCTATCAGCCAAGAACAGAAAGCTGAAGCTGCAGTGGGCACAGGCTTATAACCTGCCTTTGTCAACAGTCCAGACTGGTGGAGGTGGTGTAATGGTGTGGGGAATGTTTCCTTGGTATGCTTTGGGCCTAGGAATCAATCATGACTTGAATGCCACAGCCTATTTGAGTATCGTCGATGAGCATGTGCATCCCTTCATGGCCACAATTTACCCATCTTCTAATGGCTACCTCTAGCATGATAATGCACCATGTCACAAAGCAAAAGTCATCTCAAACTGGCATCATGAACATGACAATGAGTTCAGTGTTCTTCAGTGGCCTTCCCAGTCACCAGATCCGAATCCAATAGAACACTTTAGGGACGTGGTAGAACAGGAGATTTGCAGCATGAAATTTCACCTGAAAAATCTGCAGGAATTGCATGATGCGATCATGTGAACATGAACCAGAATCTCAAAGGAATGTATTGAAAATGTTGTGGAATCTATGCTACGAGAAACTGAGGCTGTTTTGAGAGCAAAAGGAGGCCTTACCCAGTGTTACTATAGTGTTCCTAAAGTGCTCAGTGCTCGCATTTGTGTGTTGGTGTGATAAAGTGATAAATTATGGAAGAAAAAAGACGTATTTGTGGATAAATCAGATAAAAAAGATCTATTTGTGGATAAATGTAATTAATTAATTAGGTAATTACCAAATATCTATCTGTCTGTGTGGGTGTATGCAGTTGGGTCCATAAATATTTGGACAGTGACATAGTTTTCGTAATTTCCTAAGACTTCAGACAGTCATTGACTGCAAAGGATTTTCATTCCAAGTATTAATATTTTTATTTGTTAGTTAACTGTTACTTTTGAGCCTGTGAAAATGGAGGGACTCCAAAAATGGCTGTAATTCCTAAACGGTTAATGCAATATTTTTATTAAACCCCTTGAATTAAAGCTGAAAGTCTACACTTCAATCACATCTTGACTGCTTCATTTCAAATCCATTATGGTGATGTACAGTGGCAAAATTATGAAAATTGTGTCACTGTTCAAATACTATATACAGTCAGTTCCATAAAAGAGAGAGAGAGAGAGAGTGTGTGTGTGTGTGTGTGTGTGTGTAATATATATAAATATATTTTTCAAGAGCACTTTTGAAAATACTTATTTGAATACAGCATCTTTTTCAAGATTTGTATGAAACAGATGAAAATTGTATCTTCTCTACTACGATTTCCTCTCAATATACTGTATCTTTATTCCTTTCTCTGTGTTCAGCTGGAGGTGATAGCAGCTCCTCCTGTAATGACACACGCTGGACACAGAAGTGGCAGTCATGGCAGTCATCTCGGCCACTGAGGAGGACTAGTCTGTCTCTGGGCTCGGGGTTCTGGCACGCCACAGGTCGCCACTCGAGCCGTCGCCTGCTCAGGGCCATCCCCCGCCACGTGGCCCAAATCCTGCAAGCTGATGTGCTGTGGCAGATGGGCCACACAGGTGAGTGCATGCGTGTGTGTGTGTGCATGTGTGTGTGTATGTGTTTTGGGGTTTCTTTGGATGGTTCAAAACATGGTAGATGCATATTTGCCTCACTTTGGTTGCTGGTGCCTATATGTCTTTGGATATGGCTCTATGGATTCACTGTTGACAACAAAATTCAACATATTAATTGAATTTGTATGTAAATTTAAAATTTCACACACTACAGTATGTTCTTGACACATGACATAGAAGACTGTCTACAAAGTTGTGTGTAATATATACCTATATGAAAGATATGCACAGCAGCATGAGAACTAAGGACTGATTAGTATCTAGCAGGACATTCTGTTTGAGAAAGGGAGAAAATGTAGTTCTCAAATTGTGAAGTAATCAGTGTTGGATGCATCAGAAAATTCTTGTTTACCGGTGGATTTCTCCTGGCCTTGATCGTCCATGTGTCCATCTCTCCACTGGCCGTGGATTGAGTGCAATGGCGCGTCTTTTGCTTTCATCAGTGGCAGAGAAGTTTACTCTGTTCTGCTGCTTTAACTCTCTGTGCTGTTTGGTGCCATCGTTCTGAGCAGGCATGGGACTTCTTGACCCTCTGGGCCTCAGTGTGAATGTGCTGGCTTTGTGTGAGGCTTGTGCAAATACGGTTTCAGTTTAACATTTCCTTTTTGAAACTTCATGCAGGTAATGTAGGCCACAAGCTCTGCACAGGGCAGCATATCTCTGCTGAGCACCCCAAAATTTATTTAATTAATATAATAAGTCTGAGGTACATTTTAGAAACGATGAAAGGAAGGAAGAGAACATCGCTCATCATGACGTAATCACATCCAGTTAATATTCTTTTTTTCTTAAAATTGTAATGTATAAAATAATAATTAATAAAAAATAAGAATCCTGATGTTCACAGATAAAATATCCATTGAAAGATATTAGATAAACTTCATTATTTGTTGTGTAATGGAGATTAAGATGTAAAATAAATTACATAAACGTAAACCCTTAAATGGAAAAATTGTAAACTAAATCAGTAAAAATGCCTTGATATTGCACGTTTTGTATCCTGGTCTGAATTCAATTTCATGATGATTCCTGGCTTCTTCGTAGGCTCGGGAGTGAAGGTGGCTGTATTTGACACTGGACTTAGTGAAAAGCACCCACATTTTAAGAATGTTAAAGAGAGGACCAACTGGACCAATGAGAAGACACTGGATGATGGTAAAACCCCAGTGTAATTTATTTTTGGCATGGAAAGCAGGCTAGAGTCTACATTGCAGCATTGTTTCAGTGAATGTCTGTGAGTATGTTACATGTGCACATAAATTGTCTGTTCTGTGTACAATATTACATTTGTGTTTGTAGGTTTGGGCCATGGCACCTTTGTGGCTGGAGTTATAGCCAGCATGAGGGAGTGTCAGGGCTTTGCTCCTGACTCTGAGTTGCACATTTTCAGAGTCTTCACCAATAGTCAGGTACACGTGCAGAGCATCTAGATCCTTTTGCTTAAGGTGTTCAAATTATACTGTTGCATCTATAGTTAAACCCATGCTTGCTAGCTTTATTCTGCAAAACTATTTGCTGCACCACCCTAGAATGTTCATTACTTAGTCTATGAATAGATTATTGAGTGGTTCTCTTGTGGATGTGTCATGAAAATGGTAGATTGGTGTTTAATTTTAGCCCTGTCCACATTCACCTTTGTATACAATGAGTCCTCAGAGTGACATAATCATTATGAAGCTGAAAGCTTTTCTTAACTGAGCACAGGAAGGATATAATCACAAACATGAATGAGAGAGTTCATAATATTTCTCTCAGGTGTCCTACACTTCTTGGTTCCTGGATGCCTTCAACTATGCCATCCTGAAGAAGATCAATGTCTTGAACCTCAGCATTGGTGGGCCAGACTTCATGGACCATCCATTTGTGGATAAGGTGCTCTTAGTGTCTCTTTTTTTCTTTCAGGTAGTTTCAGGGTGTTTTCACACCTATTAGTCCGTGCAAAATGACTGTGCACCTCAGTGTAAAATTGATATTTTTGGTTCATTTGATTTGGTTTCACATTGCACATAATTAAAGAAACCAGAAAAGGTCACAAATATCACCCAAGCATGGAGAATGCAAAGCTGCTGCTTAGAAAATTATATAAATAACTAGTTTTGTGTATCACATCCAGCTTATTTTCTATTTTTTTGTTTTCTATTTTCTTATTTTTCTATTTTTATTTTCTATTTTTTTGAACACATTGCATTTCTGCAGAGCTACAGCTCTGTTCTTTATCTCATTTACATGCCATGTTTGGTTCACTTTGTCTTAATTCAGTGTTGAATCACTTTCTCGCTGCATTTGAATGATGCACAGATCAGTTGTTTTGGTCCACACCTGAGTATGATTCTCACTTGCCCAATGCACCATGGTTTGATTCAAATTGATTACATATGAGCATATGAGAAATGCATAAAGGTCTGTATCAAAAAGTACCTTTAGAATAATAAGAGATGTAACATCAGTATCTTTTTAGACTTCTAAAAATTCTAAACCTGACTGCAGTGTATAGTCTACACATATCTGAGCTGATATCAGGTAACCTTCACAGCCTAACTCTGAATCAGTAAACAGATCATCATGAACTTTCAACAGGAATGCAGCCACTGATTTTTTCAGTCACAGCACATCAAAACACTGCAGGGAATTAAATATAGTTATTCAAATATTCACACACTGTTTGCCATTGTATGAAGTAATGTCCAAACAGTAACTCTTTCCTGGCTTTACCCCAGGTTTGGGAGCTCACTGCAAATGGGGTTATCATGGTGTCTGCTATTGGGAATGATGGCCCTCTCTATGGGTAAGTGGCAATGCTAATGAAACTGTGCAACAAATTGTTCAAATTTTGCCTTTATTTTTTTTTCTATGGTAATAATTTATTTACAATGTGTGTATGTGTGAACATCACAGTACTCTAAATAACCCTGCTGATCAAATGGATGTGATTGGGGTCGGAGGAATTGATTTTGAGGACAACATTGCCCGGTTCTCCTCTCGGGGCATGACAACATGGGTACGTCCTGTTTCATAGCAACACCACTGAACTGCAGCCCTCACCTGAAGGCTTGTGCATGGGCTTGTTGGTGCATGCCTAAGGACTTTGTGCTGACCTAGAAAGGCAGAAATATCCTACTTAGCATCTGAATTGAAGAGCTGATGTCTTAGCTTGTTCACCTTCAGGAAAGGTACATCGAATGTAGCCTGAGGTTTGCTCACACTTCAAAGGTCTCTTAACAGTCATTAATTCTGTCTGGGTCCAAGAAGCCCTGAATCATACTTGAGCTGGTGCCCTAACCTAAAGATCAGCTATTCTATCTATTCCCAATGAGAGATCTTTGGTAGTTTTTTGGCATACAAATTGATAAGCATGTTTTGTTTTTGGTTCTGATGCAGACAAACAATGTGATGGTTTAAACTTTTAAAATTCAGACTTACAATAATTGTGAAATATCTGAGTTATTGACTTGGAATGATGATGGTGATAATGTCTCAAGTTTGTATGAATGTTAGAATAATTAATGTCTGTTTGTGTCTTTCAGGAGTTGCCAGGTGGCTATGGCAGGGTGAAGCCTGACATTGTGACATATGGCTCTGGAGTCCGTGGCTCTGGGCTGAAAGAGGGCTGCCGCTCTCTGTCTGGCACCAGCGTGGCCTCTCCCGTGGTGGCCGGCGCAGTCACTCTTCTTGCCAGGTGAGACACGCCAACACAAATACTTTCCTTCTTAGCCTTTCTCTTTTAAGCCAACACAGTAGAATCAACATACGGTTTCCAAAATATTTTCTTTTACTTAGGTGGCTTTCTAATGAATAGCTGGTAACAAAATAAGATGGAAGATTTCACCTCAACTGAAATTTTTCTCCTTTCATAGTCAAAGAACATTGTGTTGATAGTAGGATTGAGTTGAGTTTTAAAGGATTATTATGTCTGGCTGTAGCCCTTCTTTTGTGTTGTCATCTTGTATTGCTTTAAAGCCAGTTTGCATTATGGTCATGTCTAGATATAACCACCCAAAGTGTTCACGTCACATGACCTGTATTCTGTTTAATTTTTACTACTTTTGTGCTGTCTGTCATTTTATATATCAAATTTTTGATAGATTTTTTTTTATTGTACCCAGTGGGCTATGTCATTTCCCTGCCTTCTGGTTTCTGTATATATAATGCTCTCTTTCTTGACATACAGTCATTGGCAGAATACCCTTTCCAAACCCGTTAAAACAAAAGTTTGTGGCTACAATGACTGCTGCTGTATTGTGTGTTTCCTTTAAAACACTCCCACTGATTTATTTATTTGTAACAAGCTCTGAATACAGTTTTATTTTAGATGTAGAGTGTATAACAGTGCTTGAGAGAGTCACTGCAAAGAGAGTCTGATAAAATTAAACAAGAGGCAGACAATTTGTCTCTGTTCATGTGCGCGAATGTCCCATTTGCGCCCACACACTCCTGTGGGACCAGTGAATCATTCAAACATTTCTTTTGTGCCACTGATGATTAACAACAAAAAACAAAGGCAGTGAATTAAAAGAATCAATCTCATCACCCTTAGAGAGAAAGCTTCAGATACTCTTTATCTTGCTGTCATGCTGCCTTTTTTTTATGTAGGTCAGGTCAGTTAATATGAACTGGATTGCAGCAATCCGAGGGTCTTTCACACTACATCTTCAGTGTCTTTATTCTCATTTTCTCTTTCTCAGAAGTGCTCGAGTCCTGCCCATGTGGCCTTCTTTTCCTCTTGTTAAACAATAATAACCTTGGACAGATTAATGCAGTTTAACTTGATCTCTTTGATATTTGTAAGTGATTGTTAGTATCTCGTGTTATCTCTTTTCTTTCGTACTCTCTCTACCTCAGTACGGTGTTGAATCGAGAGCTGGTAAACCCAGCCAGTATGAAGCAGGCTCTGATTGCATCGGCTCGCAGGCTCCCTGGAGTCAACATGTTTGAACAGGGCCATGGCAAACTGGACCTGCTCCGAGCGTACCAGATCCTCAACAGCTACAGACCCCAAGCCAGGTAAGACACACACATACACACACACACACTGTTGCTATGTAGGTCAAGCTTCTGAGAAAAATGGAGGACAGACTCATTGCATTAATCCAGTTAACACCAAATAATAGATCAGGTTTAGGAATCAAGAACAGTTTTAGGTGCCATCAGCAAGGTCATCAGTATGTTTTAGGTAGACACCCTAACATGAAGTTTTAATCTACCTCGACCAATGTTATCTAACATTGTCTAATGCTTCATGTTTCAGTCTCAGTCCAAGCTACATAGACCTGACAGAATGCCCCTATATGTGGCCCTACTGCTCCCAGCCCATTTACTATGGCGGCATGCCGACGATCGTCAATGTAACCATCCTGAATGGCATGGGTGTGACTGGCAGGATTGTGGACAAGGTAAAAAAAAATTTATACATGTAAGTAATTGATGCTGGGGGTTGATAGTTTGAACTGTTTTGCTGTTTTATGAAGAATGTGCCCTTATTAGGGATGCATCAATACTGACCTACATCCAATACCATGTGACGTAAGCCTACTGTACTATCACACTAAGAAACTAAAGGAACTACAGCATCTTCTTGCAATACAAGTAACCTGATAAAACATCTTATGTTGTTTAAATAGAGAGTGCAAGCGTGGCTGACCTGAGAGCACAGCCGTATGAGCGAGTATGGTGTTTAAAAATGAGCAAAAATTGGCATGAATTGTGCACACACACAGAGATATTCATCAGCATGAAGCAAGGATACAGAGAAACTGTTGCACATAAGAGCACATTAGTTCTGTGAGAACTGAGACACAAAGGCTTCCTTTCACCAAGATCTACTTGATGCGAGTCAAGAGCAACCAACATAAATAGCACTAAAAAAATTTCCCATAATGCCCCTAATTGCTTAATACTAAGGTTACTTATTTCAGTATCAGTATCTATATTATTGAGTACTAAAAACTACTTGTTCTCCGTCTGGAAAAAAAAATGGTATAGAGGCATCCCTAGGTTCCTCTCAGTAACTACCTGTACATTCCTTCAATAGCCCATCTGGCAGCCTTATCTGCCCCAGAATGGGGATCATATTGATGTGGCTGTGTCTTACTCGCCTGTGCTGTGGCCGTGGGCTGGCTACCTGGCTGTCTCTATATCTGTGGCCAAGAAAGCGGCATCCTGGGAGGGAATCGCTCAGGGTCATGTGATGCTCACTGTGGCCTCACCTGCAGAGAATGATGTGAGTAAAATTAAAAAATGTCTGTGCCGTTCCCTAGCAGAAAGTATTTGTTCTGAAATCTTCCACGAAAGCAGTCTAACAGTGTGTGACCATTTGTTTGTGTGTAGTCAGCAGTAGGAGGGGAAATAACCTCCACAGTGAAGCTGCCGGTGAAGGTGAAGATCGTGCCCACACCTCCTCGCAGTAAGAGGGTGTTATGGGACCAGTATCACAACCTGCGCTACCCACCTGGCTATTTTCCCCGAGATAACCTGCGCATGAAGAATGACCCGCTCGACTGGTTAATTGCTTACACTTAACAATTTCTTTAGTTTTATCACCTGTCAGTTATTTGAAAACATCCTGAATATTCTTGATATATTTGCCAAGTTATGTGTTCAGTTCAAATGAAGATGGACTGGTGGGGGGGGTGGGTGGGTGAGATAAAACAAAATAGGGTAGCATTCTGTAAAATTCCTTATTGTTATCCTGTTTTCTGTAATTGCCTGCAAATTATAAAAGCAAATTATAAAGCACTTTTTAAAATAAATTAATGAATCTCTGTGTGTTTCTATAGGAATGGTGATCATATCCATACCAACTTTAGAGATATGTACCAGCACCTCAGAAGTATGGGGTACTTTGTTGAAGTTTTGGGTTCACCCATTACATGTTTCGATGCCAGTCAGTATGGTAAGAGTATAGATTAGACTTTAGATTGTGACTAAATCATTATAAAATCTCAAATCAGCAATACTGTGGAACTGTATTAGTTCAATGCGATTTGTGTCCTGTGTTTGAAATGCAGGGACTCTGTTGATGGTGGACAGTGAGGAGGAGTATTTCCCAGAGGAGATCACTAAGCTGCGAAGGGACATAGATAATGGTCTGTCGCTCATCATCTTCAGTGATTGGTACAACACCTCAGTTATGAGAAAAGTGAAGTTCTACGATGAGAACACCAGGTATTCATGCCTGCCATGTCTCACTTCAGTGATCCACTAATATTCAATTATCTGTAGTGGTGTAAAGATTTAGTCAGTCTAAACTGCAGGACTAGTGTCCACATAACATTAGTTTTACTATAGCAAACTTAATTCCCATGAGAGCAGTGCTGAAGCAATGCTGTAGTGGGGAAATAATTATAACAGAAAAATGGTTATTGAAAATGCATTATAATAGAAAATAGAAGGAAAATATCTGAATGTATTAATGATGAAAAAGTGATTGTCTTGAAACATGGACAAATTCACTTGAAAAATGAGATTGGCTCCCAAAAGGCGCAACAGTTTCACCCTATCACCAGGAGATCGTGAGTACGAATCTCGATGATGCCACAGCCGGGAGCCCAAGAGAACAAAATTGCCATGCTCTCAGGGAGGGAGAGGTGACATACTCTCTCTCCGTATCAGTTACAGCGACACTAGCCAATCATGGGCGACTATGAGCTCATGCATGTGGAAGTGGCTAGATAGCGTTTTCCTCAGTGTGTTACACCGCCCACTGATGAGCAGCAGTTCGAAAAGATATGGCCAGCTGGCTTCACATGCCTTGGAGGAAGCATGTAATAGCCTTCGCCCTCCCTGGTTGGTAGCTATCGTGTGATAGGGAAGAGCTGCGTGATGGGTGGGAATTGGCCATGACTAAACTTAAAAAAGGAAAAATGAGATCTCAAAGTAAGAATCTCTTATTGTGCATTGCAAGCAACATTTTTCTTTGTCAAGTCAGTGTGTGTTTCTGTGGTTCCAATCATGCCACTCCATCCTTGGGGGACAAGCAGCAGACAGGACAGGATTTCTGCTTGGCACTAACTTGACAGTTATATCTCATGTACCACTAAATATTACAAAGCCCTTGACTAAGAAAAGTGATTAAAAAAGAATGGCTGAGCTCCTCAACAATTACACACCACTGTTAAAATGGCAGGTTTTTGTGGTGAAAAAAAATTAAACCAAGATAAATCATGTCAGAACTTTTTCCACCCTCAATGTATAATTACAGTGTATAAAAATGATCATATAATCAGATAATAATCAGAAAAAAATTAGGGAAAAACCTCTTATTCTTCATATGTCTTCATATGTCCAAGCCCAACTAAAACTAAAACACCCCAAACCAAAAAGTGTAAAAAATGTGTTATGGTCTGATGAGACCAATTCCAAAAGCTGTAATAATTCCATAATTCTAAAAGGTATGTCTGGTGCAAAAGCACATCACCATTATGCTTTAGGGCTGCCTTTCTTCAGCCAGAAATGGGGCTTTCATCAAGGTGGAGGGAATCACAAATAGCTACAAATACTAGTCGATTTTAGTGCAAAACCTTCAGGTGTCTGTTAGTAAGCTGAAGATGAAAAACATACATCCAGATCAACAAAGGAATGGCTTAACCAAAAGAAAATCAATGTGTTTGAGTGACCTAGCCAAAGCCCAGACCTGCATCCAGCTAAAAATCTGTGGGGTGACCTGAAGTGGGCTGTGCACAGGAGATGCCCAGCTAATTTGACAGATCTAGAATGTTTTTGCAAGGAAGAGTGGGAAAATGTTGGCAAGTCAAGATGCACCATGCTGATAGACTTTTACTCAGAAGACTGTGTAATAAAATCAGAAGGTGTTTTAACAAAGTATTAGTTTAGGGGTGTGCACACTTATGCAACTATTGTAAGTTTTCTATTTTTCTTTTTGCCCTGAAAGTTTCTGATTGTTTTTCACTTTATTTGTGTACTTTGCAATGTCACATTAAAGGTGGAAAAAGAGCTGACGTAATTTATCTTAGTGTCATTCTTTTACTTCGCAAAAACCTGCCATTTTTTACAGGGGTATGTAGAATTTTCATTCCACTCTACATTTCCTTGGCATTTGTATTGAAAGACATGATTGTGAAAAGAGCCTCACACATTAGATGATTAATTATATTAGCTCATAAATTTAATTGCATATTATAGTTGTCACAATATATGCCATATTCACATTTCATTTATTTGAGCCTGTTCATATCTTAACTATGAAGCCTTTTAATGTATGTACTGGCTGTGTGAATGGACTTGTATTTGCTTTTGTAGGCAATGGTGGATGCCGGACACAGGGGGCGCCAATGTCCCAGCATTGAATGACCTCATCTCTGTATGGGGTATGGCCTTCAGTGATGGACTGTACGAGGGAGACTTCACAATGGCAGATCATGACAGTAAGATTTTACTATAACGCATTGTATTTCTCATTGGTTTAATGACATTAAGAATGACAAAGTCATTGTAAACAGGTAACAAGTGTACATGGGTGACAAGTACACATTGTGATCTATTCTCTCAAACCCTATTTAGAGCGTGTCTGGAACGCATATGATCACACTGCATCTGTAATATAAACATTAATGCTTCTCAATGCTTCAGGGGACAAGACTATTTTATTATCTTGATAAAATATTTATTTAGCTCATGACCATAGAATACAGTGGGGCAGTTGAGGCACTGATAATGACATAGCCTCAAACAAGTCTAAGTTGAGAAGATATTTATTCTATAGGCTACTAGTGAATTTTTAGAGTAACCCTGTAATGGTCAACAACATACAGTCATCCAGCATGCAGTTTTGAGCTGTTTGACGTACCTTTGCGCAGCTGCGTTTGATACAGCGGGTGCATTCCTGTCGCCATTAATCATGGTAGCTAGATTTCAGCAAAATGTTTAGTGCAACTACAAACATTTACATTACATTTACATTTATGGCATTTGGCAGACGCCCTTATCCAGAGCGACTTACAATTATCTCATTTATACGACTGAGCAGTTGAGGGTTAAGGGCCTTGCTCAAGGGCCCAGCAGTGGCAGCCTGGTGGTGCTGGGATTTGAACTCACAACCTTCTAATCAGGAGTCTAACGTCTTAACCACTGAGCTACCACAAACCACACAAAAGTTGTGAAATTAGCCCAAAGAAAATCCAGACATTGGAAAAGGGAAATGCATTCTTCTTTTTCTCAGTGTTTGCACTGGAAACAAGGTCAGTGTTGTATATGCATTTCTTTATAATCCAGCTTCCCCTCTCCCAATCTTTGTAAAATATCTTACAGTAGAAGTGGAAAATCCTGTACATCATAGACACACTGTCTACTGCACTTATACTTTGCCTTTGTTTGCAGTAATCTATTAGATTTAGTTCAGATTATTTGTCATAAAACAAGATCTTGGTGGCTGTTGAATATTTTTAAGCTAGTCCAATTTGGTACGGCCATGGACTGTGTGTATAGATGAATCGAGCTGTTGCATACACACAAGGATTCGTGAGATTTCCTGTGCAAACGTTACCGATAGACTGAATTCTTCTATGTGAGCATTACGAAAGCACATAGATTAAAAAATAAATTTAAATGACTTTATTGACCAGATTATGATTTGGTCAGGTCTGAAATTTGTTGTAAAAGAGATATAATAGATTGCTTTGAGATTTCATCAGAAAAATAGATGGGATCATTTTGGCCCACTTTCTGTAGAAGATGCCATAAGTAATCACTCCCGTTGGTATGAAACACTAGTGGGTGTCATAGGTATGTATGGCTGGAAGTTGGGTGTGTTCTTCCATGTTGACATATAACATTCTCTCTCTCTATTTCTCTCTATCTTTCTTTCTCTGCCTCATTAGTGTACTATGCCTCAGGCTGTAGCATTTCACGTTTTCCAGAGGATGGGCTCGTTATTGCACAAACCCTAAAGGATCAAGGTAAAATCACCCACTCTCGTGGCACACTCCTGCCACAGCCTCACTCTTGTTGCCATGGCTACCAGTGATTTGCTGTCATTCTCTTGTTCTTTGATTCTCCAACACAATGCACAGACAAACCCAAGCCTAGTGTTCTGCTCTTTATATATGTTTCTAGGACTAGAGGTGTTAAAACAAGAGACTGCGGTGGTGGATAACGTTCCAGTGCTTGGATTATACCAGACACCCTCAGAAGGAGGAGGTCGCATTGCACTGTATGGAGACTCTAACTGCATAGATGACAGTCACAGGCAGAAAGGTGGCATTCAGTTGTCTTTTTAAAATTGTGTATGTAAGCTCTGGGAGAATAATCTGGGGGTTCCACTGTTTTATCTTTTTTAATGATGTAATGGCAAATTAAATTAGGAAGATACAAACTGTTTGCAGGTTAATCATATTATATGCTGAACATGGTCTTAATCTTGTACTCTTATTCTGGTGTCTGGCTTGATGTTGGTGTGTATCTGTAGACTGTTTCTGGCTTCTTGATGCTCTGCTGCAGTACACATCTTACGGTGTGACTTCACCTAGCTTCCTCCACTCTCAAAACAAAGTGCCATCTCCTACAGGCAATGACAGACCTCTGCCAGAGAGGCTGGAGGGTAAGACCAACCCTGGAGATCAGCTTTATGTTCTTCCAGATTGCAGTATATTACACCAACATTTGCTGTAAAACCTTTATCAGGTTAACCCTCTGTGACCTGGCACTGGTGAATGAAATGTTACCGAAGGCCAATGTTAATACTCTTTTCTTCTTATTCTTTTTTTTTTTTTTTTTTTTTTTTTTTTTTTATTTCTCAGGTAATCACCTCTACCGCTACTCAAAAGTGCTAGAGGCCCACCTGGGTGACCCAAAGCCGCGCCCTCTACCTGCCTGCCCTCACTTGTCTTGGGCCAAACCTCAGCCACTTAATGAAACGGCTCCCAGGTCAGTGCCTGTGCAACTACTCCTTTACCATCAGGGCCCAAAAGATTGGATTTAACTTTGTTTTCTCTGCAGTAACCTGTGGAAACACCAGAAGCTGCTTTCTGTGGACATGGACAAGGTGGTGCTACCCAATGTAAGGTCATATCGACCCCAGGTCAGACCTCTGTCACCAGGGGAGAGTGAAACCTGGGACATTCCTGGAGGTGAGATAGGCTTAAGACCAGGCCTTATTTGGGCAATGCAGATCCTGGCTATTCATTAAACAATATCAAGAATATCTTTGACAAATTTTCAGTCATTGATGACAAATTGAATATCTAGAAGTAAGTAATAAGCCCATGTGGCTGGATGTGTGTTATGGTATGTGCTAATTAATTACAGGACAAAAAACAACTTAAAATCTTCTAGTCACCCGTGTGTAATAACACACCTTCAACAATTCCACTCTTGTGTGAATATAATGCAAATCATATTATAGTCTCACACACACTGCCTGTTTGCCTGTTTTATCAGTTTGTCTCTTAGATGACTAGACAAAGACAAGAGTGAAACATTAATCTGTGTATTGTGTTTTCAGGTATAATGCCAGGTCGCTATAATCAGGAAGTGGGTCAGACCATTCCCATGTTTGCTTTTCTGGGTGCCATGGTCGTGTTGTCCTTCTTCGTGGTACAGCTGACTAAGTCCAGGAGCAAGCCAAAGCGCAGGAAACCACGCATTAAAAGGCCCACCTATCTCCAACAGCAGCAGCAGCTCCCTCACACAGGCAAAAACCCTACAGTGTGACATTGCCTTGCTCTGAAACCGTAACACACTGAGACTTTAAGGTGGTGGATTAAATTTGCTACAGACTAAATTGTCATGTGACACACAGTGCTTATGAAACTGCCATCTTGACCTCCATTTGTGGGGTTTTCCTATGGACATCGATGTTCCTTTCTCCAAAAGAAACTTTCATTTCAATGACCAAAATCAACCTTTTTTTAAATTTATTGACAATGTTTGATGATTTCAGCCCTTGATATGTATGTCAAAATGGACAGCCATGAAAAAAACAATTTATTACACAAAGTGTAAAGTTCTGGATATTTTTAAATACCTTTTTCATACCTCTTTGTCTTCATAGTCAATATTTGGGATTGAGTCATTTTGTTCTTTATGTCCTGTTTGTGTTTTTATATAATAAGCTTCTGATAATTTTGTAAATAGCAATCATGATTTTTCACCTTTGTTGGTGGGCTAGCATTAAAAATGTCATCTGCAATAAAGCATTACACCTGCCTCTGCTTTCTTATCGCCTCCAAAGGAAGTCTGTCTAAACCAGGGTTAACAACAGTTGATCACTAATTTAAATGTGATGGAAGATATCATAAGTAATATTTGATAAGTTGAAAGAGATACTATACATTCCACAGGTCTTGTTTATACAGCAAATACATTCAAAAGCAAACATAATTAAAGTGGTACCAGGGCCTTCATGTTACATGTGACGTAATGTCTGCGTTTGAGGTTCTGATTTCTTTGTCTAAAAGATTATTTTGGAAGTGCGCAACCTTGAGGGCTTCATGCATATGATCAGCAGAGAAATGACATTGATGTCCTAGATTTCTGTGCTTATTTGGGTATATTAATTCTGGTAGGGGTCTTAAAGCACCAAAACACAGAAATGGTTGCGGGAATACAAAATCCATTCAAGGACCATCCTGTTCTCTGGATTTGAATGCTACAGAATACTAGTGACATGATGCGAAGAGGACAGTCCACATACTTACACATAAGCATATAAAAAAGCTATAAATATTATGCATGGACCAGGATCGCTCTTCGATTGTCTCCAACCTTCCTAGCTATTACAGGAAGAGACTCAGTGCCATTGGAGGCTTTATCAGGCTTTAAAAAAAACAAAACAAAACAGATTAGCAAGTGAAAATATTAATAGAAACAAATTCATCTAATATTCTTATGAGGTTATTCTAAAACAAGTTTTATATAAATTAAGATTAGTACTTTCTGTTTTTGTTAATTTCAAGCAATTATTTCTAGAAAGGTAATACAAAGATAATATAAAGCTAAAATAATACTGTATGCAGTGTTGGGGTGCCAATATTTTTGAAACCAGTGTTGTGCAGGAAAAAATTACACTACTTAAGAAAACCTATTGTATTAAAATACACTACATAATCAACAGCATGTGGACACCACTCCTAATTAGAGTCCAGGTGATTCAGCCACACCCATTGCTCACAGGTGCATAAAATCGAACACATATTCATGCAATTCTCCGTATTAATGCCCATGGGTTTGGAATGTCCAACAAGCTCATATAGTTGTGATGGTCAGGTGTCCACATACATTTGGCCATATAGTCTATAACTATATAGTGTTTGAGCTTCCTGTGCAAAAATATATTGGAAACCACAGAAGAAGCATATTATAGTCCATTACATTCCAGAAGACTATATTGTGTTATTAAAGTGCAGATTCTTTCATTGCAGTTCAGCTGAGTGTCATAGAACCTGGCTGCCTTGGGGAAGGAGCTGATTTGTTGAAGTGTGTAGTCATGTGTGTCTTCACTGCTAAGCCATGTTTAAAAAGTAATGTGGCATTGCAGACTCTGTGTGACTACTGAGTGGGAATTCCCAGGCTGGGTGCTTGGCACCAGGTCCAGTGGCGGAGGCTAGTGTTGAGGCTCAGTGTCCATTCTGACTGTTAAAAAAGTAAAACTGGCTGATGATCTCCTCCACATGTAGCTTGCTGGCAGTGGAAGCAAAAACCAAGGCTGGGAAATTCAAGTTCAACATGATTTAAGAAATTCACTGTGGCACAGTTAAATGGTCACAGGATCAATTCCCAGGTTCTTCATGTAATTAACCTCCACTGTGGGCCATCATCCTGAGGGGTCAGTGACATTTTCACAGGCTATTCTGCCCCATTAAAAGTGGATCAGGGCACAAGGTTTAGAGGGAAAGCCTACCTCCCATCACCTTTAATGAAATCAGTCCACTTCACAGCAGACTAGGCCAACAGCGTGGATGATGGGAGCACTGATGTGTGGTGAATGTGAAAAGAATTTGCAATGATTGCAGGGAAAAAAGAAAAGCCAGAAAAGAGTTAACACGTCCAGTTGTAGAAGAGAAATAGATTATTTTAAATAGAAGGTCTACTTTTTTACAGATTTTTTTCTTGCTAACAAGCCTATTAAAAGAAAAAAGACATAGTGTATTGATGATGGTGGTGTCTAACACTGTCTAACAATGTACTAGATGTAGTCTTTTCGGTTGATAATTGGTGACTGTGTGGAGTGACCCTTCCCTCTCAAGAGACAAGTGGATCCAAAGCATGGCAGTAAAATCTATGTATTTCTCTATGCAGTGCTCTATGCCAAACAACATTAACCAATTGTGGGCGTCTTTGAGATCATGCATGCATAAGGGGGTAGATAGCACTTTCCTATGAGTGTGTTACAGTGCCCTGTGATGCAGCATGAGCAGCAGTTTGAAAAGATGCACTTGGCTGGCTTCATGTGTCTCAGAGGAAGCACATGTTAGCCTTTACCTTTTCCAGTTGGTAGCTGTTCTATATTGGGGAGAGGTGGCTAGTGGAGGGAAATTGGAAAATAAAAAAATTCCAATCAGTGAATCAAACTATGAATCAACCAATGAATCAATCAACCAGTCAATCAATCAATCAATAAATCCTCATTCATATTCATATATATACTTCCTCTTATATTACTTCCTCTTGCCATAGTGATCCAAAATCGAGGTCAAATGGTTCTGCTCAGCATTTTAATATATGCCACAGACCATGGTAGAATGTTAATTGCTTTATTGTATTATACAGTGTCCCCGTCTGGAAGCATCTGCACTCGTTATGATTTTCCACACTGTTATTCTGTTTTTTTCCTCTAATTTGTCACTTGTCAGTATGTTCCTCATGCAGCTTGGTTGTGGGCTGCTGCTGTCACTTCCTGCCTGCTGTGGGCTGGGGTTCAGGGTGTTGCTCCTGAAATGTATCTTCATCACAATTGAGTACCAAATTGTCCTCTTGTTCAGCCACCTCCTCCTCGACTTTATTTAAATCTCAGAAGGTCTTGGGCTCTCTGAGTGAAAGATCTCTCTGTCAACTTTCCTAACCTTGTCTGGATTATTTTGGCACCCTACCCACACACAGATATTTATCTAGATGGTCCATCATATAATATTTACTTACATAAAACTCTCCCACCAAAAGATAAAAAAGGAAAACAGATGGCTTTAGGTTGATAATAAAGTTTCTTACACTATAGAGGGTAAAAGAGTGTTGCTAAGATGATGAGTAAGGTCAGGAGGGTGAACAAATGCAACTTTCTTTCAAGAACAATATGAGTGGGCTTTGGGCTGCTTAGACCTAACTAAATTCACAAAATGATTTTAGAAATGATCAACCTTGTGTAGAGAGCTGTGCATAGTTGTAAAACAGCAGAGACCCACAAAACCAGCTCTCATGTTTTATTAACTCCTGCCAGGAGGTGTGTGAGTTTCAGAGTTACTGAAGTGTAAGTGCAAATGAGAGACAGATGGAGTGTGATAGGGAGTAAATTTACCTATGTCTCTCATATTCATAAAAGTTTATATGAAGAAACCTTATAACAATACAAAGTTAAAATCTCCCAAACATTAATATACAGCCAGGTCCATAAATATTTTGACATTGACAAAGTTATTGTTATTTTAGCTGTCTACCACGGTATATTGGAGTTGAAATTAAATAATGAATATCAGTGAATGAATAATAAATGAAATTGCAGACTTTGTATACACATCCAAATCGGGTGAATGGTGTAGGAATCACAGCACTTTTTATATGCTGTCCCTCCCTTTTTAAGGGACCAAAAATTGGACAATTGACCGCTCAGCTGTTTCATGACCAGGTGTGTGTTATTCCCTCATTATTTCACATATAATGAAAAAAGCAGATAAAAGGTCTAGAGAGCTGTTACTGCCAGTGAAGCAAGCCATTCAATAGGCTGAAAGATCAACACAAACCCATCAGAGAGACAGCAAAAACATTAGGTGTGGCCAAGTTAACTATTTGGTACATACTTAACAAAAAAACAAAGAACACTGGTGAGCTCAGGAACACCAAAGGGCCCATAAGACCATAGAAAACAACTGTGGTGAATGATAGAAGAATTCTTTCCCTGCTGAAGAAAAACCCCTTCACAACAGTTTGCTGATCAAGAAAACCCTCCAGGAGCTAGGCGTATCTGTGTCAAATTCAGCAATCAAGAGAAGCCTTCACCAGAGTAAATACAGAGGGTTTACCACAAAATGTAAACTATTGGTAAGCCTCAAAAACAGGAAGATCAAATTAGAGTTTTTTTTTTTTCAAAAACATCTAAAAGTCTGTACAGTTCTGAAACAATATCTTATGGACAGATGAGACAAAGACCAACTTGTACCAGAATGAAGGGAAGAGAAGATTATGGAGAATTGAAGGAACTGCTCATTATCCCAAGTGTACCACCTCCTCTTATGGTATGGGCATGTATGGCTGCCAGAGGAAGTGGTTCCCTTATATTTATTGATGATGTGACTGCTGACAAAAGCAGAAGGATGAATTCTGTGTACAGGGCAATATTATCCGCTCATATTCAGCCAAATGCTTCACAACTCATTGGACGAAGCTTCACAGTGCAGATGAACAATGCCCCAAAGCATAGTTCGAACGCAACCCAAGACTTTTTTAAGGCAAAGTAGTGGAATGTTCTGCAACAGCCAAGCCAATCACCTGATCTGAATCCAACTGAGCATGCATTTCATTTGCTGACAGCAAAACTGAAGGCAAAACGCCCCAGGAACAAGCAGGAACTGAATACAGCTGCAGTAAAGGCCTGGCAGAACATCATCAGGGAAGAAATCCAGCATCTGGTAATGTTTATGGGTTCCAGACTTCAGGCAGTCATTGACTTTAAAGTATTTGCAACCAATATTAAAACAAATTAATTTATGAATATGTTAATTTATCCAATTATTTTTGGGGTAAGGGGGGGTGGGGGCGCTTGTCACATACAAGAAATGTTATAAATGTAAAAAAAAAAGACGTTCTTTACTCAATAACTCTGTATATTCATAAATATATTTAGACACAAACATATTTAGAAATAAATATTCAGGAACAATGTAGCATATGGCTTAGAAAAGGGAGTTCAAGTTCAAAAATAAGTAAGCCTATTTTTATGCTGAAAAAAAGTCACTTGGTTCCACTTTATGTAAAAAAATTAAGTCAGAAAACAAGTTGTTACCTAGCTTATTTCATATGTATTTGTTAAGTTGCATTCAAGCTTGTGTAGGCATGTTTTCTATACCATTAATGTCATAAAGAGTAAGGCTAGAGAATAAAGAAGCAGGTAGTGTTGAGTGCAAAGGTTGTGCCTCCTTGGTTTCTTGGTAAAAACCAAAACAAAACATTTATTTTACAGTTTATCTACAAAACAAAATTCCATATTCATTTAATAAAGTTTTCTTAACCATAACAGCATATAAATATGTAAATATAACATCAATTAAGTCTGTTATTTTTATTATCAAGCTTGAAGGTTTGCGTTAGTCAACCTGCTTTAGTTCATTTCTTTAATGTGCTTCATTAAAATGTTTACTGAATTAAAACAGTCAGCACATATTTAGTGGATTAAAACTTATTTAAGGCATGAAAATTTACAACAGGCTCAAACTCACAAGCAGTTTCTCTGAGCAGTCAAGAGTTGATGGGATCAGGAAAATGAATTTCACAAGACCTAAACCAGAAATTTTACCAACAGGGAAAACCATAATGGAAGAAACAGACACAGAGACACTGAGAAAATTAGCAGGAAAAAAGAACTGTCAAATACATTTGCAAAAATCCAAAACCAAAAACCAGCATGATAGTTGAAGTAGTCTTTAGAGGAAAATGGAATGTGGAAGTCCATGCTTATACATTTAGAAATATAAATTAGCTTGATATAGTAACATTTTAGCAATTTCTGTGACTTGTGATAATGTACTAGGCTCATTGCACACCACCTCAATTTGAACATGGCAGGGTATCCCTCATTTCTCACTGTTACTGCCTTATCATATTTATCATATTCTTTATTATACTCTTTATTTATTACAATCATTTTGTATTTGTCTCTATTTTACTTTTTTATTATCTTATGTGCCATATTTTATTACTTCTATATATATTCTTTCTTATTATTACTCTCTATTACTCTTTTACTCTTGCTTACTTGCACAGTCCCAGTGTCATCCACTCTGATTAAAAAACCTTTGATTCCTTGAATCCTTAATAAAAGAACAGTTGTAAAACCTAACTTGCAGCATGGCATAGTTTTCTCATTTCAGTGTAATTCAAAGCTAACTTTTGCACTCAGCTATACAGAAAACTACAGTCTGTGTGCACATGATAAAAAATATGTTTCTCTATACACTGATCAGCCATAACATTAAAACCACCTGCCTAATATTGTGTAGGTCCCCCTCGTGCTGCCAAAACAGCTCTGACCAGATGAGGCATGGACTCCACAAGACCTCTGAAGGTGCGCTGTGGTATCTGACACCAAGACATTAGCTGCAGATCCTTTAAGTCCTATAAGATGCGAGATGGGGCCTCCATGGAGTGGACTTGTTTGTCCAGCACTTCCCACAGATGAGTGATCGGATTGAGATCTGGGGAAAGAAGCCACTGCCATTAGGGAATACTGTTGCCATGAAGGGGTGTACTTGGTCTGCAACAATGTTTAGGTAAGTGGTACATGTCAAAGTAACATCCACATGAAAGGACCCAAGGTTTCCCAGAAGAACATTGCCCAGAGCATCACACTGCCTCTGCCGGCTTGCCTTTTTCCCATTTTCAGACCAGGCCACCTTCTTCCACTGCTCCATGGTCCAGTTCTGATGCTCACGTGCCCATTGTAGGAGCTTTTGGTGGTGGACAGGGGGTCAGCATGGGCACTCTAACTGGTCTGAGGCTACACAGCCCCATACGCAGCAAGCTGCAATGCACTGTGTGTTCTGACATCTTTCTATCATAGCCAGCATTAATTTTTTCAGCAATTTGTGCTACAGTAGCTCTTCTGTGGGATCAGACCACACGGGCTAGCCTTTGCTCCCCACGTACATCAGTGAGCCTTGGGCGCCCATGACCCTGTGGCTGGTTCCCCGGTAGTCCTTCCTTGGACCATTTTTGGTACTAACCACTGCATACCGGGAACATCCCAAAAGACCTGCCATTTTGGAGATGCTCTGACCCAGTCATCTAGCCATCACAATCTGGCCCTTGACAAAGTTGCTCAGATCCTTACGGTTGACTATTTTTCCTGCTTCAAATACATCAACTTCAAGAGCTGACTGTTCACTTGCTGCCTAATAATATAATATATCCCACCCACTGACATGTGCCAATATAATCCATGTTACTCCTTTCACCTGTCAAGTGGTTTTAATGTTATGTCTGATCGGTGTATGTGTTCATTGCAGGGCCAGAGCTACCTCAGTGCAGCCAGTGCACTTGCCCTGGGGACCGTGACGTCTCTGTGTGGCTAATCACTTACACCGAACTGTGATAACATGCATAACTGCACTATCCACCTGTTAATTTACCTGTTCAACGACTCTAACTTTTATCTTCCACATTTTAGAAGTAGATAATGAAAGGAAAATGAATCTATTTTTTAAACTTTATACTTCTATTATATCTAATGGATTACAACTTTGAATTCAACTGAGACTTTTTCCACACAAAATAGTGTATACTGATTTAAAAGTCATTAATTGTTGGTAGAATTACATAACCTACCAGCCTGCTTGGCAAATGTATCAGAAAGCCTTTGGATTATAAACATAAAAGTGGAGCTCAAACGCAAAGAGAAAGGAAACAGAAATAATTGGACAGGGCAAAGCTCCAATAATTTGATACATTTTCTTTTATTTATTTATTTATTTATTTATTTACATCTGCTCCTTTTGGCACCTCACTACATCGTCTCATGGCACTTCATAAGTGGTTGGTAAGTGGTAAACTAACATAACTAGATTAGCAAAGACTAATGATTGGGTACTTTTCATGCATCTACTAATTACTAACAGCTGCAATTTTTGACATACTGATCTGTCTGTTATAGCATATTTAAATGCCACTATTTGCTTAGCAAATCAGACAATGCTTTTTCAGGACTGGCATTTTAGGAGCTGTCATTTTCACATGCTATGTCAATTAGGTATTAATATAGTGTGGGTTTGTTTGGAGATCAAACATCGGGGTGAATCACATCCTTTTATTTCTCAGGTGTTCCTACAGCTGCTTATACAGGTTGTTTCTCAATTCCAAGAACATTGGCACAGTGCCTCTGTGCAAGCATTACATATCAGCCTACTCACACTGCCTTTCCAAATATTATATTTGGAATACATGTGCATGCTCCCATACCTTTAATATATTTTATAACCATCACTAACCTGGTACCTCTTTTATGGACAGTAGTACTGTGTATACCTGCTTAACCTGACCCAGCAGTATCATACCTGCTAAAAAAATCCAGCTTGAGCTGATCAGCTACTAGCTTTAAAAACACAGGTTGAGCTGGTCAAGTTAGTAGACCGTCTATGTCGACTGGTAAGCGCTGGCAGAAAGGAAACAGTTTCTGAATTACTGCTACTAAAGCTACATTGTTTTTTAAGAAAACAAGACAACAGTAACGGCAATTTAAAAAAAAACATCTCAGAGAATACGATATTACTAAGTAGGTGCTTAATTTAGTTAGTATGAAAATCACAACTGCTATAATACCAGTCCTGAACAAGCAATGTGTGAATTTGAAGGAAATTGTGTCTTTTAAATATGCTACCTGACAGATCAATATGTCATATATTGCAGCTGTTAGCTAACTAATCAGTATGGGCATTAAAATTACCAAACCAAGGTAAACTAGTTATGATAGTTTACTACTTATCACCAGTAGGACCAAATGTAAAAAAAAAAAAGAAAAAAAAAAAGCTAATCTAATTGTTTAAGCATATAATTGAAAGCCATTCTGATAATTTGCCCAGTAGGCTGGTGGCTGCTGCACTCTTAGAAATGAATTTGGACAAATCATTAATGAAATTAGATGTATCCTACACTCTGTGACTTTTATTGCCACTGGGGTGGTACCCTCAACAACATATTTTTTGTGTGTATCTTTCCCTTGAAATGTGCATGTAGTGTACCTTAAGGTACAAGAGTGGTCCTTAAAGACCACTTATATACCTTAACCCTTTCATGCATAAATTATTTATATGCATATCCAGATTCTTTTACATTTTCTCTCTTTTTTTAAACTTAAAATTGCAAGATATATGAATTTTGATACTTTTATTAAACATTAAATGGATTGTCCATGAGCTAAAACAGTATGCTTTAAATATTTTTTTTTTTTAAATTAAATCTTCCAATGTTCAAAAATTTTAACATTCAGGTCTAAAATATGTAGTGCTGAAGACAAAAAAAAAAATTAGAAAATATAATTTCTGAACATTCAGAATTTACACAGTTTAGGACTGTTGGACCGTAGCAAAATCTTCCCAAAAACAACACTAGTTTAAAAACAAATAAACAAAAAATAGTTTTTAAAAATCTAATTTATTTTTTTAATGTAGAAAGTTAATAAAGATAGAACAAAAAATAGTCTAGACAGCTACTGAAGTTTACATTAACTTACAGTAATACTCTCAAGTGATTTGGAGGTGATTTACATCTTATATTTTATTAAAATATAAAAAAAGAGCCTTAAACTGACTGTCCATAAATGTGGACGTTATGCATGAAAGGGTTAAATCATTTTTAAAGATACACTACATCACATTACCAGGTAAAAGATGCAGAATAAAGGTACAAAAGACCATAGAGTGCATCACCCCAGGAAAAAGAAAAGGTACAGTTTAGTACTTTATTTTCTGAGAGTGTATTATAGATCGCTACAAATTTTGTAAAACCACTGATCACCTTTTCAATTCTACAAAATTGCTTAAAATAATGCCATATTTCATTAGGGAAAAGTCTCAGTTGAATGTCAAGTTGTAATGGAATTAAATATAATAGACAGTAAATTAATTCCTTCCTTCATCTTTAGTAACCTCTTTACTTGTGGTGGATATGGAGCTCCCAGGAATGCTGGGCATGAAGCAGGAATACACACTGGATGGGATGCACCATGCACACACATTAACACACTCATCCACACCTGGGGTGGTTTAGTGTAACCAGTCCAAATACTGGCCAGTTTTTGGGAGGAAACAGGAGAACCCTGAGAAAACCCACACGGACATGGTGAGAACATGAACAGAAACTCAGCTCAGGACCAGGGAAACACCACCATGTTGCCCCCCAAAAGTAAATTATAACCATGAAACAGATTTTTCTTTTTATTAACCAATGCTATACCAAATGTAAATACAATACAACATAACATCAAGAAATATAACAAAGAACATAGATAACAGCCAGGGGAAAGAAAACTTAGAATTATATTAAAAATTATAACCTAAATAAAGTGATACAAAAAAGAAATAAGAAAAAAAAAGAAAACAAACAAACAAACAAACAAAAAAAAACAGATAACAGAAAATCAAGTAAGCAAATGAATAAATAAATAAATAAACCAATAAGTAAATACAAAGTAATAATTTTACAGGGGAATCCTGAAAAAGGCACAAGAAGTTAGTGTTTTCTTCGCCTTAGTATTTTCCTTAGCAACTCTCTAACAAACACCTTGAAATGCGGCTTATTATTGGAGAATTTACACTTGTGGATATGGTCTCCATGAAACACATTTATTATGGAGTAATTTCACTGTAGTGACGTCAGCGCCCAGGCCCACCTGGGTCAAGTCAAGCTCCGCCCCTGGCTCTACCCGTTCACCCTCTTACCTAACCTCCCTCCTGGTGAACTGTGTAAGTGCGAGCGCTTGGAGTTCCGCGGCCTGTCAGGACTCAGGAATGGAGGCGCAGACAGGAGGAGACGCAGGTGTCTTCGACAAGCCGAGAATGAGCACTTCCAGCCCGAGCCCGAGGCTGGGCTTCTGCGGAGCCGTGTTCATCATGCTGAAGTCCGCTCTGGGTGCAGGACTGCTCAGCTTCCCCTGGGCTTTCTCCCGAGCTGGAGGAGTTCACACTGCAGTCACAGTGGAGATGGTGAGTAACGCGAACTTTCTAACCAACGTCTAAAAACACCCACCATCAGCCAGGATCAAGAAATACAGCTTTAATTAAAAAGTTATAGATTTAAAGTAAGACTTAATGGTTTTCTAGCAAGCTGGAAAGAACGTAGAAGTGTAGTCTTTAAATCTTTCCACTTCAAATCAAACACGTCCACAACTTCCAACTCAGAAATACACAAACTATTGAGAAAGTAGTATGGTGTGATGTGTTGTGCTGATATACAGTCTATGGTGTGGTTTTTATGAGCTGTTTACTACTCTGGTCTTGAGATTCCCAAATGAAACCCTCTCAGTACAGTTTTATGAATGTAAACACACTATACAAATGTATACAGCTGATTATTAAATGATTACAGTAATAATTTGGTTATTTATTGCAATCCTGATCTATCCACCAACAGAACCAAATTAGGAAGGTCCAAGTAACTATTTATTTGCCTACTATTTTTTGGGGTATTGTGGTTTGGATTTAAGCTTTTTGATTCAGCCGAACAGGCCATTAAGTAGAAGAACTTAGAAAGAAAAAAATAAACATAAACATCAATTTCCACCACAGTAACAATATATAAAAAAAAAATCACAGACCTCCTGGCTTTACTTTACAGGGTCCCTGGACACACTTTGAGAGCTACTACATTATGAGAAAAAAGGGGTACTAAACTGTGGCATTAATACTCCTGGGGTTGTACCCTTATCTTTTGTACCTTTAGTATGTATATATTCACTTGGAAACATGGATATATTATACATTTTAAAAAATTATGGTACATAATTGGACTGTAATTATCTTTTAGAGTAAAGCATTAAAGATAAACTATTTTTCTAGGTAAAAGATACATACTGAAGATACAAAAGGTGTACACTTGAGGGTACCACCCCAGTGAAAAGAAAAGTTTTTAACACACAATCTTTTTAACACACCATACTATAATATATGTTGATGTACTGTTTTGAAATACAAGATAGTATGCATTTGTTCAGAGTGCTGGACAGTGGGGATATGATGCTTTACCTGTCTCCTAATTCCTGCCATTTTCCCCTGCTAGTTTTCTCTCGTATTCCTCGTTAGTGGACTGGTGATCCTTGGCTACTCATCCTCCATCAGTGGCCAGAGCACGTACCAGGCTGTGGTGGGGCACCTCTGTGGGCCTGCTATAGGCAAACTGTGTGAGCTCTGCTTCGTCCTCAATGTCTTCATGATCTGTGTGGCATTTCTGGTTATATTGGCAGACCAGCTTAAAAAATGTAAATAATTCAAGTTATTCATGTAGTTTTACCCAAAGTTCCCTAATGGTCATTTACAGGTGGAGTCGGTGATGTTTAAGTTGAAATTATTTTGTAAAAATTTCCTTACATTTCAGCAGCAGTGAATAATATATTCTGAAGAAGGAAATACTCAGGGCAATGCCATGCCTCAGGCACTATAAATGAGAGAGAAAAAAATTTGTCCACCACCATCCAACCAAACAGTATAAAGAGGTGTCTCTAATTATCTGTCAGTCAGGTTGCATGTGAATTTAGGATGCTCTTCTTCTTGCACTAGGATCCAGGATGTCTAGACTGTTCAGTGCCTGCATGGCTTTGGAGAGAATACTGAATAATGGATGGGCTGTATTTGTTTGAATTTTTTAGTTTCAGTGGTTGTTAACAGTCCTAAATGCTAAACAGGTTGAAGCTAAGTACTAAATTTTGTAAATGAATGTACAAATTTGAAAGGACAGTGTAGGCTTATGAAAAAAATCTAAATGGTGGGGATACCCTCCTATTATATCTCTTTGTAATAATATTATTGTTGAAATTATTATTGAATTTGGAGGGAATGCTTAGATTCCTAATAACATCTAAACCCAGATGCTTGGTGCAAATGTGACAGATGTGCCACAAACTCTGGCTAATGTTTAAAGCTATCATAGACTAGGTGCCAATATGCACTTGATGATAATTTTCTAACCTTTCACCATCAAAATTGATAGTTGCAGTAAAAACTCTTGTTGGGTAGCATTTTAATTGAACAAACTGCAAGTACCTTTTTGGGATTCAGCTTCAACATAATTTATACTCCCAGTCATTTTTTCAGCTTAGATATACAGTATATAGAAGAGCACTGATGAAAATTAGGAGTGTCCATTATGATAATATTTTGAATATTGAATATTGTCTAACCAATTATCTGCACATGCTTGGTACTGACAATTTTAAGGCCTCATAAATGGCTAATGTTTGTCCCTGTCTCTGTTGGCTGTGTGTCAGTGAGTATTTCCATATATGAGCTAATCACAGATTCAGCTGGGAACGCGATGCCTTATCACTGGTACACAGACCAGAGGTTTACGCTTTTCCTTGTGTGTCTCTTTGTCATTCTTCCTCTCTCAATTCCTAAAGAGATTTGGATACAGAAGTACACCAGGTGAGAAACTTTCATGGGATTTGTAAAAAGATAAGATTTGTAAATAATACTCATGTGTTCCATAGTATATTCTATTAATTAAGTAGTAATGATTAGAACAGTGTATGATGTGGATGGCATCATAATGAGAGACAAGCTTTTTCTATTATTGGTTTTATGTAGTCAGTAAAGTAAGCAAAAGCTGTCACCTCTGTCACTACAGTGAATAAAGAGAGATTGCCACTATTGAATCCAGTGATCAAGGTGTTACTAGCATATTACCAAATCCTTATGTAGACCACATCAGACACCCAAAAGAACATAAGATAATGGTATTCCATACATTTTTTACTAGTTTTGCACATTGTATGATCAATGGACCAATGGTCTGAATCACTGGGACTGGTTCTTACCTGCATTTCAGGCCCTTCAGACCTTTATTTAATTCTAACCAGTCAAATTCACTCAAATGCTGAATTCACTTTGTTTACTGTTTGTGCAAAGTGAATCATTTTTGGTATATGGAATTTTTCTTCAGCTCTTTTTGTGATTGAGTTCAGAGAATCAAGAGGAAACCCCTGTGTACGTGGGGAGAATATGCATGCAGAAAATGATCTTGTAGACTAATCATTTGCCACCATGTTCAGTTGTTCAGGGGGAGAAATTTGTGGTAAACACAGACATGTAAAACTAAAAGTAGCCAAAATTATGTTATACTGAATTGAAAGTTGTGCAGAAATACATAAGAACAGCCTTGTTTAAATACCCTAACATTTCTGTCTCTTCTTAGACATTTCTGTCTCTTAGACATTTCTGTCTCTTCTTAGACATTTCTGTCTCTTAGACATTTATTGTCCAGTTTTAAGTGTTTTGAAGTCGTTACATGGTTAGTACATGTCAGTACACGCTTATTGGTGGAATACAATAAGTGCTCTTCAATTGTATAAGTAAGTTTCAATTCAGTGTTTTTTTCTCAGTACAGGGAAATGTTTTGGCACATTTCCACAATTGCACATATGCTACGGATACAGTAGACAGAAATTAGATTGACATGCCAAAGTACTCCTTTAACATTGCTTGATATCCTTCAGACCTAGCATCTGGATGCACTTAGAAAAAACATTAGTATCAATGTATGTGTACATGTCTCAGAATGTACATTTTGCAAATAATTTGTCCTTTGTGTTATGTCATCTGTAGCGCATTAGGCACAGTAGCAGCCACCTATTTGACTGTAGCCATTGTTGTAAGATATTACACAAGAACAGTCCCTGAGGTCCACCTGTCCCCTTCATACAACACTGGGTGAGTATTTGGAATCATTTCCATTTCTTAATAAGACTGTGTAAGGATTATTTACTTGAAGATTAGAGATACTTGTTTCTGCATTGTTGAAAGACCTTTCCCCCAGTGCCTACTTTCGCGTCATTCCCGGTGTCACATGTATTGATTTTCTAAGAAATAGGCTAGGGGCACTGCATGGATAAATAACTAATTAGACAGACAGACAGACAGATAGTTTTCTTATGAAACACTGAGGGATCAGGGCAGTTTAACAGACTTTTTTTCTACATGTGCTGTGATATTTCTCCTGTTCTCCAGCCTCTCTGAAAGTCAAAGGTGTATGGGAAATCCATACACAAAGGTATTATTTGCCTCCGGAAAATTAGGGTTAAAGAGAAATTTCTGCTCAATGTTTTAATGTTTTAAACTCACTCTGTTGTTCTGGCCTTTTTCTTCCTAGGATGGGCTTCTGGGCTTCCATATTCAACGTCATCCCCACAATCTGCTTTGGCTTTCAGGTGAATGTTTTATGTAATGATTGTAATGTAATAGGAGTAGCAGTACAGTTTTCCATACTGCCATTTTACCTTGGAATGGCACCTTACACCTTGTAGTACAATACTTGTCTTGTGTATCCCAATTACTGACTTACAATATACTGTATTATATATATATATATATTACAGTATATGTATGTAGTACTCTTATTGCACTTATTTTATTCTATCATTTGTTTAATGTTTTATAATATAATATATTATAATTTTTATATAAATTGTGTGTTTTATATTTTATTACACGTAAGCAATTTACCTGAGCCTCTACACAAGCATTTCAATGTGCACGTCTTGACATACTGTGGAAATGATAAATAAACTTTGACTTGACATCAGTTTTCAAACAGGTGCTCATAGCTTATGCTACCCCTTTACCCTGCCATAATCATTACATTTAGAGAAAATACAATTCACATAAACAGTGAAAGCGTAATGAAATAATACGTTTTTGAAATCTCATTTATTGCTTACTGAGAAAACCAATGCACAGTGGGTGTTACCAAAAGTGTAATAAAAGCCAAGTGTGAAGACCCACGATCCCTCAACAATTTTGGTATATTCCACTTGCCAATGTGATTTGCCTTTTCACATATCATAGAAATATGCTGCAGAAAGATTGCCCTCTTTGATTTGAATCAGTTTAACTAGATTGACATTGGCCATTATTAATAAATAAGCTTATTCTCCTCCATGGTAAGACCAATTTTATTTTTTTAACAATAAATGGAGCCTATATGGAGGTGTGCAGAGGCCTAGTCATCCTTGTTTTATTACTTTAGTATGTAGTTGCTTTTGAGATCCAGAGAGTTTCCTGCAGAACTACATACTCATTAAATGTTTTTAGAGTGGTGGTGTTGAATGTCTTTGTTAGTTTTGTTGAATTTTCAGAAAACGTGCTTTATGTGAACAGCAGGGAAGCCATAATCTCAGCCAAAATTACGTAATCAGTTAAAACAGCGTATTGTTATTGTATGAGAACTCGGCAAGGCTATTGCAGTCAGTTAGATTTGTTGTCCCTTCTCCAGTGTCATGAGTGCTGCGTTGCCGTCTACAGCAGTTTGGGGAATAAGAAGCTCTCCAACTGGGTCATAATCTCTTTATTGTCTATGTTCATCTGCCTTGTTATCTACACTCTAACTGGTGAGGTTAGACCTTTAATTTTAATATAATAGCAATTATTTTGCAGCCATTGTGTATTTGTATACATGATGTACAGTATATATAAATATATAAGGAGAGTTTTGGCAGTGTTTATTTTTTTTATTAGATCATTAGAATTTTATCAGATCATCTGTTTGCAGTAAAGATTACAGTTTTAATTTAAATCAGGTTTATGGTAATTGTTTTGTTAGATTTTGTGATGTGTGGTGTTCCTTTTGAGTGCACGGTCTTGTATTAAGAACATTTCTGTTTTGAGTTCTTAGGTATCTATGGGTATCTCACCTTTGGGAGGAATGTTGCTGCTGATGTTCTGATGTCATACAGTGGAGATGATGTCCTTATGATCATTGCAAGGTTACTCTTTGGGGTCTCCATTATCACCATCTACCCCATTGCTCTATTACTTGGAAGGTAGCATATATAAAATGTGTCATAATAGAGTGTTATAGCTTTATAGATTTAACGCTAGGTATAACTGTGTTCATGAATATTGTTTTTTATGGTGCTATTGGACTCCAACACAGCGTTCCACCTTAATGACCATGATACAGTGAGGGGAAATATGTATTCGGACACTTTTTTTTGCTATTTAAAATACTTCCTGTGCATATGTCCACTTCAAATTTACACACATTTACACACCAAACCATATGTGGATACGATATTAAAAACATTACATTACACAATATTATTAAACAAAATAACATTATCAAACAATTAAACTCGAGTGGAAAAATCTACAGAGCCATCATAAAGCCCTTGAACATTTGTACAAGACCCTGTCAGTACAATTGGTTTGATAATATGCAGGTGGAAAATTCATGGAACAACTAATCTTTACTGGTCAGGTGCACCACACAAGATTTCGCAAAATACTCTCAGACTAATTTTAAGAAAGGTAAGAGAAGAGCCAGCAATCACTCGAAAAGAGTTGCAGGATGACCTGAAAGCAGCAGGAACAACAGTATACAGAGAACAATATGCAATGATCTGCACCACAATCATCTCCATTCCTAAAACCAACACACAATTCCTTTGCTAAAAAATAAGCACAGAGATGCATGTCTAAAAGCATGTAGACTGATAACTATTAGAACAATCTACTATGGTCAGTCGAAACAAAAATAGCTCTCTAACAATAATTCAGCTCACCATATTCGAAAAAAGAAGGGATGCATGTATGAGCCCAAGAACACAGAATATTGGAATGTAAAGTCTGTAGGAATTGGATTAAAAATATGTATGTTTGGCAAGGCCTACACATAGTTATTGGGGTTTTATGATAATTTTTGTGAGACCTTTATTCACATTATTTAATACTTTTCATGAATGCATGTTTAATATTTTAACCTTCATTTGAAACACTCAGAATAATAATTGTACATATTAAATGTCTCTAGTGGTGCATCGGTTTTTCCGCTGCATGTTTCACAGGTTGGTGATTCAGGATCCATTACTGCGGCACAGAGAGACTGAGTCTTACGAGACCTGCATCAGAGTTGCCTTGACTGCAGTGTGGATCATCATCACTCTCCTCATTGCTCTGTTTGTTCCAGACATCAGCAAAGTCATCAGCATTATTGGTGGCATTAGCGCATTCTTCATCTTTGTCTTCCCAGGTTAGACTGCAAGCAGTAGGTTTATACTGTGCTCATAGTCTCTTTCTGTATGCTGTAGCTGAATTAGTAGTGTGATATAACATATAATGACGAGGAGAATTGGCATTTTGCTTATGCTTAGTGACAGTTATTCCAACTGTGTCAGAGAATGAATGATGAGACATGTCTGGTCATTTACTGGGCATTTTGTTTTACAGTGTACTGGGTACTTCTGCTATATAATTTTTCAGTTCACCTCATCTTCAGTTTTCATGTGTTCAGAATTGGAATGCTTTGATTTTACGTAATCATTATTGTCTCTGTTTGCAGGGCTTTGTTTAATATTTGCCATGCAATCTCAGCCAATGTCAGCAAGACTCAGGTGAGATCGGTGAAAGACTGCCTTTGTTGGTTTAATTACAGTTTCTTTACACATTGCAGTTTGCCAGTAAGCGAGTCACTTGTCCAATGTACTCACTTGTTTTGTTTTTGCAGGTGGATTTTAATTGCATGGGGAATGATCACAATTTTATTTGGCACATTCATTTTTGGGCAGAGCACTTTCTTTGCCATTATGCAGGTCTTTCATAAGCTATGATTCTTGTCAGCATTTGAAACTCTACCTCTAAACGGAACTCTTCTGTTTTCAATTAAACATTACAAAAGTATTAATGTACCTAATTTTACAAAATATTGCTGGGAAACCCATGAGTATATTAATATATGGTGCTATAACATCTTTTTTATGGTAAGGTTTTATGATATGCAAAATTGTTAGTAAGGTGGTGAAATCCTTTGAAACAATTTAACAAGGCCTTAAAATCTTTGGAAAATAGTTATGTATTAAGCCTTAGTCTTTTGTAGCGCCATTGTCTTTATTTTTTTTTTTTACCCTTTTTGAAACTTTAGCTTCCCTATTGTTCCAAAATTCTGTTAGTAATAGTGTGTTGAATTGTGAAATTATGGCAGTGTACACCTTGCTGCTTTCACTGTTCAGCAATATGAGATTTCCATATAAAATGATTCTGTAAAATAAAATTAGGCTTTGGAGCCACTGTGACCCTGACCAAGATTAAGATGAATGAATGAATGAATGAATGAAAATTCACACTGGCAGTAAGATGTTTTTATTACAGTTTAATCACTATTATTATCACAGACCTACCCAAAAGATACAGAATAGCAATATTCTGATAGCGCTCAGATCCTAATGGGACTCTAAATGAGTGCTTTATTAAAGGCAGGTGTGCTTGAAGTGTAAACTTTTTAAGTCTATAGATACAAGACAAGACAATGCTAGCAGTAACTGTAAAACTTAAATACGTGCTTTGCTACGAGTGCCAAATAAAGAATTTGGCTTTTCCAATTAGCTCTAGATTGTTCCAGTAAAAGTGACTATAACATTTCTCATTTTACTAAACATTTCTCGATTCACTTATACATATTCCTTGGTTCCATTTTCAAATTTCCGAGTATTAAAAAATATAGGGTGTTAAATAATTTTGATGACCAGTGTATACACATACTCACTGGGTTCACGAGCAGGTGTTGCTATTGCTCATAATAGGAACACCTGTATCCTTGCTCATTCATGCAATTATCCAATCAGCCAATTGTGACAGCAGCACATTGCATAAAATCATGCAGATACAGGTCAAGAGCTTTACTTAATGTTCACATCAAATATCAGAATGGGGATCTCAGTGACTTTAACCTTGGCATGGTTATTGGTGCCAGACTGGCTGGTTTAAATACTTCAGGGACAACAGACTGTAGAGTCTACACAGAACGATGTGGAAAAAAACCAAAAAAAAACAAAAAAATCAGAGAGGAGACAAGTTTTCATTCACGTTAGACCTTTAATTCTATAGAATTACATCACTACATAATCTAGGTTAACAAAGTTAAGACAAATATAATATTTGCATCCCTGCAATAAGTCTCTACAATCAATTTTAAGAGAAAGCTAGTTTTTACGGAAACATACACAGGTATAAGAATTAGTGTTTTGTTAAACAATGCCATAAAAGTGCCTGTTCATACTTGATTTCTTATGTTTATGTATTTCTCAGTTCAGGTGTTCCTAATTTAAGTAATACAAAATTAAGAAATGCACAAAATCCATTGAAAGTAGCATATCTAAATACTACAGCAGATAAGTTACTGGACATTCATTGGAACATGCACTCACATGAGGGATGGGGAAAGTGAAGCCAAGTTTCATGGGGAAGGAAACGGCAAGGAATGTTCCACAGTATTGTGGACATTTGCTTCACCTTCGTTTGGACCGGTTCACATCATACAGGAGCCCACAAGCAATTTGACAAATTTCCATTCACAAATACATCAAGCCTACATGCCGTAATTAGTAATGAGGCTGTTTGGTTCGAGGTGGTGAGATTTTGATTGTTATATAATTCATAAGGATTAACAGTTCATTTTCATATCATGTTGTGTAAGTCTCTTTGTAAACAGTGAACTGTTCACTAAATTAGGTTATGAAATGCACAACAAAAGATTTATGGGAATTAGTGTTAGAGGACATGAGTTCATTTCACTCAGTATAAATGTTCCACAACCAATATATTTACTATCAATAAACAATCCATATAGTTCTGTTTTAAGCTAAAATATTTCAAGACTATTTTCTCTCAGCATGTCAGGTTTTGTCTAGATCTGTAAACTTCATTTAAGTAAACATTTATTACACAATTCTTTCATTTATTTGATGCTGCTGCTCTGGGTCTCTGGTTGTGCACTTTGCCCAAGTAGATTAAATACTATTAGCTGAAAACTGCAGATCAATTGGCCATTACACCCTGCCGGATATTAGCATCCATAACATGTTAAAACCTTCAGCTGCTGGATGTTCTCAGAGAAGCAGAGCAATGGACCAGCAATGCAATGCATGTTTGTGCATTTGCAGTTTACCAAACAGGGATTAAAATTACTCAGATTTCTGTTATTGTAACCAGAGATTACTAATATGTATACTTTCATTTTCACTGTTTTGATCCACCCAGAAGCCATAAAACAGTCCAGAGAGTATTACATACTATTCCTGAAAGCAACCTTAACAGCATTAAGGAGGACTGCTATGATATTTCACATTCTTTGCAGTCAAACCAACAGCATGTAAACAGTAGTTACAAAAGAGAGGGAGAAAGGGGAGCAGAGATAGAGGGAGCTTAGAGAGATCATGGGAGATATAGAGGCTTAAGGAGAGGGGTATATATGAAGGGAAAGAGGAGGCGCGTGGCTATTCAGGTGTAAGATGAGGCCTTCCACCCTGGCCGTCCACACTGGCTCCAATCAGTCTCGGCTAAGGCTGCACCAAGCGGCTAGGAAGAGCGAGAACAGAGTGCATCAGAATCATTGTGGTCAGACTTAATATTAGGTGTTTTTAAATAGTATAGACATAATTTCAGTGTTTTACTAAAATGTAAATGTATACTTATGTACTTATAAAAAACTTCAACATAACAGCCAGTGTTACATGTGCGTTTAACATTATGAGATAAGAAATACCGAGTAATCACAGGAAAATTGTAATATTAATTATGCAGTATGTGTAATTAAGGATGTATGAAGCAGATGTGCAACTGCATTTCCTAAGTTGTGCAGTGAGTTTTGTAAAACACTGGACTAAAATTTATCAGTTAATACTTAATGAAGCCTTCCACAGAGAGAATAACAGCACAGAGCCTTTTCTTCTAGTATTTAACTAAACTGAAAAGCACTTGTAGAGGATCTTGAATACTCCTCCACACAACATTTCAATCTCTTATTCTTAAGTTTTGTAAATATAGGCTTCCTTCTTTAATTCAGACAACAGGTTTTCAGTAGAGTTCAAATCTGGAGACTGAAATGGTGTTTCTATTTCTGTTTATTTACATGTAAGTTTCATGTCACTTTCTTGTAATATATTGGTATTAGTGGAATTAATAATGCCAAAAGAGCCTATGGACTAAATGCAAAACAGCTCCAAATCATAAATGATCCATCACCATATTTTACAGTGGATGCAGTCCACTATTTTATTCCAAATATCCCATTGGTATACTTATGGGTTGTTCTGAGAAAAGGCTAATTTCATGCAACTCTTCCAAACAGCTTGTTTTTGTAGACATGGTATCTAATAAGAAATTGTGATATCCCCAAGATTCAACTAAACTGTGCAATTCTGAAACTTATTTTTGGCTTCTTCCTTGCCTCCCTCATTATCCTCCTCGCTGTGTGGGTCTTCTGTGCATCTTCTTCATCTTATTACTGTTCCAGACTTTTAATCATGGCATCAGTTGTGTTTAATGGTGTTTTTAAGAGTTCCATTCCAAAATGCAGAAATTAGGGATTTTTGGTAATTAAAGATTTTTTATTTCAGGCCCACTGGACAAGAATGTTTTATTCTTATTCTATTCTATTCTATTCTATTCTATTCTATTATATTCTATTATATTATATTATATTATATTATATAAATTTACTTACGCACAAGAATTGTAAGGACACATACATATACAGTATGTATGTATGTATGTACAGTCGGGTCAATTTTTGTAATTTTGACTCTGTACACCACCACAATGGATTTTAAATGAAGCAATCAAGATATGATTGAAGGGTAGAGTTTCAGGTTTAGTTCATGTGGTTTAATAAAAAAAATATTGCATTAACTGTTCAGGAATTACAGCTATTTTTTACATAGTCTCTCCATTTTCACAGGCTCAAAAGTAATTGGACAAACTGACAATTATAAATATAAGGACTATTTGTTAGTTACTGAACATTATTTATTACTTGTTGAACATCTGTGTAACCAGCCCTTCTGGTACCATCCATGCCACGGTTAAAGTCACTGAGATCACATTTTTCCCCTATTCTGATCTTTGATGTGAACATTAACTGAAACTCTTTAAGTTATAACTCTCAGTCTAACTCATTTCTTTGAGTTAGACTGGTTGTATTTGCATGATTTTACACTGTAAAAAATCCAACTTGCAAATTGTTAGCTCAGTTTAAAACTGTAAGTCAAGTGGACAAACTTTTGAGCACAGTGTTGAGTTTACTTATAAAAACTATTTAACTGCATGTTGATTACTACTTTGTCCACTGAATATAAACAACTAAGTTGAGAGAACTTAATATTTTGATTTCTAAGTTCAACCGTTTAACTTCCTGTTATTGCGCATGCGAGGTCTGTCGTCCCGGTAACTTGCACAGGGTTTCCCTCTCCGATTACGCTGACGAAGAGAGTGGATTTCGTCATCTGGTCGAGGTAAGTTTTCTTTTAACGTTATTATTGAAATTAAGCTAAATAAACAGCACACCTAGATTATAAAGTGCAATATGTTCCTAAAAGATTAAACTCATTCTATAGCACGTGGTTATATTTTCAAATGAGCTCAGACAGCGAGTTAGAGATCTTCATATACTTAAAAAAATAAAAAGTTGAGTTAACTTAAAAAAATGAAGGCAACCAGCTGCAAAGTTTTTTTGAGTTTACTGAACTTCAGGACCTCTGTCGTTGTGCTTACTCGTTTCTTTGAGTTAGATTGGTTGTTAGGTGAACTTACTGAGGAAGGTATAATTAACTTAATCAAATAAGTTTAGTGAACTTTAAAAAATGATTTGGCACAACTTCGACCACTGAAGTTGAGTAAACTCAAAAATGCTTTGCAGCTGGTTGCCTTATTTTTTTAAGTTAATTCAACTTTTTATTTTTTTCAGTGTATGCATTGTGCTGCTGCCGCATGACTGGATAAGTGCATAAATGAGCAGGTGTACAGGTGTTTCTCTTCACGTGGGTGGTGAGTGTATATATAAATATATACAGTCGGGTCCATAAGTATTTGGACAGTGACAAAATGTTTGCCTCTGTACATTGCCACAATGGATTTGAAATGAAGCTATCAAGCTTTAATTCAAGGGGTTTAACAAAAATATTAACCATTTAGAAATTACAGCCATTTTTTTACAGTCCCTCCATTTTCACAGGCTCAAAAGTAATTGGACAATTGACTGATACGCAGTTTCATGGCTAGGTGTGGCCTGTTTCCTTATAATTTCATGACAAATTAAGGAGATAAACGGTGTGGAGTTGATTGCAAGTGTTGAATTTGCATTTGGTAGCTGTTCATGGGAACTGACATATATATAACATTGCTCCAAAATCATCTCACATGGGTGTTCAACTGGCTTGAGATCTGGTGACCAAAAATGCATAACTGTATATGTATGTGTGTGTGCAGTTTTTCTGATTGTTTGAGTGAAAAATTTGAATTCGACAGACAAACATTAAATGTTGTCTTTTTTTGTCTACTCTGAACCTTTCTACACATTGTATCTACCTTCATATTTAAAAATAACCTCTTACATCATTTGTTCCCCTGAAAGCCACCTGGGTAACATAAAAATACTGCACTACAAATAGCATAAGTGTTCAGTCAGTTCTCAAGCAGCCTCACCTGGCACAGCCACAGTGGACATGACCTCAGGCTGGCACAGTGTGTCCACTTTCACATGCTGGAAGGCCTTGCAGGCTGCACTCTGGAGGTGTCTGATGAACAAACACATACAGAAAAGAGGTGAACAAATAGTGGCCTATGTAAATATGCCTACTTTTAATAATAGATAGATAGATAGATAGATAGTGTCAAAAATTAAAATATAATTATTAAACCAGCAAATGTTTGAAACAACAGAACGCAATATGAAATGAGTCACACATTGCACTCACAACTGAGACTATTCCTCTCTAGGAATATCATACAACACATTATAACGTTCTGTACCTAATTTAACCATTAGCTTCCTCTATTCAATCTGCTAAAATCTATGTTTGATTAAATTATTAATAAAGCATCCACTGCTGGAGAGCCAGAGAGAACAATTCCTCTCACAGCACATCCCCAGAAGCATCAATAAGTCATAAAACCCCTAATCTATAGTACAGTAGGTAAGCACTGCGGATAACACTGCACAACAGCACTGCAGAGAAACCAGTTCAGACTTGAAAATGACTTTAGATTGTTATGGACAAGGTGTTGGACAAGAGAACAGACACTGATACAGATTTACAAAGCAAGTGGGGAACCTTTTCCATTCCTCCTCCCCATCCCAGAACTCATACACAACGAAAGAGAGGCCGTCAGGAAGCCGCACTGCAGTCACGCTGGAGACAGTGAGAGAGAGAGAGAGAGAGAGAGAGAGAGAACAGAGCAGGAGAAAAAATCCAACATAAGTAGAGTGCAAAACAACTAATTTTCCTGCTAGGATTTAATGTAATGAAACAAAACAGTCTATTTATATTTTAGTTAAGTAACTTAGAAATGAAATTCTCCACTGGCAGTACTGACACTAAGTCATAATTTATAGTCCTATGCAAGACTCCACTGGATGGCAGTAGTTCTTTGTATTGCATGCAGCTTACATCATATGTGTAGATAAACCTGACAGTGTGTATTGACCGCCTCACAGCTTTCATTAGAGGCAGTAATCCTGCGGCTAGTGCTTACAGCTCTGTTAATAAAGCACTGCACTACTTTATTGAACACACCATGCTGTGAATGTTCTAAATTAGCTTTATCAGACAACACCTGCTTAGAAAGAGAGCTACTGGACTGGAAAAGCTTTTGTGTGTGCACATTTGAGCAACATCAGTGTGACTGAAATTTATGAATCCTTCATAAACTACAGTTTATGAGTGTCTTTCAATTGAATTGAACATCCCACCCAAAAACACTCTTAAGAAGGTAAAGAAATGAAATAAACAAGATGAATAAGATGCCGAAAAAAATGTTAGAGGGAGAATGTGTAAAAGGGGAAAGACCCAGGAAATGAATTACATGTCAATTCCTGAGTAATGAGAACTATTCAGAACCTGAACATTTCACTGATCCATTATTTAGAAAAATGGCAGTAAAATATTCTGTCAAAAACCTTAAGGTTTTATTAGACCAGATCCTTGAGGATAACCTCTAACAAACAGTACAAAATATTCCAAACACAAATATTCTTCTTCCATGTCCTTCTATAAATATTTTATTTGACAAAATGAATAAGATGCACCCAACTGTGATTTGTACACAACTTGTTTACAGCCATATACACATGGAAATGGCTTTGAGACATTAAAATGTATTTCACACAAACACAGACATATGCTAAATTTATTGATTTGAGGGAAATTATTACAAAAATTATGAAATACCCCAAGTTAAGTGTGTTTCTCAATCTCTGCTTTTGACTGTCACAACTGTGTAAGCAGTTCAGTAGATGTTCCTGTTTGGAAGCCCTTGCAGATGCCTTTTCAGTATCTATTCCATAACTTAACAAAGCACACCCTTAATTCCTTCTGGTTTGGCAAAGTCATCTCATAAACATGTTTTATGTGGAATTTTTCAGTTTTGGTCATCAGATGCTCCTGGCTGGGGATCCCTTGTAATGAAAGAAATACTATATAGTGTACAGCAGGCCCTTGGAGCAAATTAAGGGCTTTGGAGGTTTGTTGTATTACTTCTTCAATTTTGTAAATGTGTCCCAACTTTCAATCTGCAACTATTAAGACTATGTACCATAATTAGATGATTTAAACTAAGCATAAATTCTCTGCTTGTCACGCTGCATAGATTTCAAGGTTTCAAAACCACATCAAGGTCACAGAATTACTTATTAATTCCTCCTTTTTTTAATCATTAATTCATGAGCTAAAATAACATCTGGCCAAACAGTGTTGCCTCTGGTTACCGGGCACCCAGTTTCACTGGAGTCTTCGTCTGGATCAAAGGTAATGACAGAGTAAAATAAATAATATCAGGAAATGACATACACAATCATTTGATGGACTGCTTACAGATTATGGACAGTTTACAAAAGAAAAAATAATAAAGAAAGTATTATACACAAGATAAAATTGGCTCAGATCATTAGTACATAAGTGCGCACACACACACTTACTGGAAACAGTCCCTCTGGGCAGAGACATTCTTCAGATACTGCTTCAGAGCCTCACAGAACTCTCCCAGCTGCTTCTGGGATACCTTCATCTCTTGGCGAATCAGGTAGAGGGACTGCAGGGTGAAAGAGGGAGTATATAATAAGGAAATATAACACATTAAGGAAATCAGTGGCATAGTGCTTTTGAAACTGAAAGAATATAAAGAATCAAATTGGCTAATGAGTGCCATCTCAAATCCCAGGCAATAATAACTATGCTCCCTGATGATAAGGTTTTATGAGGCAGCTCAGTTAAATGGGTTTAAAATGTATCTCATTTGTTAATGCATTTGTTTAAATAACATTCTAGCCACACCTCTTGAATTCTCCAGAGAAAAGAGCAACTGTGAAAAAATAATAATGTCTATGAATAGGAGATTCATAAGTGCACATAATAACAAAAAGGTTCTTCAAGAGCAATTCATTATTTACTGCACTGTTTAGAGCAAGAAGACTGTATTAGAACTTGTAGTTCCCACTATGCCACTACTTGCAATTATAACTCTATGAAGCTAAATGGGGCAGCGAGCATGCTGCCCCATAATTGCACAGCATCTAGAAACGTGACCAAATCATTGGAACATCTTTCAAATAGAAACATTCTTTTAAATTGTTGGTCACTCAAAAGAAGTACTTGATATTTCAATGGAATTTAAACTGTAAGGAGTTGAGGAACTAGGACATCATGAAGATTAACATTTTACGCACTGCCACTGTTTATAATAATGCGAATAAATTCACCTATATTCCAGATATTTTAATTTGTTAAGATGACATTTTTGCAGTGTGATGACTTGTGGCAATTGAGTTGAAATCTGCACTGATGCATCCCTACTGGATATCACCTAGATTGTGAATCCTCAAATAATGTTCCAAAGTAACAAAGAGTAGTTCTGTTTTACAGCACAATTACAAAGGCTAGTTTCCCCAGGGCCTGGACAAGAAACAAACTGAATCCTGAAAGTATAAACTGTGAAATTTCATCAACAGCACTATGCAACACAACACACCTTAAAATGCAATCAGGAAAACTCTATTACTGATCCCAGCCCAACATCAGTCACAATAACCACATGCCCTTTTTTAGGAAGTAGAAATTCAGTTCAAGCTTGAGTAAAACAAAAATTTTGTGATCTTTTTTCCCTGATATTTAACCACAGGATTATTTTGAAAGGGCTCAATTTGGACTGACTGGCTTTCATTAATTTGTTAGTTTTCTTGAACAGCAAGGAGCCATCAAAGGCTAGGCTAAACCCCAGTGAGCTTGTCGGACTGTGTGAAGATGCCTCATAAAGTAACCATAAACAATCACTGCGCTCAGTGGGACATCTTTGTAGTCTGTTAAAACCCTGAAGGCTCGCAAATTACAGTTCATAATATTTTTCACATATTTCATATTCTTCACCTTCTCTCTATAGCTTTTTCTTATTGAATTATCTGACTGCAGGTTGTATTTGCCCAGGATTTGCATATTGCATAGAATGTTATATGCTATGCTTTATTCAGGACACCTGCAAACAGACACTACGCTGAGTCTTGAGCACTGAGTAATGGGAATTTTTTGAAATTTTATTTCCCCTTCTCAGTGTATGAGGCATGTCTATGCTCTATGCTGTCAAAATGTATATTCTATTTATAAGTAAAAAAAGGTTTATGGGACTACAGCGAGTTTTTGTTGCATTTTAATAATGCATGAAATTAAGCTGTCTGAAAGTGGCTCTTCATGCTTTGAGCTCTATTGCTAGTAGAAGTTCCTGTGGGTCTATATTGTGATGTGTACGCTGTAGCGTGTGAGTGGAACGATGTACTAATGTGTGAGATATGGTCTACACTGGGAGTCGAACACAGGGATGCAACCTCAAAAGAAGAGTATGGAAATTTCAGTTTCCATGGAAACTGGGGAATACCATCCTCCCTCTTTTTCTTTCTCTCCCACATTCCACCCATCTCTCCTGCTCTTGGAATGGTGTGTAAATCACAGGTTCATTTCCCCCCTCATAATCATTTGCATATATTTACATACTGAGCTCCCCTTAAACAGGATTAAAGGGCTAGACTTGGAGAATGGAATGGGTTGAACATTGATAATGTAAGCTTGCATCTTAGGCAATGTATGTGCTCTTTCTGCAGCCCTCTCCATGATAATGGCCCTAAATGAGCAGGATGGCTTTCAGATAAGCTGTTATGTATCTCCCTCCAGGGTTTTCAATTTCTCTCTCCTTCTCACTTGCTCCCCCACCAACCTCTGCCAAGCTCTTGCTATCTCTCTCCCTGCCTCTCTCCTCCTGTCCTTTCCTTTGTTCTTCCTTCATATCGACAAGCCTGATGATGTATATGCCTGCATGCAGGTCTAGAAGAGGCATGCATGGAAACCATTAAAGCCAGTGAAACTTAGAATACTGCATAGTGAAGCCTTGAAAACTTGCTGAGGCTACAGCTATACACAGCAGTGAAGCCATAAAAGACTGTCAGAACGTTTACTCATAAGCTTTCCCTCCCAGGAGGAGCTTGAACAGAATATAGGCCTGGATAGCCTCCTTATCAAGCAGATTCAGGACTGGCATTGACAAGCTGTCCAATTAAAAGGGGGGCTATCACGTCTCAGGGTGTTTAGTACACCTGCTTAATGCCAGAAACAGGTTCATGTGGTACATCTACTGGGGTTGAGAATCTTTAGGTGTGGGCGTAACTCATCCACAGCATTACCTGCACTGCCTTCAGGGTGGTAGAGGTCTACACAGTAGGAGTGTAAAACTGAGCCACTCTGGGCTTGGCACTGAGAATGCAGCACTAGTAGCTGGGGTTAGTGCCCAGGGAGGGGTTCAAACCCACAATCCTGAGATCAAGAGTGCCATGCTTTACCAGCTGAGCTAGCCAGGTGCCTGGGCATGGCCTACATCACAATGTTTTTTTTCTCACTTTCAGTAACCACTTTATCCTGGTTAGGGTTGTGGAGGATTCGGTGGGAGTGAGATGAGATGCTAGACCATCATAGAGCACCATCTACACACACATTGACACCTAGGGGCAATTTATAGTAGCCAGTCCACCTACTGGCATGTTTTTGGGAGGTAGGAGGAAACCAGAGAACCAAGAGGAAACCCATCCAGACATGAGAAGAACATGCACAGAAAGTCCACCCACCGGAGCTCAGGATCAAACAAGGACCCTGGAGCTTTGAGGCAGCAACACTAACTGCTTTTTTAATTAAATGTGAATCGTACCATTATGCCCCTGGAAACGCTGGAAAAACACATGGATGCTGAAAAAAAAAAGTCAAACCACTGATGTCTTTCAAAACAATAAAGTCTTTACCAAATCAACTTCTGTTTGTAGTTGAATACAGAAGCCACTTACTAATATTTCTATCAGATTTACTTTAGTTTTGGGGTTTTGTTGCATTCCAGAATGATCAGAAAATTTTAACTGGACATCCTGTCAGAATCTACTACAACGCTGGGAAGCAGTGCTACTGCTGCTCCTGTCATTATAATGCCTGTATGACATTTCAGTAAGATTTTCATTTAGCAAAGATGAAGAATGATGAAAAGTAGAAATATGTTGCCCTGGGCACAGTGTGTGGTCTGTGTGGGTTATATTGAGTGGCAGCTCTATAAATATTTCTTTTGTGAATTTCGAGCCAGTTTGTATAGAAATATGATAGAAATATGTTTTTCTTTGGAGTTCAGTAAAGCAGTAGTTGGGTCAGGCTACTGGAGCCAACCACAGAAGACAGACAAACAAACAAACAAATACAAAAACAACAGGGTGTCTCCTATTTTTTTTTTTTTATCTGTATTTGTATCTGTTTACATTTCGTAACATTATCTGTCCTTTCTGAACAATGTATTCATATTTGGTCACCTCTCTACTGAAATATAAGTAAAAATGTTTATGAAATATTCCTTTTATGACTGAGTAAACACAATGCAACAAAAAATGCATGCAAATATATTCAAATAAGCCAGTGATAGCTGCTGTGAATGCTGTGGCAATTAAGTGGGATAACAGCCAAATGTGCCACAGGGCTATAATTAAGCAGCCACTGAAACTACAATCAGCAAAGTGATAGAAATCAGCAAAAGCTTTTTTAATGACTATGAGGCAGTTTAACTCAGTTTAAGGCATGACCTTCTACTGTATTGCATGGTATTTTATGTTTTACAACATGAAACATCCTTTCATTTTGTCTCGTGAGTTTGCCAAGCATCAATCAAATTAATATGACACTAATGATCAACAGTTTTACATCAAAAGCAGTTGTTTTTCCACTCGCTGTGCATTTACAAGCATTACAACATCAGCCTCTTTTTTTTTTTTTTTTTTTTTTTGTTTCAGATGCTTGTAAACTCTTAGATGTGAATAATAAAGCAACTTTGTCAAAATTGTAAAAAATATCCCTTAGGTCCAATCTACAACAAATAATCACACACACACACACACACACACACACAGCTGGAGCCATCATGCAGCGCTAATTCTATTTGTGCCGCGACAACTGAGTGTAAAAGCTAACAAGGATTAATGGGGGTAAAGGAAGAGTGATTCAATTTCCTCACAACCCTGCATGCACCACATATATTTGCGCAAATCAGAGGCAGGATGCAGATAAGCTCACTATACATGGATCTCAGAGCTGTAGTTTGGGTGGGGGAGCAGAAGCGTAGTTGCACTGCTGCTCCATTAACATGTATTTTTTATCAGCAACTGTGCACAGTGCTTCCATGACACACCAGCTCTCTACCATGCTAACCCTGACATACCAAAGAGCATCAGTTCTCATAAACAATCCATCATTTCTGACACAAGGACGGAGCACATATGCTGCAAATACAAAAGGATAAGTGAATGTATAAATCGTGAATTTTTATCCTATTGGTGGTGCAGTGAACTGGTGTCATAGTGCATGACCTTCACTGAGGTTTCATTTCCCATTCTGCATTTTGTAAAGTAAGTCATGTAGTTTTATGAAATTCCAACAATCACACAACCTCTGGCAATTATCAGGCCTACTCAAAATGCTAAGAACCAAATGCCTATGCATATCTTTTCCTCTAAGAAGGGCAGAAAACTCCTTTGGGCCAAAAATGCAATTAAAGATTGATGGAATGCGCTGTCTGTGGACCGCAAAAGCAGCTTTTTGCCCAGCACTTAGAAGGTTGGACTGATAATGTACCAGGTTGCTTATGGCTCTCATGCTTGAGGTTATGGGGAAGAAATGAATGTAGAAGCATTCGATGATTGTATGAATGGAGATAGATCTGTAATGTATTCCTCAGACACGGCAGGTCAGGTGCTAGTGTGTGTCACAGCATGCTAGGAGTTGCTGTGTATTGTCTTCAAATAATCTGTGTACAGCTCATAATGCTACCACCAAAAGTAGGATCTTACAAATCTCATGCAGCCAATTAAGTAAAGTCCAGGGGAAAACATCCACATAATGGATGGATGGCATGTTCTACATGCATGAGGTTTGCCCCAGTACTTACTGCGCTAGCTGTACCATCAGTGTCGGTTAGCCGCTGATGCAGGTCAAACCAGACTGTCTGTAACAGGAATAAAGACAGAAGAACCACTCGTGAAATCAGTTTTGCTCCTCAGTTGTTTTCGGCTGCAGCTACTTATCCACACAGACCCTGAGGTCAGAGAGATAAGTGCATGCTTTAACCATAAGCGCCTTCTTTCTCAGTCTGGGCACAGAAATGGATCAAACGTTAACAAAATAGCTTCTCGTAATACAAGCTTCCCGCTGCCAGGTGGTATTCTAACAGAAATAAATAAGTTCCTTTCACACTCTCTTAAACCCTCATACCCTCTAACCTCTGAAAGCTTTTAATTCTTATATTTTTACTTATATTTTTACTGTTTTATAATGATAAGATTGAGATTGAGATGCAACTTAAGATATGCTCCATGAAAACATGCTATGCATATTTCATTTATTATTAATAATTATTATTAATTATATGATTATTATGCATTATTTTTTGCAATTAATTAACTTATGTGTAACTATCAAAGATGAACTGCTGTTCAACCTCGCTTTTTTCAAATGCATAAAATTAAGCTGCAAATCAGATGGTGTTAATTTTTCTTCCAATCTCTCTGGTTCAAACACAACACACACAAAAATAACTTGTATTGTGAATAGGAACAACCTATATAGGAAGCAAAATAACATGTACCACCCTTAATAATGCTACTGATTCATATTCAGGCCTTGCAAGTCTAATGCAAAGTATGCCATTGGGAAACTGCATAATAAACTTAAAAGTCAGAGTATTCCTGCAACAAGCCTCTGAATACATAAGTAATAATTCATGAATTATGAATTCTATAAAGGTTATGCACAGTCTTGACCTAATAAATGATTTGTTCAATTTTCCAAGAATGTTTGAGCATTACTTACACTTCAGTTCTTATCAAACAATTTTTTTAAGACAGATAAAGCTTATTATCCAGATTTTCATACTTGGCTAGAGAATAGATAGGACACATATAACAACTGACAGACAGGATAAGTATTAATTACAGCTTAATCACTATTATAACTGGACAGTCTATTTCTCATCAGATTAAAAGGTCCCTGCTTCCCTGATTACTGTTGTGTTTAACGACTCCTGCAGGCTGGACAAAACAGATTTGTTGCCTAAACAGACACATCTGGATGACCCAATCTCCCCCTCAGTGAGGTATCTGGAAGCATGAATTTGGAAGAATGAAATCAGATGGAAGTAAAGTCTCACCTATATCATGCTGAATATTAATTAGGGTTCTTATGATAGGAGCACATAGGTAAATCACTGACAAATGTTATGCTTATAAATTTATGCATGTAAAAATCTAGCTTTGTCTACTCTCTCACCATGAGAAGCATTTTCACACCATTATATGAATGGAGTGGATGGAGACTAAGATCTACTGTCAGCACTCCACTCGAAGAGAGCTGAAAGAGCTGAAAGCATAATGGTTGCTAATGACGCTATATATCTGCAGAGATCTCTTGTAGAGGCCGGAGATGATGGCTTATCCATCATGTGGTGGATGGGTCAGGATGGCAGTCACTGTGGGGGTGAATGGCAGGAGATCCAGGGATGGAGGTCTTAAGGATGCCACTGCGGGAAGTGAAGGAAATGCGTTTTCCCCGAGCAGTGGGATTGCATTATACAGATAACAAGAGCTCTGTGATGAGAGTGATGCCTCATTCAGCTGTAAGCCCGAGCTGGTCAGGCTGTTCCTCTCTAACCCAGTGGTTGTATACCATCATGTGCTATGATCATTATTGCAGAAGAGGGACTGATATCCTGCTGTACCCATTTATGTGGCAGCAGCTTGCATGGGTTGATTAACTCTTTAAGCTCATGACTTACTATAGTTATTATTCATCTTAAAGCATATTACTTAATATGTACTATGAATCATTCAGTAACTACAGTGAAATTAAAAGGAAAGATATATAGTTATGAGAATGAGAACTAAGAGTCTGAACCCATCAATAAGGCCTGGGAGTATAAGAAGTATATGAAAGAGCTCAGAAGAGCTTCACTAAGATGATTGATTATAATCAAATTAAATGATGAAAATGTAATGTTTCTGAGGAAGAGTAGCTAACAGTCAGTAATGAAGCATTCATTTTTCACTGAGGTTGAGAAGTAATTTCATCAAGTTTTTTGTTGTAATTATACGGAACATTTTTGTTGCATTAAACTACAAAGTTTAACATGTACTTTGTCCTAACCAACAGTTCAGAACTTTTTCATACAAGTATTAATTTATACCATTTGGATTGTATAAGTATCTACACATCAGCAATCATCTTGTTGCCACATTATGGTTTCCAAACATTACACTCGTGCATGGACTAAAATTCACTGTGGAGACATAGTGAACTTACTATTTAAAAACAAATTTAACTAATGAACTAAAGAAATAACAATGCTCATGCCAAAATGTTGACATGGGCTCATTATACACCTGTGGGTAACACATCTGTAATTCTCTGCCTTTGAGAAATCTTCACAGAAACATTTACACAAATAAAGTCAGCCTAGTATAAAGAAATTTGTGGCTGCTGTAGAGGATGACCAACATGTCCGCATTACTGCATGTCCATGTTTGCATGCCTATACTGTAAATTTTAAAATAAAGCTGACAATTTTAACAGAGAGACTATGAATGTTTGTAAAAGGAAAATCATATTTACTGTAAATTGCACTGGCCCCCATCTCCCCCCACCCTCTCACTACACATACCACCTATCTACACAGCAACACTAAATTAGATATTCACAGTCCAATCAATCCAATTAATCAAAACTGTATGCAGTCTAAATATTAGAGAAAAAAAATCAAACAGCTCTCTGACTACTCTTCCATTATGTAATTTTTGAGATTATATTTTCCACGATTCCATAAAAAAATCTATCTCTATTGCAAACACTGACTGCCTCAGGCTTGCAAATTTGTTGTGCCTAAATCAGTTAATGAAATTGATTTACTGATTTTATATAATTACTTAAACTACTGATTATTTATCCTGGTGCAAAATTTTGCCTCTCATTTAACTGTTTGTTTCACAGCTAAATTAATACCATTCGAAGACAATTATTTTCCCTAATTTGAGTAGCTCTAATGAAGAAATCTTAATAAGACCAAAACTTTTTGCTTTGACACATGATTTAGAGGCAAAAATAGTGGAAAGTCTTGGATATTTTGATCACAGTATTCTCAAATGTATATTTCCAATTGAGCTACATATGTGAGTAGAGCTTAAAGTTTTATAAAGCTTCAGGATGAGTCCCTGCTCCTCAGAGACGATGCCATACTTTCAGACTGCTTCTGTGAATGTGAAATTAGCTTTGTCTAATCTCTCAACATGAGTGATTGTCTGGTTATTCTTAGCTTTGAAAAGAAACTGCTATGTCAGAATCTGCAGGATTAACTAGGGACCACATTAGCCATGGTGCTAAATGCATACATGCTCTGGGAACCTTAGCTCCACCCTATTACACTTGAGATGTTTTTTCAGTAGGCTATCGTTTATCATGTTATCATTGGCAGTGCTTTGTTAGCAGGTCAGTATACTGGTACGTAATTGAACATGTGGGTATCTGCACGCAGGATTTGACCTTTTATGGTGGTGGGAATTAAAGTGCTACCTTGTTCTCCAGGCGTCCAATCAGCTCAGCCAGACGGTTGATCTGCATTTCCAGGCCTTCTTTCCTCACCTCGACAGGTCCTGAGAAGAAGATACAGGCATTGTAGTGTACTGAATAAAGGTATACATAATGAATGTCTCCCATGTCTTCCTGTTAAACTCTTAAAGCAGTGTAGCAGTGGAACTTGGGTATGTAACATTTATTACTTTCACCAGGCATTATAAAAATAGTCAGGGCTTTTGAGGACAATGACTATAGTTATATTAAATGATGTTTGTTTTTTTACACACAAGTTTATACTGATGGTTATTAAAGTGCATAGCACGAGAACAATACAAGATACTGTGCTTAAACAGGAAATGCTTAATACAATTTTCATGACAGGAAAAAGCATTAATGACATTAACGACCAATAAGCACCACATAACCATCACTGATGTGCAGGACAGGGAAGGATAAAAAAAACAAACCAGCCATAACAGTAAGGTGACTGTGGTTCCTTTATAGACAGTTATGAAGTATTGAATGCAGTTGAACTAAACTCTCTCTGGGCAAGACAGTCTTTGTTATGGATGGTTTTCATAGTCTTACATGCTGACCCGAATTCTACTGAATCCCTTAGTGATTTTACAAGAAGCCTCAATTTCAGGCAGTTTAAATCTTAGAACATAACACGTTTTCAATTTATTTCATTTTTTCAACTTTTATTGTAAAGCGCTTTAAATAATTGACATTCTCACAAAATAGTTTTACAGAAATCCAGGTCTAGATATAGGTTCCTTATGAGCAAGCCAGAGATGACAGTCGTAAGGAGCAAAAATCCCTGAGGTGGAATAAGGTTGAAAAGCGAATCCATCCTCTCTTGGGTGACACCAGTGATATTTTGAGAATAAAGTATAACAGTCAAACAGTGACAAGGGAAAGATTCCTATAAATAATGAAGTTTTAGTCATGAGAAAACAAGAAGGTATTTCCAGATATATGTTTTGCCAATTAAATAAGTGTGTAGAGGTGATTCACAAACATGAATGAAAGCAGTGTCATGCAAGTAACATGTAACCAGTAAACTGGGTCAAACTTGTGATTGCTTAAACTGAAACTGGAGTTTGGAAAAGCTGGTCTAACTTTAGCTTCTTTTCAGACTGTTCTACATAACAGACTTGTTACTGTAAGTCAGCCATGCTGATGACAGCCGTCACTGTGCATAGCTGCAGTAACATACGGTCAGACGCATAACAGATGGAAAATCCTCACACTCATTTTCTCACATGGCTGTAGGCATGCTGCAAAATATTAAGGAACACACATGTGCCATTAATTAACGCACCATGTCAAAACCAGGGCTGTAATGAGATAATTCAGGATTTCGACTGTCACAATTACATGTCATCATGCTTTAAGCTCATGAACACACCTGAGAGGCAATGATATTCAAGGCTGAAAAACATAATATCAAAAACTCTAAGAGTTGGAGCTTATTTACTGAGCCCTGTTATGTACTGTTGCATGGGAAAGCATCATCGTAATTAACTCAGCAAAATACCAGCTCTGCCAGGATTCAACATTTATCAGAAGAACACTGATCTGCAATAATCACCATCCACTAAAATGGCTAAACTGTCCCTTCACCTAACCATGCTGAAGCAGTCTAAAGATATAGCTGACCTCTTAACAACTACAGAGAGGTAGTATAATCTGTCTCCTGAATGAATGACTGTTTGCAGAATGCTCTGAAAGGAAATAGAGAGATGCAAAAGGGTTCATTAAGGTACGCCAGTTCTACCATTTCAATACAATCAACTACTCCGGAGCATTTCAGACGCTCAGCTAAGCGAAGCTTTTATATGAATGGTCCAGGATGTTGTGCCTGAAAATGGAAAGCACATGTTTAAATTTAGCAGCTCATCTAGTAAAGTGCTGTCTGATCAGTGAAAAGACAGAGAGAGAAGACCAATACGAGAACTCTGTCATAATGAGATGATGAGCAGAGAGAAAGAAACAGGGATAAAAATGAACAAATTAAGACGGGAAGCAAAAAGTGACAAAAAGAGATAGGAGAAAGGTGAATGTGCCATGAATGGAACAAAAGTGAAAATTGGTCAGTATTTTCTACTTAGTGATCAAAAATGACAGGCCAGACCAAGCTTTCTCTAAGGTGCAGACAACTGCATGAGCAGCTACTAAAGTGAACAGGCACAGCTTTATATGTGTCTGGGGAAACTTAAACCTCCAGCCATCCTACACTGGTGTTACAAGAGACCATTTAAATAAAGTATGTCATTCCATGAGTACTGGCTTATTGAGCATGACAGCTTTACCCTGAAAAAAAAAGAAGTAATTGAACCAGATCACAATAAATTACTGTCAATAAAGAGACCAAAGCACATTAAAGCACATCACTTCTATCAGTGTTTGCCTCAATCTGTGCCTACTCAGAAATTTCACTGATATATTTAGTGTCAGTAGATAAAGTGAACACAAAATGCTGAACTCCATAATGCAGTAGAGTAAAAAGAACAAGCAGTGGATGATCCATATTAATCAGGCAATCTTCTAATTATCACAATCCCTATGAGTTAAGAGCATGCAAAACATGAAGCTGTGTAGTGCAATGAGTCCCTAGGACTAGAGGAGAAACATTTGCTTATGCTATACTAATGAAATAGCAGATAAAACCACTACAGTGCCTTTCAAATATATAGTCCTTTTTTCTTGCAGGGTGAGTATTGTGGTATATGGATCAGATGGGATAGAGAAAAATTGCATATCTCCCAAAAGTCCTTTAAATACAAAGACCAACACAAGACAGACACCACTACAAAACAGATTATTTTGTTATCCTTGACAGAGAGGAGTGTAACTGAAATTCCCTTCTCATTTAAAATCCCTTAATTGCTCTGACTGCATATTACAGTGTATAGTGTATGGCTGCTGAACCTACAGAAAGTGCTGACTTGACGCACAGGAGGCTCTGTGCTGCTGTGGACTCCTAAGAATTGTTACACTACTAAAACTGCAGCCCTACTCTAAAGCAGGAAGTGTGACAAATGAGGATACTGAAAGGGAAACTGTGGAGACGATGGAGTTTATCGACATCCAGAGCTAATGTGGTTGTTAAAAAACTGACACAATGCTTCAGCACTCAGACAGAATGTAGACAGACAGACAGATAGATAGATAGATAGATAGATAGATAGATAGATAGATAGATAGATCATGTAATCTCAGTATAAATACACCTGTTCCTGGAAGGCCTCCAAGTTTGTCAGAAAACATACCTAAACAAACAGCATCATGAAGACCAAATAGCTATCAAAATAAGTTTGGAATAAAGTTCTGAAGAACTATTTATCAGGCTTTGGTTATCAAATTATTTAAAAAAGGAAATAATATGGCACAACTGCAACTCTGCCTAGAGGAAGCCGTCCACCAAAAGTCAGTGATCAGGTAAGAAGGGCATTAGTTAGAAAAGCAAACAAGATGCCAAGAGTAACTCTGAGGAACCTGGTGACTTTCAGAGCTCAGATGGGAGAAGCTGTCCACAGGACAACTATAACCCGGACACTTCAAAAAACTGGGCTTTATGGGAGTAGTGAGATGAGAAAAAAAGCTATATGAGTTTGCCAAAATACATCAAATAAGTTTCTCTGGTATGATGAGAGAACTTTCTGGCCTTGGCATAAAAATGCTACATTTGGTGGAAACCCAACACTGCTGATCACCCTGAGGACACCAGCAAAGCATGCTGGTGGTAGCATGTTGGGATGGTTTTCTTCAACATGGACTGGGAAACTGATAAGGGCAATATTCAAGGCAATCCTATAAGAAAACCTGTTACAGTCTGCAAGAGACTGGTGGATGTTCACTCTGTGTTCTAGACTCTGTGGCAAGTATGGCTTTTGGGGGGGGGGACTGTAAATGCCTGGTGGATATACCTACCATGTCTGATTTTTTATTTTTTATTTACTTAACCTTTAATTAACTGCTTGAGACAGCATTAGAAGATGCTTATATGAGGGAGAATGCTGCATGTGAGTTATGTATAGACCAGATCCATCTCACATTTCAAACGATTCTTAGATAAAATGTACTCAATAATTCTTTGTGCATTTCCATTACCCACCACCTATAAAGCTTCTCAGACACCAAGTCAATTTCTCTCTACCTGTGATCGATTAATTGAGATTGTCTTAAATGGGAATAAATGAAGTGGCTAGGGAAAGCACTACATTTTAATTTGCACTCAGTTTGATTTATGGATGAGATGCTAATCCCAAACACTGCAGTGATGTATGTCTGACATGACACATTTAAAGATCTATTCTCATTATTGCCACTTCTGCTGACACAAACATTTATATGGTTGAATTGCTCCAGCTTCAGAGGATTTTAACTGACATAGTGATATCAGCTCAAATGCTCAATAGACTCTCATTATATTCTAAACCTCCTGATACAGCCTTGGACCTGCATTCAAATGTTCAAGTGAAACACAAACACACATACACTGGCATAATTTGCAATGAACATTTATGTCAAGAAATATCAGTTTGACCCAATTACTATAAGTATGTATGATATGTATATCATACATACTCACAGTAATTATGTATGATATGTATATGAGAGGCAGTCCTTAAGAGAGGACACCTCACTGCAATATATTAGAGTTCTCCTTCATTTTATCCATTTGTGTGGAATGTTAGACATCACTGTCCTACCTGAGCCCACATTCAGATTCCTCATGCTGTCCTTGGCACTAACTCTGTTATTGGGTGGGTAGTCTGGCACTGGAGCTTCATAGTGCCTCTCGGTAACACGTGGACTGGTCTTACTGTGGTAAGATCTAGGTTAAAAAAGGGAACAAGAATTATTCATGACAAATGTAGAAACTAGCCCGAGCAATGAATCAGGCTAAAAAGTTGCGTGTACCAACACAAGCAATGACAATTCACAGAAGTGCACAACCAGGGATGCCCAGTTAACTACAATACCACATTAAACATACTAAAATTTAGGCATCTTTGACTATGAGTGAGTGTATTAATCATACTGATTGATGGGGTACCACTAATTACTGCCTACATACCATTCAAGAACAGGATAGATAGAAGTTACCCTGATTTAACTTAATGCCAAAGCAGTTAGTCACCAGTGCTCCATCCATGAGACCTGTAGTCTGTTTAAACCCACAGGGAGTACCTGGCAAGGGAAGCACTACACTAATACTATATTGATAGTAAGACTGGATGATTCATTGGCGTGAATGCACAGACTATGACAAATTAAAGGAAAAAATACACAAACCACTGTGTGATCTGAAGAATCTTGATTTCTGCTGCAACATGCAGATAGTAGGGTCAGAATTTGGAGTACAGCATGAATCCATGGACCCAACCTGTCTTGTGTCAACAGTGGTGACGTAATGGTGTGGGGAATGTTTTCTTGGCACGCACTGAACCCCTTAATACCAATCTAGCATCGTTGCATGCCACAGACTATCTGAGTATTGTTGCAGACCATTTGCATCACTTTATGGTCACTCTGAGCAAAGAATCAGGCCACATTTCTTATCCTCTTGGATCTATCTGCATCTTTTGATACAGCGAGATCAGTTATCTGATCTCACAGCTTCTTGTACCATGTGCTATGTTAATGACAGAGGACATCCTGGAGTCAGCATGCATTTCAGCATGCCTCATAGACATCTCAGTCTGGATGAAAAATCGCCAGCTCTATAACAACCTATTGAAGACAAAACTTCTCATCTGAACAAAGCATCACTGTCAAGCTCAGTCTATAATAATTTCTACCATCAAGGACTGCCAGGATTGTTGAGACAACAATCGATGACCAATTGGACTTCATAGCCCCATTGCAATGATCTCTAAATCTTGAGGCTTTACTCTGGATACCCTAAGGAAAATCAGACAATACCTGCCAGAAACAGCTTATCTATGCATTCACCATCTCATGGCAACTCCTATTGCACCTCTCTGCTGTCCAGCATATCAGCATCCATTGGTAACCTCAGATAATCCAAAACACAGTGGCACATCTAGTGTGCCCCTTACTCCGTACTTCATCTCACTTCACTGGCTGTGTTGCTGTTCGCATGTAATGTAGCAGCATCAGCTTAAATACCTAGGGGGAGTTACTCATCAGGGTCTACATTCCATTATGATTACTATGATCTGCAAGTGAATGATGTACTGTAATACCACTACCACACTGTACTAATTCTTAAACTACATTTTGTAATGGTGGAATGAATTAGCCACTTTGTATGCCCTGCACATTGCCATACAAATTTCAAGGAACATCTGAAGATTTAGCTCTTCCATGAGCACTGATGGAGAAACACTCTCATGCTCTCTCCAACTTAGTGAGTATACCTTTATTTATACAGCTTTTTTTTCTTTTGCCATGCAGTTACTGTATTCTTCATGGTTACTCTGTCTTTGACAACTGTCATTGTACTGTGCATTACTATTATTACATGTTCATTTTGTATCATTACTTTTAATAGTACTTTTAAATGGTTTTCTCCATTTTTTTCCCCCATTAGATCTGCCTACCCACCTATCAACTCCTTCCCACCAGCAGCTCTCCAACCATATGACTGCAGCGCATGCTGCTTCACAGTGCAGCATAACACCCTTGCAGGAAAGCGTTATCTACCCTCTTCTGCATACATGACCTCACTGGTACTCACAATTGGCTAGTGTCGCTGTGCTTGACAGGGAAGACAGAGAATGCCATCCCTTGAACTCACAATCTCTTGACCATAGGGTGAATCATTTTCTGTTGTGCCACTAAAGAGCCCAGTTTTAATGTTTCTGACTTGTTTAACTGTAGCCCTGTCTGTTCTTCCTACAGATATTTTGTACTTTTTCTGTAAAAGTAAAAATTTAGTTCTGCATCCCCTTCTAATGCTTTCTACTACTTTAACAGTAAAATGAATAATATCCTGCTGCAGATGTTAATCACTTCGGATAAAAAATTGTGTGAACTTGTATTTTTTTTTAACCTACCATATGCCAGAGATTAATAACTCACCCCGGAGGGCAATGCTGTTCATCAATAGCATCCACTGCGCTCTCCACAGAGTTGAGCAAAGACTGGATTTGATTGGCTGATTCCTTCAACAAGAAGCGAGTCACAAACTGTTCAATATTAGTTCCTCTTTCATACACCTGTTAAAAAAGACAGAGAGTATAAATTAGAGAGAGCGAGTGGGAAAAGAAAACAGCAGCAGAATCAGCACTTTGCAGGGTGTCTTATGAATGCATGCATATCTAATGAGACCTTGCCTGAGTCTCAGCAAGCTCATCAGTGAGTTGCATTCCAGCAGAAGGCTTTTAACATAATGCCATATAACTGAACACAGACTTTGTAAATGTTGAGTACAGCAGATGGTGAAATAATGGAAGTATGGATGGGAAAATACAAGAAAGTCAACTGAGTATGGTAAGAAATAAAAATGAGATATGAGAAACTGCAAAATTATGTGCCATTTTCCAGATTATAATTGCTTGCTTGATTGCTATGATGCCTCAAAAGTCAAGGAGCAAATTCTAAAAGGTCTTTTACTTTTGATTATTTTAGAACTGCAAAAAAACTTTGACAAGACGCCATTTCCGCTGCTTCACAATTAAGATATTGCATTTTCTTAACCATATAAAGATTGTGTGTTATTATGTTAACTGAATGAAGTTTCTTGACTTGCTACTTGTGATTACAAGTCTATTACAGTGATTGACTACAATGGAGTATTAATATATTTCTGACACCTGACAGTCACAGAGCATTAGAGTAAAGCTGTATTTCACTACTCTACTCATGATTGCAATGCAATAAAATGGTGAAAACAGAAGACAGTATTTACAGTTATCTTATATTCAGAAAGAACACACAATTATTACACAAATAATAATAATTATAATCACTCATATTATACAAAAGATTCTGTACAATGCCCATTAAAATAAACACCATAAGGCTCCTATTTCTAGGTTATTGATATTATTCATGGTTGAATCATCAGGTTCCACTCTCACATGACATTCAATAATCCCTACAGGAAGGGGATTTCACATTTCACTTTCCCACTTGGCTAGACAAAGACTACAAAACATCTGACAGTGGAAAAAGTAGTGCCAGTTTTAATCAGCTCTAATGGCTATATAACAAAATACTGAAGTGCAAAGATAGCATGAAATAAAGAACACTGAACGCACTGACACATCTGATGACTTACAGTACAGTGCTATGCAGACTCATGCTGACTGTGGTTTATAAAAAGAAAAAATGGAAAAGAAATGAGGAGGATAGAGAACAATATAAGTCTGGGACACCTGGCTAGACAAAGAGTCAGTTAGTGTGTGTGTGTGTGTGCGTGTGTGCAATGGGGGTCAGCATGATTAATGTTAGTGACATGCCAGGTCAGCAGTTCTGCATTGCGTTTTACTACTACTGAAGGTTTCACACACATCAGCAAGAAGTAAAGCAATAACTGGTGGTAATGCTAAATGCAGATTCTTTGAGGGGAAAAAACATCAATATAAATGTGATGGGTCACAAGGATTGCAGGTTAAATAAGGTTTTTATGCAGAAAAAGCTTATATTTTCAGGTTCTGGTCAAAAAAGAAGCTTTCGTATTGTGTCAATATTACTGTGAAATTCAAACAACTAATACAGATTTGAACCATCCTATGCAACCTAGGATTATGCATTTGCTACTTCGGAAAAAAAAAAAAAAGCTGTTAACTAGATTGTTGCGCATTACATTTCCTTCTCTCAGGCTCACTCTTCTCTTTTCTGCCTCTTTTCAAATTTTAATGGTAAAAGTGTGAAAAGAGAATTCTCAAGAGCAAAAAATTATGTGTGTATGTGTGCAAGCTTGTGCACACTAGCATGTCCCTGTATGTTATAATTTAACATGTGTGAATCATCACTCTTGGCTTATGCCTGAGTACACGCATGCCAAGTAAAGTTTTAAACAAATTTTAATATAGTCTAAAATGTATTGTAAGGTATAAGCAGCTTTTTAAAACAAGGTTTTGACAGTCATCATTTTAAGGATTAAATCTATATGATATTTGGAGAACATGTAATATCATTATAGTCAGAAATCTGAGATGTCTTTATATAAGTTAGGATATAATAGGATTTGAGTTCAAATGGTGAAGCAGAGCATAAATACTATGTTTCAGGACAAAACAGGGGTTTAATGTGTGTAACCAGTGGCTAAATGGATTTAAAATGGGACCTATGGAGCTGAATATTAATGAAAGCTAAACAGAGTGCAAAAATGTAGAACATAAGCCATTTGTCACTTCTCTAGCAAAATATTTACAACACTCCTTTGTTTGTAATGATTTGGGAGGATTACTGAATAACAGTGAGTGACAAGGTGGACTACACACACAGTTGTGTTGAAAAGAAATGAATGACTGATGTGCTTTGCCAAGGGAAGAGGTTCATCCATTATAAATAACTACTGCACATGTGTGATAAATATTACAGAAGTAGCAGCAATGTCTTTGGGGTAATACAGTGAGCTGCTTTATTATGAATGGGACTCTGTTTTCATTATTAGGGCTGAGCCAAAGGGGACAAATGGTGTAATTCTAACGTTTCACATGTTAATTAACTAACTGAATGAAAAGATAGACTGAAACGAAACTGAACCATCAGATGTTCTTTTAACTTGAATCTTCAAATACTTAAATAGGATTTGAATATGATGAAGGACAATAAGCAGCTGATTCTCCATTAAACACTACTTCAGCCCTGTCCTCTATAGCTCCTCCTGAAACAGCGCTAAGAGTAGGCTGTTAAACACAGCCAGGGCTCTGAAAGGTTCTGTAATTTCAGACAGCCACTGTATTTGCATCTGTGAGGAAAATAATTTATCTGTGGGACCTACCTAGGGTTTCCATTCATAATTCAGAAATTAGCAAATATGCTTTTAAAATAGCTGTTAACAGCAGACAAGCGGACAGATGTTGGCTCCAAAACACTCATGACAAGGAAGTCCGACCATAATCGAATATTTTATTATTTAAAGGTGACTCAGTAGCATGAATTAGCTTTACGTTTAACGCTCTTAGCTTGCAACTTACCAGGGATCAGCCTATATCAGTAGAGGGATCAGTAGAGTTCAAGATTATGCTTGGAATATGCTGTTTGCATGAGTTCTGCACAGGCCTTCTACATATCACCAAACGGTGTTGCTAAGAAACATATTGACTCCTGTTGCTAGGATACAATTAATTGGTTCATGTCTGAACGGTTATGTGGCATCTAAGGACCAAGAGAATCTGTGTCTTAATATAGATGAGACAGCACAGATATGCCTGCATATCCATTTAAAACGATGGCACACCTGTGTTTTTTTGTTGAACAAACAAACATATATGCTGTGCCCTAAAAATGTGCAAGGTGCAAGCACCTGCACTTTCTTTCAGAAGTTGAATCTGAAAAAGCTGTTCAGCTGAGCAGGGTTGATTCGTTCAAAACTCACCAGTATTTTAATGAATAGACCATTAAAAATAAAGCACTGACCTTCATATTTGTGCATTAGTTGCCTTTGTCTTTCAGGTGATAATGTAGTATTAGAGTTAAAAGGTTCTTTAAAGTGAGCTTTAAATGGTGAGAAGTGTGTTAGTGTGGCAAAAAGTGAAGTGACATGTAGCCAAGAATGGTGACCCATACTCAGAATTTGTGCTCTGCATTTAACCCATCCAAGTGCACACACACAGTAGTGAACACACACGGAGCAGTGGGCAGCCTTTTTTACTGCGGCGCCCGGGGAGCAGTTGGGGGTTCGGTGCCTTGCTCAAGGGTCTCACCTCAGTCGTGGTATTGAGGGTGGGAGAGAGCGCTGGTCATTCACTCCCCCCACCTACAATCCCTACCGGGCCTGAGACTCGAACCCACGACCTTCAGGTTCACCTTCGGGTTACAAGTCCGAGACTCTAACCATTAGACCACAAAGCTTCAGAAAGATAAGGAGATTCAATCCTAATGACATTACGTAGTCTGAAACCTGGAGTCATGGCATACAGTAGTTATTCAGCCTGGGATACATCCATTCAAATGCTGGTATTGGAGCTGCTGAAGCTTTACAGGCTGGGATCTAGAGCTAGCTGAAAATGAAGGTCAGAGAAGATGGTCTTTGGTTTTGTTTCGTGTGTGTGTATGAGAGAAAGATAGATGACAGTTGTGTGTTCAATGTGTATATACTACAATGTCCTCCAGAAAAACTGGCACCTTTCCTAAAAATTATATTATGAATTTAAACATAGTATAGCTTTATTTAATTTTTTTAAGGAAAAAAATTATTTTAAGTAGTGCAAATTTCTTCTTAAAAAAATCGGTTTCAGAATGATTGACACCCTTGTAAAAATATTTCTTCCCAGCAGCCGCTAGTGACCATAGATTCTGTTGGAGCAGGACGACATTACTAACAACATAGCCTCCAACAAGTCGAGACTATCACATTTGAGTTGTGCTATAGGCAATACATGATGTGCTACAAAACAAGATCTTGGTGGCAGCAGAGTATTATTAATGTAGCCCAATTTGGCAACGGTGTCAATAACCATCTCATCTGCTGCTTCTCCTCCAATGAAAAGTGAGTGTGAGGCAGAGACTATAGTGTGTTTTTTACAGTTCACATTTTTGACCGCTAGGTTCAATAAAGCTATATGGAAGCTAAGTGGGGCAGCAAGCAGCCTGCCCCACTATTGCACAACATCTAGAAAGGTTAGCAAATCAACAGAACATTGGTTATATCTGTCAAATTGTGACTTTTTAAAATTGTTGGTCACTCTTTTAAAAAGTCAATTTGTGACTTTCTAAAATCATTGGTCACTCAAAAGAAGTAATTAATATTTAAACTAGAGTATAAAATATATGGAGTTGTGAATGAGGACTTGATGATATTTTAAAATTAAACAGCTGATATAAATGGTGTTAAAATATTCGTTAAACACCTGCCCCAATGGATAAGCCACCTCTGTCCTAGAGAGAATAACAGCATTGAATCTTTTCCTACAATGACACTTGCAGAGGTATGTTTGTCCAGTCCTCCATAAATAACATTTTAAGCTTATTTATATTATTGTCCAGTGCATGTGGAATTCCCTCGTCAATTCAGACAACAGGTTTTCAGTAGAGTTCAACATTGATTTTGTGTTTCTTTAACCATTTCTGTTTGGTTACTGGAAGTATGTTTGGCTTATCTTGTTGAGACTTCTGTCCATGGCCATGTCTGAACCTCCTGGCAGAGGCAACCAGGTTTTAGCAGAATTCACGATGACATTAATCTTCAAAAGAGCCCCTGAACCACCAGCCACAAAACAGCCCCAAAGCATCAATGACTATTTAAAAGTTCTAATTATTTTTGTCAGAACAAAGGCAAATAGTTTCTACTATTGTTTGAGTGGAATGTTTGATTTGTTGTGTGTATACAACTATTTTTTTTTCTAATTTTATGAAGGGTGGCAATAATTCTAGAGGCCACTGTATGTGTGAAAGCTTTATGTTGTTTTTAAGCCTCCATGTTCTGGAGCATGTGTTATTAGGACTTGGAGCCTGTGCAAGAGGTCTGTGTAACTTCATTTATTTTAGTCTAAGTATTCAGTTTTTCAGGACAGCTTGGACACCTTTTCATTTGTAACCTCATCCATTTTCACATCTCTCTTCTCTTATTTCACACAGTGTTCTGTGGCACTCTGTCCTGACAAGATGTGGTACAGCTTTGGTGAGGAGTCACTAAAGCTTATTGACCCATTCATTGGTAACAGAGGTACAAAAAGAGTTCTTCACCCCAAGGTAAGGATGTAATACATAAGTTACATTTCCATGCTTCAACTATATCCCCCTCTTTCTTCAGACAGGCATACAGTATAATATAGAAAATAGACATGGACTTGAACACTAAATAAAGCAAACCAAATAAGCCAAGGGCTTAGCATGCTAGTTAGAGGGTTCTTGAATCTTTTCTCACTTCTGTGCCCTAGCTCTGACCAGCACCATCTGTGTAAAGATCCTACGCAGTCACAGTTGGTAAAGTTTCATGGTAACAGATGGCAGAATTAAATGAAAGGAAACAAAACAACACCAAACAGACAGGGCAACTCTTTGCAGTAGGAATAATAAGCTACACTTTGCAGTAGGGATGGTGCTCTTAACACACAAAATCCCTGATGCCCCCATATGTCTTTGTGCTGTCTTTATCAGTGAATATACCTTTCATGGAGGCATAAAAGAAAAAGTTCATTCAATGTGGAACTAGTCACCCATCAGCCTTTCCCCCACCATTTAAAAGAGAAGCTTTTATGAACAAAAACAAACACTAGTGCCTTTCATTTACTGAACAATGTTAGTACAGAAGATTGACAGTATCCTCTGCATTGCAGAATGACAATTTGTGTACAGCAAGCAGCATAATTAATTCCTCATGATGGTACTTCACAAACATTTTTCTTTTAAGGTCTTTTTATTCTGATCCTTAACTACCTTCACATTAGCACACAGGAAAGGTGAGGACTAAAGATAACCCCATTACATGCTTATCAATCCTGAGCCAATAAAAATGCAAGAAATGATCTCAACAATTCTCAACATGCAATGTACATCCTATTCTTCAAAAATGCAACTGGCCACATTCTCTTATCTTGTCCACAGTATGCGATGTACCAGCATCTGCATAACTGTTCATCTCTGATCGGGAGTGAAAGTATAAGCATGGCAGTTCAAAAAGATGCATCTAAAGAGACTTAGTCTTTCCCCCCTACAGTCATGACAGGGAACATACCTCTTATACTAGAACAAATAAGAATTTCAGCAGTTTAATGGTATTCATCAGTACATGGACAGTGATGGAGAACCACTGTACAATAAATATGAATCTAAATTCAAACCACGAATGAAGCAGGAAGCATTGAACAACACTATGCCTGCGTCAGAGTCAATACATACGAAAAACCTTAACTGTATTCGCCTCCTACATTTTCAAGCCATTTATATTCACAAAGGATAAGCTAGTGTAATTACAATCATAAAGGCAGAGTAATCTGTAACAATGATATGGCTTTTGGTTAGCCTGCAAGAGAATGCAAGGCAGCAAAACTGTCTGAGTGCAGGAGCTTTTTGTAGCCTTGTTTGAGATAACAATTATGGAACTGGCAAATTCAGACAACACTATATTTCAGTATAGCTAGGCCAGATATTGAGCAGCGGTTAAATTGAGATTTAGTAGGTGGGGAAGCCCTACTTATATATGAGTGCCAACAATGTGGGAAGATTTCAACACTGATATCATGTTCAGTATAGCTGTTTCTGGTGCTTAATATAGCTAACAACTGGGTGGCCAGACCTTAGGTTTTCAAGATTTCATGTTTATCTCCTTTTTTTGTTTTTGGCAAGAAATATGATACAGTAAAGCCTTTAAACTAGAACTAGAACACAAATGATCACACATGACTACAGGAATACGTGACTCAAGGAATACATTTTGCAATTTTAAAATGTAAGTGTTATTATTCACAGCATTATCATCATCAAGTCATAATAGGATATACATTTTCATTCCACTCGAGTAGGACAGCAAAAGCTCAGCTCTGCTTGTCGTTAACATAACAAATATACTTAAGCTCCTCTACATTGTGCTCTCCCCTGCTAATTTAACCCCTGGTGATGACGTCTGAAAGATTATGAGCATACAAATCCAAAACATATCACCCCCCCCTAAAAGCCTCCACTCTTCCGGGAAGGCTTTGCGCTATATTGTGGAATGTGGCTAAGGGGATTTTGCCTATTCAGCCACAGGAGCATTAGTGAAGTCAGGTATTGATGTCCAGCAAGGAGGCCAGGCGCGCAGTCAGCGTTCCAATTCATCCCTAAGGTGTTCAGTGGGGTTGAAGACAGGGCTGTCTGTCAGGACTCTGATTTAACTCAATATTTTCACATGCTTAAGAGCTTAATGAAAGTCTAGCTCATCTATATGCTCCCTTAGTCCATTTTATTGGGCATATAAACAAAACAGAGACTTAAAAGAAGACAAATGAGTATAGAAATTACTATGCAAGCACTTTTAGCCATGATTGCTGTAAAAAAGCTGATCCAGGAACTGCCACAGTGCCAATCCTCATTGTGCCTCAATAAAAAGACTTCTTTATAAAGGCAGTTTGTTTTTCAGACAGGTTGCAATAGATCCAACACTTACTGGGAGCAGTTCTTTAAAGGAGAAGTCTGTATGGGGAAATCTCTCTATAAAGGTAGCTTTCTATGGATGTAGCTCTATAAGAAGGCAAATTTCCACTAAGCTCTTTATGAAAACATGTTTCTAAGGAGGACGTGGTCCATAAAATCAGCCTTCTATGGATGCAGCATTTTATGGAGGCATCCTTTCATGGAGGCAGTTCTATAATGAGACAGCATTCAGTGAAGGAAATTCTCTAAGGAATCAACTTTTATGGAGGCAGCCTTGCAGCTTCCCATTAAGGCAACTTTCCACCAAATGCAGGTTGTAGGTTTCCATTCAGACAGTTAACAATGAAGCCTTAGCCTTAGCTAGGTTTGGTCTTAAAAAAAAAAAAAAGAAATTGATAAAGTGTGAAAGTCAGTAGTGAGCAGATGACTTAATATCAATGGGAACCAGTCTCAAGAGTTTCATTGGCTGAATATGACTGAATATAAATTCATCCAATCATCTCAACTGATAATTAAATTCTCTAAAAACACCATATATTAGTCCCGCCCTTTTTACTGCTGCCTAGAACTGTATGTCAGATGATGATGAATAATGCAGAAACCATACAAATACAAATATTTCTGGAATTCTTTATATATATAGATGGTGCTATAGTTATCTAAACAACACTTTGCTCCAAATGGTGTTTAGCCAAACTGATGCTATGCTACAACACACTGTGTTTGATTGGATAGAACGTGGCAGGACTTTCTAAAAGCAATTAAAAAACATGCGACAGTTTGGGATATTAAGCCAGGCTCATTAGTGCTGAGGATAACACATCCACTGCGTAACACACAGATTGAGAATTCTAACTTTACATCCATATATAGCCTCATGAGTAGAGCAAAACTGGGGTGAGCACTAAAGAGTAAGGGAAATAGGGAGGGGTAGTAATACATTTGTTTATTCACACAGATTCTTTGGCTTAATCTCTACATACGTTCAGTATCCAGAACAGGTTGCTTAATAGCTAAACAGCATATGGTTGCTGCATATGACTGGGGAAGTAAAGAATGTGTAAAATAAAGTTTAATTAAAAATGAATATGGCTCCTCTCTTAAACCTTTTAAACTTTTATTTTATTATTATTATTTTGTTCCACCCCTTTCCATCTGGCCAAAGAACAAATGCAACAATCTGAAATGATTCAGTCAGAAGTGGCATTTACAGGCAGGCAAATCAGAAATAGTAACACCTGCTGAACCAATCACTTATAAAGAATTTAGCACAGCATGCACCGACAACTGCCACATGAAAAATGGTTTGAAACAGGGGAGGTCCAAGACTGAAACCGTGGAGTGGAACAGTGACACATTTCAGGGGATCTAAATAAGCTGCTGCACAACAGATGCGCACACAAACAAACAAACACACATACACACACACACACACACACACACACACATGCACACACAGAATAGTCAGCTCCAGAATTACTGCCACCCTTCAAGAGAATGGGCAAAATGTATCAAATAAGCATATACAAAACAATTCAGATTTTCCACTCAAACTGTTGGAGACACTACTTCCAGACAGGTCCGTAAGTATTTGGACAGTGACACAATTTTCATAATTTTGCCTCTGTACGCCACCACAATTTCATGACAAATTAAGGAGATAAAATATCTGCTTCAAGCGTTGCTTGTGCATTTGATAGCCGATTATGGGAATTCTCTATATGTGGTCCAAAGGGGTGTTGATGAATTCTTTCCTTGGTGAAACCCCTTCACAACATCTAGCCAGGTCACGAACACTCTCGAGGAGGTAGGCGTATCATTGTCAAAGTCTACATTCAAGAGATGCCTTCATGAATGTAAATACAGAGGGTTTACCTCAAGATGCAAACCACTGGTAACACTCAAGAACAGAAACACCAGATTAGACTTTACTAGACTTTTCCAAGAAAGCCTGGCTAGTTCTGGAACAAGATTCTTTGGACAGATGAAACGAAGATTAACTTGTACCAGAATTATGAATATTGTGTCACTGTCCAAATGCTTATAGACCTGACTGTACTTTTCTCTTATAGTAATCATTCTCATAAAAATATAATTTTATTAAAATAACAGCATTTCTCTCAAAAATATGGATAACAAAATTATTGACATATATTTCAATTAATATTTTTGCTATTAGTCTATAAAAAACATTTGACCAAATATGAGGTTGCACGTATGTAAAATGCCATCCATCACCTTCGGTCAAGTAATCGATATAAAAATGCAATATACACAATATAGTGGATTTTTAAGGTTGTCATGTTTAAAATGATCTATTAGACACCACCTCCATAACAACAAGCTGTTTGGGAAGGTTGCATAAAAAACAATGAAAGCAACCCACCAAATTCAATACTGATGAGGCCAAAATGCTTTTTGGTCATGTACACCATCAGCACGTTTGGTGACAAATGGGCATTGCATACAGTGAAAAGCACCTGATACCCACTAAAATATAGTGATGGTTCACTTGTCCATTGGCATTTGTGATGATTGGTAGCATCATGAAATCCACTAAATACCAGGATATTTTAACTCAAAACCTGGTTGTCTCAGCCAGAAGGTTAAGACTTCCACATAGGATATTCAATATATATGAAATTATATCTGGTGATCATAATTAACGAGTGAATGAAATGAAGGAATGAAATTACAGTAAGTGACTTAGTGCTTCTGTTTTCTCCATGGGTTATACCAAATATTTATTTCAAAGTTGTTAGTACTGAAACCTGTGTTATGCATAAATACTGGGCTACTTAAGAAAATCTTTTGGAGTTTGGAAAAATATTGTGGTAAAATAAAACAATACAGCATCTCCACAAATTTAAAATCAAAATGCCAGCCATTTTATATATCATGTCAGTAATTCTGGAGTTGATTATAGATTTTTAATCCCATAGACAGTTATCAAGATAACAAAACCCTTTTCCTTTTGGTATTACATTTTAAGCAGTTTGTACTCTATCATAACAACAACCATGTTCCACAATACGCCTCCCCAGTAACCCCATTTTCAGTACTGAATCTCCAACAAGCCACAACTAGGTCAACACACAGACCACAGTAATGTAAAAAGCCACAGAAGGGTATGGAAGGCTAAGTGAATGTCCCTGTTTATTACAGCAGAATTATTTCTTAAAATCTCCTGCACTAAAATAGCATGCAGGGCTTTACTCTTTTTTTCCGCTTTTAACTTACTTACTTACTTACTAATGTATTTTTAATTTCACTTAATGTTTAGTGCATGTTATTCGCTATGAAGAAATAAACTTAAGTGCACAAAAAGAACTTTTCAGTTTCTTTAATGAAACTTGAAAAATGCGAACCAACTACTTTGGCACTTTTGCAAATGGAAGTCATAAATGATTTTTCACAAACACATGGTTTCCGTGGAAACGAGGTAACTGAGTAACCAAGAGGGACAGTTTACCGTCTAGACCTTTAACAATCCTATTCAACTTATCTGTGTTGAAAGACATTCATTCATTTATTTTCACTATTTTACTTTTGGCCACATGCTCAGAGAATTGTGCTATATGATGCGTTTGTTTTCACAGTTTGAAAAAGAAGTCATAGTTAACTAAGCATCAAATGCATTTGATCCTTTGTAATATTTATTATGCATGGACAGAGGTACTTTTGAGGTAAAACCCTCTAATAGGACAATTCTACTGGAAAAGTAGCTCACACTCTAAAGCTGTGTGTCTACTCCATATAAACATATGCATGTTCTCATGACTGTAAATTCATACAAACTGGCAATTGCCAACTCCTTAGAAATTTTGTTCAAGGCTGAATGGACCCACTTCCAAATCTGATGCTCTCTGCTCACTTGTCTCACAATACTACTCAGCTTCCAGGACTCAGAGAGCATGTCTCAGTCCAGTGTGACAGCCCACACTGGGATTACATAGGATCAGAGCTGACAGGTAGCACTGCTTCAGAGCCTTCGGGACATGGCCCAGTGCCACCCACTACATCACTCCATCTATTGCTGACAATCTCCACAGCTATAATGGAAAGTATGGAGCAAATAAATTAGAAACACTCTCATATATTCACCTGCTGGATCCTCAGTCATGGTGTAGGTTCATGAATATCAACCTCCGGCATCATACAGAGAACTTCAAAGTGGAGCACAAATCAGCAATTCCAACTTCCAGCTCTGTAATGAGTTTCTGCAATTTTGTTTTAATTAACAAAAGCATGTGCTATGACATCCTTTACTTGTTTTTGGTTTCTGCATCTTTTCTACTCTCAAGTGCTATTTTATTTATCTATTTTATATTTCAATGAAAATACAAAAAGTAGCAGAATTTTTAACATAGTAAATTATGTAATATTTGACCAAACACAGTGTAAAAAGTAAATCAGGCTCTCAGAGATTATGCTCACAACTTTCAAGGAGAGAAGAGGAGAAATGAGAATAAAGAAAAAACAGAATAGGAGATTTAGGGCATTAGCATTGAAAGGTTCATTTAATGTTGTGAAACTGATCATACAACCAACTATAAAGAAAGAGAAGAAAGAAACAAATGGTGATATATTCTTGTCACATCGAGGCCAACTACAAGTCCCTAGAGACATTGCGGCCTACAAATATGACTCCCGACACACATGCTCAAGCTCACTTTGTTTGTCCACTGGTTTCTGAATCTAGACTTGCCCTGTTTTGCCCGTTTGCTCATTGCCTGACCACTGCCTGTGTAGACCTACTTTGATTTTGCTTCATGATTTGGATTTCTTTGCCTGTTACCTGCACCTGCAACTGTTGCTGCAATTCTAAAATATTTCACCCCGATTCCAGTCGTCCATTAACCATTTCCACCTTCTAAAAGGCCCATTAAAATTTTAAATAAAAATAAAAAATGTTGTAAAATAACCTCAGACTTTGCATTTGCCATAACAGCTTTTGTAAAAATGCCGTATGATGGACTGGCATCCCATGCAGGGTGCATTCTTGCCTCCTGCCCAGTGTTCTCATGATAGGCTTTAGATCTACTGTGACCCTGACCAGGATATGTGTGTTTACTGAACATGGGTGAGTGAATTTTTGTGAAAACTCTTGTGTATGAGAGTTAAGCACAATTATAGTAAATAATGTTTTACACTTACACTTTCCTTTTTTGTGTAATTTTGTTTGGTTTAATTCTGATTATTTGATATAAAAGAAGATCTTGGCAGTTGTGGAGTATTTTTATACTAGCCTAATCTGGGAACCTTTTCATTAGCTGTCCTGGTCGCTGCTCCTCCAGAGCAAGCATAGGTCAGCATGATTCCTGCCCCAGTGGGCCTCTATTAGCACTGCCTGCAGTTCCTATTTATGACCACTCGGTGCAATAAGTCTATGGAGCTAAATGGGGCAATGCACGCACTGCCCCATGATTGCGAAAAGTCAAGAAAGGAGAGCAAATTAATGGAACATCGGCTTATATCTGTCAAAAAGCAACATTTTTAAAATCGTTGGTCACTCAAAAGAGGTAATTAAGATTTCAACAGAATTTAAAATGTATGAGGTTGTGAATGAGGACTTAACAATATAGCAAACCTCAATATCATCTTCAGTCTCCAGAATAGCCAGTACAGTGTTTGGGATCATGGAACTGTTTTCATGAATGAATTAGTCTTAAATACATCTTCACAGAAAATGACTTTTTTCTTTTTTTTTTGCTTCATAGAGTGTTACAGGCTTGCACATTCTATACTGCCATTTATATACCTCAAACAAATGAGACTTAAACGTCTTTGAAAGAAACTGGGAAACAAATCTGCCTAATTTACACTGAAACAAGGGTTCGACTTTCATTACATTGACTCAACCCACTACAGTGATGCAAGTGTTTATGCGAGACTGTGACTAACTGGTGGAGAAGATAAGGATTGTAGCCTTTTCTTTTCTGAGTAAACAGAGTGGATGCGGCTGACAGCATGCACCTGTGATAATAGTACACTGGCAGCAGGAAAGGGAATGTTCACCTCTCTTTGTCTCGTTAAGATGCTCTAATCTTGCTCTTTTCCTCTAACAGGAAGTAGAAATGTGTCTTTGGTTCTGACATCAGCACTCTCTTACTGAGCACATTTTGTACAGTCAACTGTCTATGACACTAGATGTCAAAGAAAAACTTTGCCATTTTCCAAAGATTATTTTCATTATGTTTTGCTGTTTTAAAGAGGTATTTTGGTGTTTTTAGGTGAAAAAGGCTTCCACAGGGCATAGAACAAAAATTCATTTTATAATCTCTACACCAATAATGCTATATTCTCCAGCTCTTGTACTATTATTTGCAATTTATAGTGTGAACTGGCATAATAAAACAATACACATAATCTTATAGCTTGCTTGGGACTATTTTAGTTACTACTATTTTAAGTAGTAATAAGCTGCCCAGACAGACTGAGAAAATAAATAAGCAATATATATGCAGCATGTCTTCAAAACCCCCCCATAGGAGTTGATCTTTAATAATGCTTCTTCTCTCTCAGCCCCATAAACACAGGTAACTGAAGCTAGTAAAGCCAAAATACTAGCTATCAGGCTGGTAGCTACATAGCTCTTTGATGCTAATACTGACAAGTAGGTTAAAATACTCATGCGTAATTAAAACAATAGCCTGAGGACAAAGTGTAGTTCAGCTGTTTTTATGCTTTTGACTGAACCTAAAACTAGATGCAGTTCTATGCCTTGCGGAAGTCCACAGGAGGTCATTTGTGAATTGTAGCACACTTTTTTCATACTTTCAACAACACCAAAATTATTTTTGGTTAAAGAAAAATACCATTCTTTATCCTCACCCTACTGTCAGCACAGTACTGACCTCCTGCTGTACAACCAGAACCAGGACTAGAACTTACTTGCGCTACATATTTGATTATATTATTTGTAGTAGTATAGAAGAGTAGAGTATTGGAGTATAGCAGAGTGGTAGCAGCTGAGCTATCTATCTATCTATCTATCTATCTATCTATCTATCTATCTGTATCTTTATCTATCTGTATATTTGTCTGTCTATCTAAGCTATCCATCCATCCATCCGTCCAAATTTATTAAATAAGTATTAAAAATTACAAATGGAATGCCTGAACTCTACCTCATCTCATAAAGTACATGTTCTTAAAAAAAGCACTGTAGCTGGAATAGCTAAAGCCTTATTGAACAGGACGCATATGCTGTACGGACGATGCGGTAGAATTTATTTGCTAAAAGTATGAACTGAAGATTTTAAAAAATCTTAGCAACACTGGACTGAAATGGTTAATCTAAATTAAACCCTTAAACTTATTTGTTTCTGGTTCAAAAGAAGTCATCCCTTCTATACAATAACACCTCAGAAAATAAGCTACAAATACAGTAGGTCTACTAATTAATGCTCAGCCTGTCAAAGCATGAATATTTTATAAGCGGTATGAAAATATCACATTTGCATTAATAATTACTGCCAGCCCTCAACAGAAGCTGTGGCACTGGTGAGTAATGAGGACTTAAAGAGAAACTGTAATTTCAATCGCAAGGCTAAACTACAAGAGAAACTACATGAGAACACTGTGGTCATTTGAAAAGGCACCATCAGATAGCAATCTCAGCAATCTCAGGGCAGTTCCTTTCAGTTATAGAAGAGGGAATACTGCCAAATTCCTGGACTGAATGCAGACACTTGGGATGAAATGATGGTCACATTCAGGGGACTGAATTCAGAGTTAAGTTATGTATGCATAGTGAGGAGTTAATACCAAAATTGTACATGTTGTTATTAAGATCCTCCAACATAACTAGGGACTCGCATGGTATGGGATGCAGAGGAGCTGCACATGTCATGCACAGCTCATGTCACAGTTGTGTGAGATTCTGAGATTGAACTTAGGTGGATTTTGCTTGAGCGAGGAGCAGTACTATGGTCAGTGCCACTGTGTGACAGTTTGATATAACTATAGTATGTCAGGCTGAAATGTATGTTTTTTGGCATGTAAATCATCACAGAAGGGACAATTTTTTGACAATGTTTTTGCCTATATTAAGGGTAAAAGTGAACTCTAAGTGTAGTGGATGAATGCTTGGTCAGCATATCCTTCAAACTGTGGGCTATTTTCTTTACAGGAGAACATGTTAAATTAACAAATACATTAGCAAATGTTAAAAGCATGATATAATAGCCTCAATATTGCACAGACATTACAATTTGATTAGCTTCAATTAGTTTAAATTGTTTGCACAATTACCTTTTTCAATGAGTTACAAATATAGCCTAGCTAGCTTAAGGGTTGGTTGTTCATTACACCAGAACTAATTTATTATTCCCTTATTTGGTTAGCTAGGCTATGCCACTGAAAACCTGATTTCTCAACACTGTTCTCCACATCATCATCATCATCAGCAGCAGCAGCATCATCATCATCATCATCACCAGCAGCTTATAATAGAAAAGTTAATAGATTTTTCAACACATTTCTTTTCTTGTCTTTCTCTGCACCCCATAACCAAAACTTATTGGCCTGAACCAATTATAGCATCCTAGTGGTGGCCTGCCTGCTACATGGTCACCTGTCAGAGAGAAAAAAAAAAAAAATCTAGCCAGCCCATGCGGAAGAAGATGGAGAGACCCATCAGAAAAGTTATTTCTTCTACATGTTTATTTAAATGCTCTACACTTCACATATCATCTTATTAGTCTTTTTTACATTTATTTTTAAATTTTCTCTTGCATTTGATACATCATTACATATAATGTATTTGACACCAAAGAAAAAAAAATGCAATCAGCTGTTTTACATTTTCCATTCCCCCAATTTTTTTTTGGCTTAAAGGCAAGGCTGACTGGGTTCATGACTGAGGTAAGATAGTTGCTGTTGGAATGACACATTGGGAATCATTGAGAGCTGTATCAGATCCATGCCGCATTATGCTCACATGCAAGACACTACATTTGTCTCTGTATAGTCTGTCTGACTCTCCATCTCCACTTCAAATGCACATTCATGAATATAAAGAAAATGCCTCATCTCTGTGCAGGGTTGTGGTGTATTTTTATTCCACTTTGCTATGCTCCACCTGTTCCTCTAAAAAAACATTAGAACTGAACAGGACTGTCTTTGCAAGAAATAAGTTAATAACATAAAAAGCATGAAGTGCACAAATGCACATTCACACACTCTCTAACAGACAAACATGCACACAGAATACTGCATCCTGGATTGAGGTAAAAGTAAAGAGATGTAAATATCTTTTTTTGTGTCCTGAAAATCAAACCCTCTGCTCAGAGAGGAAGCAGCGTCAGATTTGTGTTTTGCTGTAGCTAAAGCGTAGCAGAGCACTGAGCTATCTAAATGAGTGCCAGCTTGCACTAATGAGGAGCAAATACCAAACAGAATATTCAAGTAAAGCTTTGAAATGATGTGTTATATTTAGCAACATGCTACCACATGTGTGGTTACACAAATGCACACACACCCTAGAATAATATCTCTGTACCGCTGAGACTGTCAATGTCAGAGTTCTATTTGGACTTGTAAATTATGAGATTATAAAACACCAAAATAATCCACTGGGTAATCAGCTAAACATGGTTACCTTCATTATCAAACAAAAGAAGAAAAGCAGGAACCAAAGAAGACCTGGAAGAATATCGACTTCCTTCAGATAACAATAGGCACAGGTAACACTAAGCCACAGTAAATGAATGCACACACACATAAAAAAAAAAAAAAACTCATACGATAATTAACACTTGCTCCACTAACCTTCTTGGTGAAATCCATGGCTTTAAGGATGGAAAGGTTGAGTGTCTCCAGGGATGCAAGCACACCTTCATAATCCCCCATGTGTTTGGCAAAGTAGTCTGGGTAATAAGGCAAGCACAGGGAAAAAAAAGGGAAGAGACCATTTAAGAGACCATTTTACCATTTCAAAATGGTAATATATTAAACATAAATACATATAAAACAATGAGACAATGAAAACCATAAATTCAGGGTCTAACCTAATTTATTAACTTACACTCTTGTGTAAGATTTTATATGAATATGAGAAAAGGGTTTTTACTTTCATATGTGTGGGAGCAGTAATTCAATATAAAGCTCACGCAACCATGTTTATTAACATGAGAGTGTATTGGGTGCTTGCACAGCACTGAATGGCATCTTCAGTAACTTTTATCCTGCTCAGGGTCATGGTGGTTTAAATGACAAATTCGTTTATATTATGAGAAATAGAAACACCTGAGTTAGTTAGAAAATACTGTGGGTAGGAGCAAACAAAAATAATAACTGCAGGAGCAGACGAGACTGGTCAGAATTCTTCAGTAGCCGAAGGGAGCGGGATTAAAAAAAAAAACTCCCATGCACACCTCCACAACAAACCACCTGTAGACTGTCAACTGCCTGTCGGGTGACTATCATCACCCAGCCTATCAACTAGTTCCAAACACGTTGTCAATGTTTATGGTTGTTGATGTTTAGCAGATAATCTATACATAGACTAGATTTGGATAGTCCAGTTTACAGCTCTTAATGTTTAGTGGATAATCTGTAGACTATATCAACTTCACTATAGTGACAAGTACAAATTCAGTTCTTGTTGATTCTACTGATACATTATATGAACTTCTTGAAAGGCAGTTAAACATAAAGTGATGTATTGTTGAGAATCAGTCGATAGGCAGCTTCAGAACAGTCTATATGATTTGTAGTGTTTCTAAAGCAGATTACCCAAATACTGTGTTACCGATTCTTATATTTGTCTATCCATTCATTCCTTAATATCCATTTACACATTTATTACCCACACATTTACTGCATTTACTGGACATTTTAGCAGACACTGTAGGGAGGGACAAGTTGCTATTGAGAAAAGGAAGCAAGTACGATGAAATTCACCACATTATCATGCAAAATAGTGTGCATCCACATGCATCCTCTCTCCCACTAAACCAACACGCACATACAGACAGTTCTTTTGATACTCACCACAAAGTTCCTTAGTGTCAACATTACTAACACATCACAGAAAAGATGGTGGCATATATAGGGACAGAGAAGGAGAGGCAAGAGGAGAGTGGGATAAGAGACAAGGAAGAATCCATACATGCAGATAAATCACAGGGATAAAGATCAAATTAGATCCCCTAGGTAGTTACACACATTCACCTTCACTGACCTTTAATGCACCGATTATGATCACTGAAATATGCCATGGACCATATGCGACTCAAGTGACTGCTATTAATTAACATCCAAAGGATCATCTGTAAAGCAACCCAACTACTATGTGAGCTGAGTGATGAGTAGACCAAAAAGACCTCCTCAATAAATCAGCTTCTGAAGAAAAATGGCTTACTATGTAAATCAGAGCAAATCAATTACCTAAGAACAACACAAAAAGGGAAAAACACTGGTGGCAGAGGTGATAATGCACTTTAGTGTGTGTGTGTGTGTGTGTGTGTGTGTGAGAGAGAGAGAGAGAGAGAGAGAGAGAAAGAAGCTGTCACACTCACACAGGCCAATTCATCTGAAACACAGACTGTCATCTAGCAGCCTTCACTGGTCCTGACTGATGCTGAATTCAAAGTAAGAGCACTAAATGCTTCCTATATAATAGGCAGCCTGATCGCCTCTATAAAAAGAAGAATCTTGGGAATGATTGGCAGGTGTAATTCCGCAATGTCAGCTAATAGCTTGTGTTCTAGTTCAAATATGTGTTCATCGCATAACAAGTTTAATGTGGTAAACAGTACCTCTGAAGACCTAGAAGGGAAAAAAGAAGAGAGAGATAGTGAAGAAGAGGGACGATAATGAAAAGACCACAGCCAATAAAGACTTTAGAGGACAGGAATTCACTTGTCTTGTCTCCTATCCATCTGCCTCTTTTATCAGTGCCAGCTTCCATTTTTCCACCCCCACTTTTGATCTAGGGATTTTTTTTTATTCTTTTGCCCTCAACTTAAAATAGAAGCACCATCAACAAAGAAGAGCAAAGAGGCACCTCATCCACCTCCACCTAAAAAGGAGCATAAAAAATAGGCATGACATTTGTGGGAGACAGATGGAGACTGACATTAACCCCTGCTAACGAATCTTGTGGCACTCTCTTTTCTAAGGCTCTTGAAGTTCACTTCTCTCTGACAGCCTTTTTTAATGGCGAAGCCTTGAGCATGGAAAGTCAGGAACTAAACTATGGTTCATCCTTTAATATCAAATATAAGCCAAATATCAAATCATGTCATCCAGCCATAAGACAGTTAATATGTGTACTATAGTGAAATCAAAAGATACCATAGTAAAAATATAGTAACAGTATCATGGTTATATATGCAATAACCATAGTTACTATAAGGCACCATAGCAACCATGTATTAACATACAGTAACCATAGCTACCACTAATTGTAGTATAATGAATGGTTCAGACTTTGGTAACCATGGTTACCATAAAGGACTATAAGAACACTATAGTAAAACATAGTGAATTTCCATAAGGGAACTTACAAAAAAAAATTTGCTTTCACTTTTAGCACTGTACACGCACATTTACTCTAGGAACTTAGTTTGTAAAAATACTCCATACTCAGAGTGAATATCAAGTTTATTCACAAAAAATTATATATATTTTCATAAGCAGCAATTAACCCGGCCTGCAATCTGTCTTGTAACTCACCTAGCTACATTCAACAGTTTAATAACCATAAATATAGAAACTTTGCCTGGTTTTCTTCTGAGTAAACCTTCTTCCTGCTGTGTATTTCATGGTTTTATTGCCAGGCTTGTTATGCTAACACCTCAGGCTATAAACCACAATGAAACAATTTACTTAATCTCTCGCTGAAGCAGATACAGTGATTTATATGTTTCACAATATTGTTTGCTTCATTGTTTGATCTCAAGGTCAATAACAATCAGACTGAGATTACTAGGATTGAAATGAAAAATATGAGAAGATATTATATATGATAATCCTAAATTAGCACCATAGATAGCGTTTTTCTCTTTTTTCATTTATGGCCGAAAACAGACTTTATGACAACAAGTCATAACTATGGTTGTTGTTGTTGTTCAGTTAAAAAACAAATCTGAGTCTAAAAAATAGGTTTAATCACAGTCTTTGGCCAGGTGACGGTAATAAGTGTGGCCTGGCACTCATCCTGAGAGTTTTCTTAGACCACTATACATTTACGTATTACAAGCTTCTGTTTGACAAGCAGTCAAATTTGATACTTTTCATTTTCTACATACACACCAGACATACTGAGAGTTTTGCTAGGTGGATGAAAAAAAAAACAGAGAGTGAGCTACAAGAGAAAAGAAAGAAGACGGCAATTCTAGAACTATTCTCACAGCTCCAGAGTCTGGAGTTTGAGCTTCTGCTCAGGTTACTGTATGTGTGGAGCTTCATATGTTCTCCCCATGTCTGCATGGGTTTCCAAACACATGGCAGTAAGTGCACTGACTACTTTAAATTACCCCTGGTATGTGTGAGTGTGTGTGTATGATGGCTGGTGATGGCCTGGTGTCCCATACAGGGTGTACCACTGCCTTTTTGCCCAGTGTTTCCAGGCTCTGGATCCACCAGGATTAATCGGACAAAGATGACTGTATGAATGAATAAATGATAAAACAAAAACAGTAGAGACAGATTTCAATTAATTAAAATTCAAAGCAATACAGCCAAACAGAAAAAAGACAATAATCAAATTGCATTCTGGAAGATTGCAATTCCTTTCTCCATTTGATCATCTTCAACATTTTTCTCTCCTCTTTTCTCTCCTATCCTCCTTTTCTCCCTATTATTCCTTGCTTGTCAACATTGTTCTCTTTAACCCTCCCCCACACCATACACTGCCCCCTCTACACCTCTTCTACTCTTATCTTTTTATTGTGTTTTCTGTGTCTTTCTCCTGCCCTCTTTGACTTTGGGCTCTAGTGGTTCATTATTTCTTAAGAAATATGCTGTGGAATTGGAGAACAAGTAGCACGGGGCACCAGCACACACTCCACTTTTACATAATTCATTCTGAAATGTGATTAAAGACAATGCACACAGTGGAGCCTCCCTGCCACCGGAGAGACACTGAAACACACACACACACACAAATGTGACTGCTAAGGTTGAGAAATATGGCACATATTTACTGTAAACACACAGTGGAAGGACAATGCAAAAGTAGCTAGTGATTTGGGAAAAGAGAGAAAGAGAGAAACAGAGAATAAAGGCAGCAAGGCAAAGAGAGAACATCTGGTCTGTTCAGCATCATAAATGCAGATATTAAAATAGTTAAAGATGATGTGGGCTGCCACAAGCTTCTTCTCTCTACTCGAACTGCAGGCTCTGCCTTTCTCACGATTTTTCTTTCTGTCTGTTAGCTAGAATCCTTTTTTTTCCCGTCTTTTTGTCAATGTGCTCCATTAGCACACTGCTTTATCCTCTTCAGTCACATTAATTTGGACATTCACCTGGTGTTATCAGAATCAATGGTGTGGAAAAGATTCTCCAGTTCTTCTTCATTCAGGGTCCCATCGGAGAAGAAGGCCTGGAACTCATCCAGGGAAAGCTTTCCGTCATCTGCAAGAAGACAGAGAGAAAGAGAGAGAAAAGGATTTCAGCCACATGCCCTATATTTGCATTCATTAAGGCTACACACTGGGACAGCCAGATGTTTGTATTTGGATTAAGACAGATGTTAAATTAAGTGCAGGCCCACAGGAGACAACAGATACCATAGTGTCCTGATTAATGCACATGCAGTCAAGGGGAAAAGAAAGTACACCCTCCTTCAATTCTATGCTTTTATTTATAAGGGCCTAAATAACAGTTGTGTGGTCCTTACCAACTTCTGTAAATAAACAGATAACCTCAAGTGACAACAAAATAACACAACAGATTTCAGTATGTAGTCATTTTTTCCCATAAAGTAAACCAAGATTCAGAAACCAGGTGGAAAAAAATAGGTACACCCTATAATTCAGTTACATATAGAACTACCATTGGCAACGATAACCTGAAGTAAACATTTTCTGTAGGAGTAAGTCTCTCACATCATTTTGGAGAAATTTTGGCCCACTCTTCTTTACAACATTGCTTCAGGTAATTCATGTTTGAGGGCATTCATTTATGTACAGCTCTCTTAATATCCTGCCACAGCATCTCAATGGAGTTGAGGTCTGGACTTTGACTTGGCCATTCTAACACCTTGATTTTTTTTTTCTTTAGCCATTTAGATGTCGATATGCTGGTGGGATAATTGTCCTGTTGCATGACCCAATTTCAGCCCATCTTAAGGTGCTGGACAGATGGCCTCACTTTTGTCTCAAAAATATTCTGGTATAAAGTGGAGTTAATTGTTGTCTCAATGACTGCATAGCTCTTGGGTTTCTCTTTATATCTCTGACCATTAAACGACGACCTTGGACTGAATTTGCTGGGACGCCCATTCCTGGGAAGAATGACAACTGTCTGAAGGCTCTCCGTTTGTGAACAATCCTTCTCACTGTAGAATGGTGAATTTCAAATTGTTTGGTGATGGCCTTATAACCCTTCACAGACTGATGAGCAGCAACAAATGCTTGAGGTAATGGCTGATGTCCTTTCTTCTTGGCATAATGTAGACACACCTTAGTGCTCCAGAACACCAAACTGCCAAAAAGTCTGCTTTTATAGAGGTAGTCACACTTCTTGATGATTAACTAATCTTGTGCATTATTAACACCTTGTTAGTAACACCTAGCTGCTAAGTACTCTGTTAAAGATTGTGGAAGTAGGAAGGGTGTACTTATTTTTCCCACATGGTTTCTGAAGGTTGGTTTACTTTTTGGAAATATTGAATCTTACTGAAATCTATTTTGTTTTTTCTTGTCACTTGAGGTTTTCATTTGTTTGTTTATATAAACAACAACAACAACAACAACAAGAGAACAAGGGCTGCCCACAGCAGCCAAAGTACATTCCTTGTGGTATCTAACCCACTATCCATAGTTACCCCTATTCTTAATTTAGATGTATGTATTCATGGTCATGCATCAATTGTGTTTTGGAATGACTGGAGGTAGCTAGTTGGTAGACATGGTGTTAATGCAACACTGGCTATTCAGGTTGGGACAAAGTGGGGCCAGAAACTGAATGAGAAAGTAAGAAGAACTTTCTGCATGAGAGCAAGGGGTAACGCGAGTACAAAACTGGACATCCTTTCTTCATACCAACACCGACTAGTGGTAAACTAGTCAGTAATTAAGAAGCAGCCTACTTTTGCAGGTCTGCTCAACACCAACTTATTTACTGACTTTTCTGGACAACTAACATGTTAAATAACTACATAATACATAATTAGGGTTACAGAGGCTTGCAATGCTGCATCGTCACGTCAATGCAGGAATCGGCATCCAACTACAACTCCAAGTACAACACAGCATACAAACATGGCTGCTGAGGACTACAACACTCAGCCATTACAAACTCTCTCACATTCACCTTCATTCTGATTGCACACATCTGGCTTCCATTATACAATCACAGCCACACTACTTAAGGACTCTCAGTTCACACACATCACAAAGTACAGTCAGGTCCATAAGTATTTGGATAGTGACACAATTTTTGTAAGTTTGCCTCTGTACACCCCCACAATGGATTTGAAATGAAGCAACCAAGATGTGATTGAAGTGTCGACTTTCAGCTTTAATTCAAGGGGTTTAAAAATATTGCATTAACCATTTAGGAATTACAGCCATTTTTTGCAGAGTTCCTCCATTTCCACAGGCTCAAAAGTAACTGGACAACTGACTGATAAGCAGTTTCATGGCCAGGTGTGGCCTGTTTCCTTGTTATTTCATGACAAATTAAGAAGATAAAAGATCTGGAGTTGATTCCAAGTGTTGGATTTGCATTTGGTAGCTGTTCATGGGAACTCTTAGTATGCAGTCCAAAGAGGTGTTGAGGCAAGTGAAGGAGGCCATCTTTTGAAAAAACAAAACAGACCTATCAGAGAGATAGCAGAAACTTTAGGAGTGACCAAATCAACAATTTGGTACATTCTTAAAGAAGAAATGCACTGGCGAACTCAGCAACACCAAAAGGCCGGGAAGGCCACAGAAGTCAACTGAAGTGGATGATCGCAGAATTCTTTCCTTGATGAAGAAAAACCCCTTCACAACTTCTAGCCAAGTCAAGAACACTCTCGAGGAGGTAGGCGTATCATTATCAAAGTCTAAAGAGCAAAGTCCAGATTAGACTTTGCTAGAAAATATCTAAAAAAAAGCCTGCCCAGTTCTGGAGCAGGATTCTTTGGACAGATGAAACCAAGATTAACTTGTACTAGAATGATGGGAAGAGAAGTGTATGGAGAAGGAAAGGAAGGGCTCATGATTCAAAGTATACCACATCATCTGTCCATCATGTGAAGGCAGTGTTATGGCATGGGCATGTATGGCTGCCAATGCAACAGGGTCACTGGTGTTTATTGATAAAGTAGCAGGATGAATTCTCAAGTGTATAGGAAGGCGTTTCAGAGTACAAATGTATAATGACCCAAAACATACTGCGAAAGCAACCCAAGAGCTTCTTAATGCAAAGAAATGGAATGTTCTTAAATTGCCTCACCAGTCACCTGACCTCAACCCAACTGAGCATGGTTTTCACTTAGGAAAAACAAAACTGAAGGCAGAAAGACCCATAAACAAGCAGCAACTGAAAGCGGCTGCAGTAGAGGCCTGGCGAAGCATCTCAAGGGAGGAAACTTAGCATTTGGTAATGTCCATGGGTTCCAGACTTCAGGCAATTGCCTGCAAAGGAGCTGCATCCAAGTATTAAAAATAATCCTCATATTTATAGTTATATTAGTTTGTCCAATTACTTTTGAGCCTATGAAAATGGAGAGACTATATAAAGTTTTTTTTTGTTAAAACCCTTAAATTAAAGCTGAAAGTCTACACTTCAATCACATTGCTTCATTTCAAATCCATTGTGATGGACCTGACTGTATATTCTCAGCATCCCATACCTGTCATTACCAAGCCTTTTGCATCTTGCTATTACGCATCTCTGGTTTGATCTTGCTTCTGGTTTTCTGGTTTTTGCCCATAGTCTTGCCTAGTTTATGTTGTTTACTGATTGCCTATCCTTTGCCTGTTTTTCGATTATGATTCTGTCTAATCGTTTGGATATGTCTGCCTGTAAGTTCAATAAATTTCAGTTAATTGCAGTTGCACCTGTTACTGCTGCATGACAATCATTGGCTATAAAGGTATGAACTGAGTGGGCCAAGAAACTGAGTGAAATGTAAAATACTATTCAGATGGGACAAGATTTCTGGAAAAATGTCTGTAGTTCATATGCTGGAGAACATATAGTAATTATAATTAATTTGCACAATATAAGCGTGCTCTGTGTAAACATGAAATGTATATACCTGTGCTAGGAACTGAATAACTTACATAAAACTGCGGTAGGGAAGTGGTAGCTCAGTGGTTGAGACATTGGACTTCTACGTGGAAGGTTGAGACCCTCAACCCTCAACTGCTCAGTTGTATAATTGAGATAATTGTAAATCGCCCTGGATAAGGGCATCTGCCAAATGCCGTATATGTAGTCTGTATTTTACTGTTTTATTTTTTGAGCAATACTGGGTTTTGGTGGAAAATAGAAATAGCACTTCCTGGAGTGTCTCCATACTGAAGAAAAAGCACAAAACCTCTTTTCCCACAGGACACACTGAAATCTTTACCAACACATCAATTTGGATGGGATATACTGTCTCCTTCGAAAGCATTGAAATGGCAAGGCCAATTCTTTTGTTTCTGCTATACACTGAAGACATTTTGGTTGGATATCGAAAGATGATATATCAGAATTTTAGCTTTCATTTCCTAATATTTAAATCTAGATGTGTTAAACAAGCATATCCCTTGCTTGCAATAACTGCATCAAGCCTGTGACCCACTGACATCTTACTTCTTCTTTTGTGCTCCTTTTCTAGGCTTGTACCACAGCTTCTTTGACTTGTTTGTTTTGGGTTTCTCCCTTCACTCCCCTCTTCAGGAGGTGAAATTCATGCTCAATTGACTTAAGGTCTGGGGAATGACTTGGCCAGTCTTAAACCTTCCATTTTCACCCCGATGAAGTCCTTTGTTGTGTTGGCAGTGTGTTTTGGGTTATTGTCTTGCTGCATGATGAAGTTTCTCTCAATTAGATTGGATGTATTTCTCTGTAAATTGGCAGACAGAATGTTTCTATAGACTTCTGCCAGGCAAGCCCAAGCCATGACACTACCTCCATTGTGCTTGACCATTGAGCTTACACTTTTTGGATCTTGAGCCTTCCATCACTTCGGTAGAGGTTAATCTTGTTTCCAGAACTCTTCTCTGTATTTCTTTGTGAATTCCAATCTGACCTTCTGATTCTTGCTGCTGATGAGTGGTTTGCATCTTGTGGTATGGCCTCTATTTCAGCTCTCAAAGTCTTCCTAGAATGGTGGATTGTGACACCTTTACCCCTGCCCTGAGGAGGTTGTTAGTGAGGCCACTGACTACTGTTTTTTTTTTTTTTTCCACAGCTCTCACAATGTTTCTGTCATCAACTGCTGTTGTTTTTATTGGCCAACCTGTTTGATGTCTGGTTGTTAGTACACCAGTAGTTTCTTTCTTTTCCAGGACATTCCAAATTGTTATATTGGCTATGCCCAATGCCTGTGCAATGGCTATGATCGATTTTCCCTCTTTTCTCAGCTTCAAAATGACTTTCCTTTCTCCCATATACAGCTCTCTGGACTGCATATGGTGTTATCATTTTTAACAACATGCAGTCTTCACAGGCAAAACCCAGAGCTCAGACCAAGAGTAGACATTCAGAGCTATTAATTAAAAAAAAAAAAATCTAACAGGGCACACCTGGGCAACAAGAAATGCCTGTCAGTCACATGTTCCAATATTTCTCATCACTTGTAAAATGCATAAGTTCAAACAAAAGGTGCCATGTTCTAAGTTTTTTAAGTTATTTAGATGTAAATATCAGGAAATAAAAGCTGACTGTAAAAATTACTGCCAGGACTAGAGATAAACCAGTAATAATTACATTACCTCACCTCCCCATGTAAAGCTAATCCAATCGGAATAGGGCTTAAGAGGAACCTTGCTATGAGAGAAATCAATGAAATTTGCACTACTCTGGATCTGCTTTTCCCCAGTCAGTAGACAGGATTTTCTGCTCAGCGGTGGTAAAGGAGTCTGCAGTCATTAAGTGGAAAACAAAGCTAGTCAGTAGAAACAGAAGCTTATGGACATCCTAGAAGTCCATCAATGGAAAATGAGTGGAAATGTCCACTGGCTTTAACTATTAACTATCACTGCAGACATGCACTCACAGAGGCAAATATGTAAAAAGGAGAGATATGGTGATTACACAAATTATATACTGTTTTTTTAGACCCTGTTTTAACAGGTTGGACAGGTTGTTTGGTAATATTACAGTCAGAAAGCCGATTTCACTACTGAACCTTTTATTGTAATGCCACTACTATTGATTCGGTAGATACAATTCATCACTTGGTTGAAGATTACCACATCCCCCCAAACTCATCCACACACACACACACACACACACACGCATTTGTATACTCACTCACACTTAAGGGCAATTTAGAGTAGCAAATCGACCAGCCCATCCTTCCTCTGGGTTCTTTGAAGGAAAATGGAGACCCCAAAGGAAACCCATGCAGACATGGGGAGAATATCCACAAAGACAGTAACCTGAGCTTAGGATCGACCTGGGGACTCTGGAGCTGCAAGGCGGCAACACTACCCGTGCCGATGATAGCCTGTCTATTTTACACCATAATGCTATTGATCAGTAGTGGTAAAAAAAAGTTTTTGTCTTCTCACTGGTCAGCATAGTGCTGTAAGCCCACAGTGCTTTGCTGTCTAAGACTCTTCATTAAATATACAGTACTGTGCAAAAGTCTTAGGTACATGTAAAGGAATGCAGGAGAGCAAAGATGCCTTCAAAAATAATGAAATTAAATGTGTCTACATTTAAAAAAATACTATAAAGAGCAATAAACAGTAATAAATGAAACAAAGTTAATATTTGGTGTGATCATCCTTTATATCCATTATAGTAGTCTCAGGTACAATGTGTGCAGTTTTATAAGGAAATTAGCTGGTAAGTTTAACTGAGCATCTTGCAGAACCAGCCACAGTTCTTCTGGAGACTTTGACTGTCGCACTTGCTTCTTATTTTTCCAGCAGCTTTCATTACGTTTTATGTCTGAAAAGTGTCCGCTTCCATAATATGGTGCTTTCTTTACTGACATACAAACATTTTTCTGTAACACCTAATTCCTAATGTTTGGAAGACTAAAATGTTTTTGTACTGACTCAATAAGTCATAAAATAAAAATCTAAAGTTTGTACTAAAGAAATAGGGTTCCCAAGACTGTGTATATTAAGCTAAAAAAAAAAAGAGAAACTGTGTTCATGCCGCTCATTCTCTCTACAGGGCTAGAAGACACAGGGGTAAGCCAGTAGATGATTAGAAACCTGTTTTGCTGTTTTGCTCACCACCAAGTAGTGCTTCACTGTGAAAGCAGAGCAATCTCTTCAATCTCTCCACTGTAGCATCCTGACAGAGATCCACCTTTATTCTGTATGGGTGCAGTTCTGATTGGTGTCTGAACCTCTGATAGTCCTTGATGGTGCAAACTCATGCTAGTGTCGTTTGATGGACAGACAAAATGGCTAAAACATTTGAATATCCTCAGGAACTGGGGCCAAGTTCTCCAACCCAGCTCTGTGAACTTCCTCTTATTCCAGGGTGACTACAGGGTGATTTCAGAGCCATATTAATGAGGTCTCTTTCACTGCACAGAGAGATTACAGTACACTACGGTGTCATTATCCTTTAATAAATGATCTTTCAGTTGTGAGTTTTATTGTGCTCTGTTATTACAGTGGTTGAGTTTAAATATTTTAACACTAAAATGATGCCAGTAGGTTGGGTTACTGAAAGGCGTGTGTGTTTTTAGTGTGTGTGTGTGTGTGTGTGTGTGTGTGTCTAGGCAGCGGACTGCAGGGCCACAGACTTGCTGCTTTCTACAAAAGGGAGACAATTAACACTTTCCAATCTCAGCTGCAGTCTTCCATATCAAAGCCTCCTAACAGAAGTAACAAGCAGAGTGTTTCCTTTCTCCCTCTCTCTCATCTTCAACTGATAATATTTTCGGGAGAACAGGAGGAAGGGGTAGGGTGGCTGGTTGCTATAGCAACCAAGCACTGAGAAGCTGACCCTCTTCAAAATGTTCTCTGCTATCACTTTTTCACTCTCTACCTCCTTTTTTCTTCCCTACTTTCTTCTTTATACCTTATTTCATTGTTTCTAATAGATAAAATTTGTTTCAAAAAGGGGGCAAAGAGATTCCTGCATTGTCAACAATATTAGTTCACTTACATCTCCTCATTGGCAAAATTACACTTAGATTACTATGTGTCTGAATTACATTTGTGATACAAAATTCCACTATATTATATATAACACGCAGGACTATCATGGACACATGCTAGAGTGACAACAGGTAATAATAACATTTAATTTCAAACTTTTTTGGTACCTCAAATTTAAAACCTAATTAGACAAATTAAAATTTTAAAGGTCCCAGGGACACCTTGTTGTTGTTAAACATAGTCACTACCCTGCATTCCATTTAAGATGTCTTTGCTGATGTAGAGAGCATAGTTCAGAATTTAACTAATGACTAATTTTACTATACTTCCTGTAGATTCACTTTATGTTTCTTCTTGCAATTATGCAACACAGCTACTAAGAGCAAACTGTATAAAACATATAGATGCACACACAGGCATAAACATAATATAGCCCCTACCCCAATAGTCAGTGCATATGTATATAGACATAGTGTTCGCTAAGCTAATGCATTTCAGCTGGTGTCACTATACCAGTAGTGCAAGAGCCACATAAGAGAGGGGTTATGATTTAATGCAAGCCTGCATCAGCATCCGCATCCGCAGCACCAGTGGCACCAGAGTCAATTGATGCACGTTATAAGCAATCTGATTAAATTAGAGTTCACACAAATAATTCAGCAGTCCTGGCTGGGCTTTCACCATCTCGCAAGAATTATGAAGGGGTGAGCAAGTCAGCAGCAGTGTGAGAGAGTCTGTATATATGAGAGACCCTCACAGTAAAAACATGTCTGGGAAAAATTAGGCAGCTTCTCATGTTAGATTCTGATAAATATATTAAATGTATTTGATTGTTGTGAGATTGCTAGAGTCAGAAAGTGTTCTGCAGTAAACTTGAGTTTTTGAAATTCTGTTTTTGGTGACGTCATTGGAAAGGAACTGGAATTTAACCCCTTAAACTACCAGCTTGTTTTACAGTTATTTATCGTAAAGCATATTATTCAGTAACTATTATGAATTATACAGTAACTGCAGTGGAAATAAAAGGTAAAAATAGGTAATAGGTAAAAATGTAGCTGCAAAATTGCGATAACTGAAAATAAACAGATGCATGCATATATACTATTTAAGATTCACTTGTTTTACCTTTTTTTTAGTCATGTACAGGACACTACTTTAGTTACACATTTTTGTTATTGGCCTTATAACCTCTGAAACAGGAAATGAATAATCGAAACTGTATATGATTTGGTTCTGTGGGTGTGTCTATTATGAAGTACTAAATATTACACATTTGTCCAGAATATACATATGTTCAGGCTTGTGTATGACAATCAGGTAAGGTACTATATAACTATATATAACGGTTTGTGGACACCTGATCATCACACCCATATGTGCTTTTTGAATGTCCCATTCCGAATTTATTCCCCCCTTTGCTGTAATAATAACCTCTACTGTTCTGGGACGGCTTTGATTGTAGAGTGTGGCTGTGGGGATTTGCCCATTTCTCCACAAGAGCATTAGTGAGGACAGGCAGTCATGTCGGGCAAGAAGGCCTGGGGCGCAGTCGGCATTCCAGTCTATCCCAAAACTGGGGTTGAGGTCAGGGCTCTGTGCAGACCACTCGAGCTCTTCCACACCAACCTTGGCAAACTGTCTTTACGGACCTTGTGATTTTTAAATACTAGTTTAAATTGAAGATGCAGGTGAAACAGCTAAAAAAAGTATGGACAGACAGATCAAATTATTATTGTGCATAATTACAGGCATGTACAGTAAATTCAAACTTTACAGAATATACAAGCCTACTTTAATTTATTCATTTATTTCCACTGTATGTATATGAAGACCAAAACAAGCATTATTATCTCTCATTCATCAAAATGAAAGCAAATTGCAAGTGAATTGACGTGTAGCCAAGTATGGTGACCCATACTCGGAATTTGTGCTCTGCATTTAACCCATCCAAGTGTGCACACACACACCGTGAGCACACACCCAGAGCAGTGGGCAGCCTTTTTTTGCTGCAGTGCCCAGGGAGCAGTTGGGGGTTCGGTGCCTTACTCAAGGGTCTCACCTCAGTCACCTCCCCCCACCTACAATCCCTACCGGACCTGAGACTCGAACCCACGACCTTCAGGTTCACCTTCGGGTTACAAGGCCGAGACTCTAACCATTAGGCCACAACTGCCCCCAGTGTATGTTGTACTATATCTTGCTTAATTTAATTTCATCCCATATATGCCAAACAGAATACCAATATCCTGCCTTAATCTTGTACTGCAGGGATTTGAATATATAGTCAGTTAATACAGCCCACTAATTCTTGGTAGTGAAGATTAATGGCAGTGATGGTGAACAAAATTAGAGAGGTCAATAAACAGTACAGCTTGTCTGCAATTAAATGTAATTACATGTTTTTAGGGTAGAATAATCAACATCTATTTGAATGAACATCCAATTTTGTTTGTCAAACTGGAAATCAGCAGGCAGTGTCCTTTGAGACACTAAGATTAGTTCTGTTTGTTATAACAGATGAGTCTTCAACATTTTACACCCCCTCATTGTGCTTATAATGTCATTTCATAATTTCCAGTATGGATGAAAAGGCAATTAAACTTTCACTTTGTTATATGTGGGATTTAAAGTGAAATATGAGATGTGAGAGGAAGGTGAAATGTTTCTATATACATATTTGAAGACTCATTCCTGAACACATTATGTGGTGTGCTAGCAATGAAAAGACTAGCTTAATCCTTTTGTTTTGTAGCCAAACCCCCATTAAGCAACAGTCAGGTGTAGAGAACGCCATGGCAACGCCATCAGGACAAGGTGGCGAGGAGGAGCTGCTGTAACCAGGGGGAACGTGCAATAAGGAAGTGGTTGGGAAGGAATGTCTCACAGTTAATAATGAAGCATAGTTCTGAGTAAAATACAACTCATTATATCTTTGAATAATTACTCTCAATTATAGAATAATAGAAAAGTGCAGACTGTTTTTAGGGGTTTAAGTAGAAGATTTATACAATATTCTCAAAAGAATTTAGAGAATTTAAGAAAAAACAAAAATCATTAACAGGGAATTTGCTCTCACTGAGTCTTGAGGAATGGAGATTTATGTTATTCATACCATTAGTGAATGGCTCCTTGTCACAGACAAACCCATTTTTCTCTGAGTCGACTTATTGACTGCAGTTGGTTTATGGGCAGAAAGCTGCTGCTGCAGCACTACATTCACTTTGCTTGTGCATTCTTCGGACTGCATGTAGATATATATAGCTGAACATATACAATGAGTATTGGTCTTTACAATGAGTAGTGGCTACAGTACAGCTAAGGATGCAGGCTGTGATTCTGGCTGATAAAATGATCATAACTTCATTTTAGACAAGATGCTTCACTGCGAGATGGCTGTGAAAAGACAGTAGAATATAAGTGCTCCTACTCCATTTAGAGTGTGTTTCTCTGGCAGGTTATGGAGGTGCACACATAGATACACAGATAAACACATAGACATGCACATTGACATCTAATTAATTGACATCTAAATGTCACCCGGACTGAGACCCCAGAGAGTACCGGCACAATATCCGCAGGATCAGACCAGGATAAATCCAGCCTAACCCACTCTCATTAAGGAGAAAAAGGAAAGGCCACACATACACACATGCATAGACATTACACGAGTACAAAGGAGCACAATGAACTAAAGATATATATTAGCACAAATTTTCATATAAGCCCTATCAATCTCTGTCAACCAAATGGTCTCCACCTACCTCAGAAATAACCCACTGAAGGTGTACTAATAACATGGTGCTGTACATATCAGTGTAAGGTTAACTGAAATAAGTATAATGCACACTTTCACTTTGCATCATTAGAGATTTACAAAAAAAACAAAACACAGGAATACATTGTCATAAACCTTATATGTACTTAATGTCTAGATTATGTCTAGTTTTTGACATCTTTAAGGGTTTGATGTCACAAGGTTGCTTACCAGGGCAAGAGTAGGGGTGTGGATCAGGCCCATGGATCAGGACTGATCTGATGATGAAGGTTCTAATCTGGTTTTCCACAAAAAATATATACTGTACATATACTGTATAATCTGTATTCTAAATTAAAATCTTCTTCTGGACTGTGATTAGAATTTTTTTTTTAAAAAAAAGTACCTAGTCTCTGTTATTAAACTAAGGGGCAAATTAGAGCAATAAACTCAGGGCAGTAAATTCAGGTACTGCCAAAATGTGCTAATGATACAGTATGATAATTCTTTATAACAAGCTAAAATGTGAGGCTATAACCATGTCTCTTTCCATAATAACTAATTTAAGGGTTTCACAGAGACAGGGTGGATACTTGTGCAATCATTTTTTTATTTGTAAATAATTTTGCAAACTATATTGATTTATCCCCGACCTTAATATTATGGGCTGCTATTTTGTGTAGATTCATGACATAAATTCCAAATTAATCCTTTTCAGTTCCAGGTAGTAACACTAACAAAATGTGGAAAAGTTCAAGGGGTGAATATTTATGCAAGCACTGTGTATACTGTATAACTGCACTTATTTTTTTTGACAATGGATTTCAGTCTGTTCATTGATTTTGTATATGATATATGTTCAGTTTGTATATTCAGAATGTACCTTTCAGAAAAATGTAAAAAAAATGAACATATTTAAGAGTTGTTGATGTGTTTTTGGTCTACTAGACTGATATTTTTGGTCCATTTCACTTGACATTGGACTGCATGTAAAATGGCATGTTGCCTAAAATGAGTCTGACACCACTGCTTTGCAGCAAAAGAATCCAAATGTGCGATAAATGGCTGCTTTGGTGATACTTATCCAGTATTTTATTCTCTCACTCCCTGGCTCTCTTCTCTCTCAGGGCAGTGAGGTCACCCTAGACTCTGCACATAGCAGCAAGCTTGTGTTGTACTGAATTGTTTGTTTGGTTTGTTATTAAAAATATGTGAGGTCAGCTGTGAGCATAGAGAAGTTTGATCAAAAAGGTCAGATCAGTTATTCAGTCATATTTTCTTATATTTTTCTTGACTAAACACTGGCTGGGAGGCAGTTTATGTTATTTGTAGTTTGGGATTAGATGATTCAAGCTTTTGCACATATGAATTATGTTTTTGGTGTGAACCATATGTAAGAGGAAGGTACATATATATTTAATTACACATACTTCTATCTGAAGGTACCTACAACTAAGACAGTGTCAAATCCAAACACGTCTCACTAATGTACTGCTTGCAGTGCCCCAATGTCTCATACTGCAGATACCTTATGGAAAACAGAGACCAGTAAAGATACTCTGAGTTTTCAGTGGATAGGGTTGGGTTGGGGTGGGGGGTGGCATGGGGGGATGGTTGGGGATACAGCATGCTCTCTTTTCCATCTCAGGTTTCTGATTTGATACATCACACTGTTCCAAGGGCTCCAGTGCCAGCACAGTAGCACATAATCTGGATGCTGAGGCACCAGTCTGCTCTAGCCCAAAGTTGTACAAGAAAAAGCCTCATCAGCAACACAGAATATGTGTGAAACATCACTAAAGCTGTGGAAGTAGAGGAAAGCCAACATGCTTTCAGTATTTTCAGTGGGAATTACTAAAATAGAAGTGAATCTCCATCCCACTACCAGCAGACAGACTTTTCAGTGTGTTAAATAACATCAGGCTTACAATTTCTGTTCTGACCGTGCAGCTCATGCAGTCTCCATCTCAACGAGATGAAAAAAAAAAAAGTCTGGAAAGACTGTAAAGGATAAAATACGTAATGGCTACTTTTCCAAATTATTCACATGCTATTACCCATTCATAAGGTATTATACATATTGGTAGAAAGATAGCAATGTTTATTATGTATTAAGATTTCTTAACATAATACATTATAATTTGTTCAACATGTTTCAAGAATTGCATATTTTTATTAATTATAAGTGACATCAAAAAATCAAACCAATCATAAGACAATATTCCATTTACAATGGTTGAGAATATTAAGGTGTATATTAAAGATACTTGTAATCATACAGACAATCTTTTTTTTTTTTTTTTTGTTAATTTTTTCTGAAATCTGGTTTCGGAGTTGAGATAATGAGAAATGAACCAGTGGAAATGTGTTGGATTTAATTAATTTAAAATAGGTTTTACTTTACATAAAACTCACAAAAACAACTTAAAAAGCTAGTTATTAAAGTCATACTATAAAAAAAACAAAGAGCAAATCATAGTTTGATTACTTAAAACTCACAAAAACAACTTAAAAAGCTAGTTATTAAAGTCATACTTTTAAAAAAAAAATTAAGAGAAAATCATAGTTTGATTATGACATAATGAGCTTTGCAACACTGAATTTCTTTACCACTGGCAATAAGTGTAATGAGCACTACTTATGAGCCTTATGAATATATCAGAACATGCTATTTACAGGTCATTAGAGAAATGACCTTCTGAGAACCTCATTTATATTAAACAGACCAGGAAGATTTAGAACCCTTAAGGACCCTTTAGTTGTCCTTCTGAAGAATCGTTAAATATTCTATATTACTGTGAAAAAGTCTTGGGCACATATAAAGAAATGTTCAAAATTAATGAAATAAAAATGAATTTTCTACAAAGAGCAGTAAATAGCACTAAACTAAAAAAGTCAGTATTTGGCATGACAACTCATTGCTTTTTAAAAATGCATCAGTACTCTCAGATACATTTTGTGCAGTTTTATGAGAATACTGGCTGGTAAATTTTTCAGGCATCTTGGAGAATCTGCCACAGTTATTCTGGAGACATTGTCTGTCACACTTGCTTCTGTTTTTGCAGATAATCCCTGACAGCCAGCATTCTTTTTTTCATCTGAAAATTGCTCTATTACATAATATGTTACCTTCTTTACTGGCATACAAACATTTTTCTGTAACATTTAATTTTGGTTGGAAGTAATGTTTGGAAATATAAAATGTTTTTTACTGTCCCACAAATGCAGAAGTCATAAAATGAACATCTAAGACAAAATTCATAAAAAAAAACTTAGGGTGCCTAAGACTTTTGGACAGCCCCATATATAAACCCCACAACAGAGTGTTTCCCTATCAAAAAGGTTCCAAGTAGAAGCCATTTTAGATGCTAAGAACCCTTAATTATCCACTGAACCTTTAAAGAACCCTGGAAGAACCTGCTTTGAAGAGTGTATCTGCATGCTCTTCAGATACTTATTTATTCCCCTTGTAGAGCTTTAGCTATAAATAAATAAGATAATCATTTTACACACATTACCTGAATTATGAAATGAAACTAAATGTGAAGACTTTATATTTGTTCACATGGTTGCCAAACCATTTTTGCATAGGAAATAAAGTGCTACAATAATCAATCCAGTGAGCTATATAAAAGTATTAATATCATCAAGTCAAGCAGGCAGCCAGACACCTCCTACACTATGTTCTTGTGTGAAGAATGCCAGAGCTGATGGTGCCTGCAGAGCTGTTGGCAGTTTATCCAACAATAAGTGGTCTCCCTGAGGAATGATGATGGGACAGGCAGCATATTGCACACAGTCTGAAGCTCAAAAAACAAATGTCATTAACTTTCATCAGCACTGTAGCAATTCCAGGTATGTCCAACACAACAGCATACAGCAGGACAGCTATTAAATGTTGTGTGGTTAAGGTAGTGTAGTGAGTTAGATCTCTGAAGAAAGGTTAAATGGTTAAATCATGACTGCACTACTGCCTCCTGCTTTAGGGTCCTATTTGGAGAAGAAATGTTCAAGGAAAGAAGCTCTCATCTAAGATTTGCACATTTTCTGTGCATTTAAAAAGTGTGGAAAAGAGAAACTTAGATCTAATTACAAATATTGGATGTTGTCATTATAGATTATATACTGGCAGGGTTATCTCTACCTGCAGTAGGTTACCTCCCAAAAAGCGAACTTGACTATGCTTTCAGGCAGGAATTCTCTGCTGCCTTTTCCCAGAGGGCTTTGCAACCGCCGATCCATTCAGGTTAGACAGACTTGTTAGCTGGTCTTGTTTGTTTCCTCCTGTACTAAACAGTTCTGCTTTGACAGAAGTGCTGCTGGGTGAAGGTCTATACACACCACATACCAATGTAACCAATACTTTCTTTCAGCATGCAGCTTTTCACCAAGCTACACACATGTTTATCTTATTAATTAAGCTGGAATTAGAATTAAGGCTGTGAGGTGGTGGACTGAATTTGATGACGGGGGCAGGGGAGCAGGACAATGGAAAAATGAGAACAAGCCAAAATCTCTTTGCTGGAGGCCAGGAGTGTGTTTTAATTAGCTTGGCTCCTGGGAGTGAGGATCTACAGGCGCCCAAACCAATTTCAAATACTTTTTGAAAAGGTTCCCTGCAGACATTTGATCTTTTATTTGCTGCTGTATAATCACTGCAAAGAAGAAGTTATTTTTTGGAGTTTGTCACAGTTACATGTTCCTCAAACATGCAACCAAATTCATTAAATCAAACTTCAGTCATATGCTTTTTATGTGGGAGGAAAGAAGTTTACAGAAACTGAGTTAAAATTAAGATAAAATTTGGAAACTCTTGAATATGTAAATGGTGATTTAGGAATACTCTTAATAATGGGTGTGCAACAAAAAGATGCATATAGAATAATGACATACTTTAATTTCACACTAATGTGTCGAATGTCCACACAGTTATTTTGTAAGTCAAGTGTTGAATGCAACAAAGACTGGTGCTACTGTGGTCAGATTTGGTGAAAGCCTTATAACACCTAGAGACCAAGAAAGGGGACAAATTTGTGTGAAAAGACGAGAAATATATAAGATCAAAGAGAATCAAGCACTTAGCCTCTGTTCTACTGAGGCACTTTATGCATGCAGCACAAGTCAAGGCAACACAGGCTTTGTGCTAAGTTAGTCATGAGAGTTCAGACATCTGTAAATATGTATGGATAAATTATGGAATCTGTGACAGTACAGGCTTAAAAGACCAACTATAGGAACACATATTTACACACGGACGTGAAATTTGCTCAGGTTCATTATTCTGTATTGACTTCAGCACTTTCTCCACCTTGAGACAGCCCTGTACAGAATCCAACTGAATCCAAGTGATGGCATCCTTATGCCAGATTTTAAATGAAGTGCCATTTCCACAAATAGGTTTCATTTGCTTCAAAATAGTTTTTGTGTGAGACCAGTGTTTAACATCTCAGTAATCACCTACCAGCCAAATTATTAATAAGACATATTTTAAAAATGGGGAATTTCAAAAGCATGCAGAGCTTTTTAACACCAATTCAGAGAAAGCCATGGTCTTTTGCTGCCAAACCCCCATTTGTACACTCATTCAGGGTTAATAAACCTTAAATGCCTGTTGTCCTTGTTTGAACAGGAGTGATAATTACCTCAACCTTAATGAGTCAGACATCTGAAGAGCATCAAAAACAGTATTGAAGACTACAATTAAAGAATCCGAGCATGAGAGGGGAAGTAGGGAAGATTAGGGAAAGATGGAAGTCCCCATTACCCCACTATTTGAAAACATCACTGTGCTGCAGTGCACAGATTCAGTTCATAACGGGAAGGAGAGCAAGAGCAACCACACCTCTCAATAATGTATTCATTCAAACCATATGCCTTTTTACATTTATACTGCTCTGTACCACATTACCACCTTCACCAATGGTCACATACCAAAACTATAGAACACTGCGATCTTATGCCTTGATTCTGTGCAATGCATGATCTCAAAATTAGGGCCTGAAATATCCTATTTTAAATTAACCGAGTGTCAATCATTTTAGACCAAATGAACAATGCAGTCGCAATTTGTATAAAAAGTTATGAATAGGTAATAATGTAAATGTGAGGTTAGCATTCATTTAATCTACATCAAACAAAATATTCTACATTATTTATAATTCCTATCAATGTTTCTAAAGATCAGGTATGAATTCATTTAATAAAAGTTGGAAGTCTTGTAGCTAATACCTCCAGGTTATTTTTCAAAAATAATCATGTTACTTTTCCAGTTAACTTGCAGATACAATGGAAACAAATTCATCTAATGTCAATTCAGATATTAGAGACAGGACACTTAAAAAAATTATTTATGGTGTTGACATTCCTTTAAAATGTTAGGCTCTATATTAGGATAATAGATGATTTTAAATGTAGGACAACACTAATGTACCCTGGCACCAGTAGAGATACATTTGTAGTTGCGAGATTTGGTCTTGGATCTTTTGAAGACTACTTAATTATATGATTATTATTACTGAGTGATGTCTATGATTCATAGAGAAATTGTATTGTTAGTGAAATATTAACTTGAAAATAGCACTGTTCAGGTCTACTAGAGAAAATGTTTGTTTTTAAAATTTTCTCCAAAGTGTCAGATAAAGAAATGTAAATTAATAGAGACTGAGATGTAGCTTAAGTGTTGAATGTACAGTTAAGTGTAGTTAAATGTTAAATGTATAAAAATTATCTCTTTGGCCATAAAAGATGACACAAACAGACTGATACAATTTTTGTTTTCCTTTTTTTGTGTAAGTTAATTTTGGCCTTTTTGCTTGTTGATTTTCCTATCGATGGTGAAACTATGCATTACAAAAAATACTTTGTTGGAAAGTTTCTTTGAAAACAAATTGTCTAACTACAAATGTGTGCCATTTTGAAGACATTTAATATTATGCAAGAATCCTTATAACCCAGAACATCCATTTTTTCATCACAGACACACTGTTTTGTTTTTGTATGTAGTTTATGTTCAGTCAAATATTGTACATACAAAGTAAATCTGTGGAAAACCATGCCCCCAAATTCACAGAAAAGAATAGATATTTGTAATCTGTACATTTTTGTACATTACTTTTCATTGCTATTACAGACCTTCTATGTCTATATGTTTAGGAAAAAATAGATGTTTTCCTAAACTCTTATACTGAGAAAAGGAAATCCAAGGACTTGGAACTTTGTTCTTGCACAGATACATGGATGCATCTGTCAGAGCTTTGACTCGCTCCCAGGAGAGTTGTTCTTTAAAATGGCCATCCATGGCACACATAAAAAGGCACTGGAGCTGAGGTCTCTAGTTAGAGCAGAATGGCTCAAATGACAGCACTGAAGAGGCTGAATAATACATAACCCTGTCCACAGCTGAGAAAAGAACTGCAGAACTGCAGCACACTGGATATTTATGCCTCACTGGCCACTTTGTGTGTGTGTACATGTATGTTCAATAAACTACACACTACCTAACATAAGCTATAACTATGCCTACTACTAAAGGGCCCAGAAAAAGTAGTTATTATGATTCACCTGAAATCATGCAAGAAATACCCAAATTATAGTTTTTTAAAAACCATGTTCATACCAAAAAGCTAGTTTTGTTCAAGACACATGTTAAGCCCAGTAAGTCCTAGCACAGAGACTCTGTGTATCCCAAGTGTCATTTTAGTCCGAGACTAAGTATAACTGGGATGTGAAAAAAACTGCAGAGCTTAGACATTGTCAGGGTGTGAGTTAACAAGAAAGACTGTGAAGGACAAGAAGGCTTCAAGAATGATATTACAGGAGAAGGACAGCCTTGGTGAGAATGGACAAAGTCATGTCACCTTCATGAGATCAGCATCTACATCAATTTTCACAATTCAATAAAGAGAACCACCTAATCGTAAATCATCTAAAAAAATGCATGTAGCACAAGATTCACTCTTCACTTGTACCGTATGTTCCCTGAATAGAACTCTAACCATCATAAAGAATGAATGAGGCTCAGCTGGAATAACGCATAACCACACACCAGGGCTTTCATCATACTGCGGTGTTTCATCCCAATGCCCAGTTCAGCCTTCACTCCCTGCAAGAGCAGGTCCCTCCCAAAGGCTGTCCACTTGTGCTGCAAGTCTGCTAATAACCTTTCCATATGCAAATGCAGAACCTCATTTTCAAGAAGGCATCTTCTACATCCATTAATGACGTATAAGATATAGAAGCGGGAAGCCATGTTGTATTCACTTCGAACATCGAGAGCAAGGCTACTGTCGATCTGTTTACTTGTCACTGAAAGCAAATGTAAACACTCATTTGCTGCCAGCGAATGCAAAACACAGAGAAAGAAGGGGGCTTTGCGTGTGTGTGTGTATTTGTGTGTGCGTGCTTGTGTGTGTGAGAGAGACAGACAGGGAGAGAAACATAAACTTGCACTCAAGCACAAAAACAGGGATTTAGCTATTCCAAAAGCTTAAACAGGATAATTGTGTACTAGTAACAAATAAACCAAACACACAAACACAGAGTTTGTAGAGTATTTTAAATTACTGAAACAGTAATCAGGAACTAATGGAAATATTCTATAGGGTGACACCTCACCTTGGAAAGAACAGAGTGTCAAAGAAGTAAGAATTATACTTCCATTATCACCCACGTCTCTATAATTATCTGTAGCCCTCTCCTACGCAAGAGCTCCATTTAAGCAGGCACAATACTGAAGAGGGGGCACTACTGTGAGTGTGATTTTGGGTCACTGCCACAGGGCCACTGGTGTCACATCCCTGCTGGATCTTGTGCCATCGCTTGACAAACTAGTTCAGGGGAAAGACAGTGGGGCCAAAAGACCTCCTATAATTACCCTAATTAAATGGTTCCTTGGGTCCTTAAATGGGTTTGATTGTACATGTGGAGTTTGAGAAGAAACTATTTAAATAAGAAAAATGTATTTGGCCCCTACATTATTTATTAATAGTTTGTTATACTCAGGATTTGTGCAGTCTAAACAGTTTTTATTAGCAGCAGCGGTATAGCATGCGAAGAATCCATGTGCACTTTCCTTGCACTGTGCATCAAAGAAGTAAAAATAGCATCATAAGCTTGCAGATTGAAATTCCCTATCCTTGTAATCCTACTCAAGTGAACACTATGCCAGTGAATCAGACACTAATAACAAAGTTGGGATGAAAAAATGTTATAGAAGATTAAACTTGAGTATCATTATATTATTGCACATTCCTATACAAAGGAATTAAACAGAAAAGATACAGCAACAAAGCAAACACAATTATTTTTTTTTATGGACTCCACCACATGGCCATCAGGTGGATGCAGCTTGCAAGTTTTTTACAAATTAAATTAATAAGCAAGTACAGCTTGTTGCAGCTACTCTGATTTAAAGCAAATGTCTGGAACAGCCTGGCATCCATCACCTGCCATCCTCCACAATGTCTCCTCCTCTCTCTTTCTCTTTCCCTCTCATTAAAACTTGCAGCAAGTTGCTCTCTGGAGAGGTTTAAAAATCACTGTGTGCTAGTACCACACATCAAATAGCATCTATTTCCTTTAAGAGGGAACTTTTTATGGCAACCCGTCTCTTAGACACAGATACCACAGACAGGGGTGTGAATATTTTTCACACCCATATTGTACCTACAAAGAAACAACAAAAAAGTATGTGTATGTTTTTCATTCAAAAGATTTCCTTTTGACACATTCTAAGTGGCAGGTTGTGTGTTCTGACAATGAAAAAAACGGCCCACCGTGAGCCAAGCAAGCCAAGCAATTTATGCTTACGATAATGCCGAAATTACAGTAATGAAAATGCACAAAATGTATTTACCCATGAATGCTTTACAGATTTTATAACTTGCCAGAGTGGGTCTCTCAATGATGACCGATCTAAAGGCCACAGAATATGCATGAGGATAAAAGGGTCTATTTGCATAATTAGACCTATCTAAAATTAATTAGCAAGTACATCCAAAATAATAGCTCCAATTTCATTAGCATAAAAATATCCCTCAATCAAATTACTTGGAAAAACATGGCCGTTCATTTAGAAAAATAAAAATTACAAATCAAAAGATTGTGCAAACATGCAGTGTGAAAGAGAATTTGACGAGGGCAACAATAAGTTGAATCACTACCATAAAATCAGAGCAGAACCATGAAGATGTAATTTATTCCGCTTAAATTATATTTTCTCCCTCTCTGGCTGTAAGTCCCCACTTCTTACCTGTAGCAGAACTAATGCAACAATATAGGAGCCCTGGAAACCATGCAGATCTCCAAGTGAGTTTCAAAACCTCTAGTATGGCAGTAGTAATAAAAAGAGATTTATGTATTGGTCCTTTGTGGGCTGATCTGCAGTTCTGAGAGTGACTGCCCTTTACAGATAGGCATGTATATCTGGTGTCATGATGTTTCCTAAGCCTTGACTTATAAACCTGTTTCAATCTTATTAAAAAGCTCTCAGGTAAACAGAATCTGAAGGGGGAAGAGAAGAGTTGGCAGTTAATTTGTTTAGTGTAATTATGTGGACATATATCAGGTAACAAATTTCACCTATTATGTATGGCATTTATAGTACATGATGTAGTGTACATTGACATTGGATAGATGAGTCAAATACTAACCAGAGCATACAGGTGAGATGAAAAGTTTACATACCTAGGATAAAGAAATTCAAACTCAATTTTTCAAACATCACATGTTACCAGACATTTCCTGTGTTAAGTCAATAAGGTTATCTGCTTTATTTCCATCATTTCAAATGTCATTCAAGAGGTCATTTCAAAATAATAGCTAAGAGACATATTCATTTCAGCTTTTATTTACTATATCAGATTTCCAGTGGGTCAAAAGTCATGATTTGTTATGATTTGGTTGCACTGCCTTTTAATTACTTAACTTGAATCAAAGGCTTGGGATAGCCTTCCACAAGCTTCTCACAATACTTCTATGGAATTTCTGCCCATTACAGAACTGACAGAACTGGTGTAACTCAGTCAGGTTTGTGGGCCTCCTTGCTCGGACACACTTCTTTGGTTCACTTCACAACTTTTTCTGTGGGATTCAGGTCAGGACTTTGTGATGTCCACTCCAATACTTTTACTTTGTTGTCTTCAAACCATTTTGTTACAACTTTGGGGGTATGCTTAGGATCATTGTCCTGCTGGAAGACCCAGGTGACCAGTGTTTTAACTTTCTGGCTGATGTCTTGAGGTGTTGATTCAGTATTTATAGATATGCCTCCTTCCTCATGATTCCACCTATTTTCTGAGGTGTACCAGTCTCTTTTCCAGAAGAACACCCTGACAATATGATGCTTCCACCGCCATGCTTCACAGGGATGGTGTTTATCCGATTAAAAGCCTCACCCTTTTTCCACCTTTTCATTTTTGTTTCATCTGACCAGAGAACACTCCTCCAAAAGGCTAGGTCTTTGTCGTGGTGATCACCTCCAAATATAAATCTGGCTTTTTTATTGGAATGTTTGAGTAGGGGCTGATTCCTTGCATGACAAGGAAGCACAATAGTGGATGTACATACTTTGGTACATGATGCTTCCAACTCCTTCATCAGTTCCTTTATTGTGGAACCTTTTGGACCAAAGTTTGTTCATCCCTGCGAGTTCATTTGCACCTCCTCCCTGAACAATGCAGTGTCTGTGTGGTCCCAATTGGTGCACTCCCAATTATCTGGAAACTTCCAGACTGATTTAAGAGACAGTCAACTTAGTGTATTTAAACTTTTGACCCATTGAATTTCTGATACAGCGAATTATAGCTGAAATAAATCTGTCCCTACTCAGTTGTTTTAAACTTACCTCTGATGTGTAGATGCACTAATTGACTTGGCAAAAGAAATGGAATGTGTGCAGTTGTGAAAAGCTGAGATTGAATAACTTTAGCCTGGGTGTATGTATACTTGTAAACTGTAAACTGTAGCTTCAATTACAGTTGTCAGGATACGGTACATTGCGCTCTGGAGTGGAACTCTGATCATTATGCAATAGCATTGAAAATAGCATGTACATAACAGCGCTAAAATTCCCTCTCAAATTAACCATCACTCATCTATAGCTTTGTATGTTTCTCAAACATTCCCTTCTAATTAGCTAGGCGATTAGCAAATACACTGGCAACCTTCCCAGCATAAGCTGGCCTAAAAAAATGGATATTGGAGATGTGTTGGAATCTGCCAATTTTTAGGTATGTCACATTTCCATCATCTCAGCAGCATTGTTCATCCTCCCCCTTTCCTTATGTCTACTTGTAAAGTACAGGATAAATGTAACTCATCTATCTGAATAATCAGGTCCTCCATGGACAAGACAATTAAACTGATTCAGAAACATTTTGTATGACTAAATACACACTCACCATCCTTATCAGCTCTCCGGAATATCTGTAAAGAAACCAAAAAGAGACACTGTTATTGCATGTTGAATCTACATTTATTGTTCTTATAGTTAAAAGAAACAAACATTATAAACTGTTTGAAATGGTGTCTATATATAATGATAAATATACAGTTCACAGTCTGTGGGTCAGTGCATGAAAGCTGTGAAGGGATAGAGAGACTTGATAATAGAATTACTGTACTGCCGAGGCAGATGTGAGATAGAGTTCAGATGGCTAAAGAGAATAATTGTTATTTCTGATAATGTAATTCCACATTGGGTAACCAATTTGTGCGTCTATGTGAAATGGTGTGCGCTGCATAATGGTGTAGGCTTGCACACACAGTGGACACAAAATGCTATTTTTATTTCCATTCTAGGAAAACAAAGATGCTATACTGAGAAGCTATAAACAATTAATATAAAAAAGTTATGGTATGGGCAGCCATATTTTCTTGTTCATAAAACAAATCAGATGCTCTAATCAAAATACTGCTGCCTACTCGTCCCCTTACGGATAACTAATTGTCAGTAAATACATTGAGAAGCAATGCAAACAGTTACAAAATGCATTTAGTTGCAGTTGCATCTGACATATACTCTTGCCATTTCATCCTCTGGTGGACACATTTTCTTCCACCACAAGAGGATGGAGCAACCAGTCTCAATATAATACAACTGAATTTATTTTACAAGCCAATTAAGTAAGTGTCTCACACAAAGGAAAAGGATCTTGCTGGTTGACACTAAACATTTTTTAAACCATATTTTGTGCCAGTGAACACAAAATAAGTGGACAGGTCCAAAGATTATCCCAAATATGTCATTTATATCATGGGTGCTAAGTGCCTTTGGTGTTGATGGTTCGTGTCTTTTCCTCATGCAATATAATTAATAATGCTAGGAAGACTGTACACATTGGGTTAGAGTTGAAACAGGAGGCAGCAATTGTGGCATGGGTACGAAATGCCATCATTCTGACTCCTATAACATGACATGTGCTATGGGAGGTGACATGACACATTCAGATGATAAGCTAGAGATGCAAGGGCATGTTAAACGTTAAATTGGGTGCCAGCATGTGGAGGCTGGACTAATCAAGAATTTCTCCAGTCTAACACTGTTTAGTCAGATAATATAGGTGACCCAGTTTAGCTTAACTTCAGAAGAGCAATATCTTTGTGACAGCAAAAGGGGGACAGTAACCCAAAAGTGAAAAGGCATATAGTGCCCTCCAGAATTATTGGCATGCTTGATGAGCAAAAAAATAAAATAAATAAAAATAAAAATATACATACATATATATATATTAATAAAGAATAACATGCAATTAATGACACGTTGAGCTCAAGTAATTTCTGTCTAGAAAACAGTGGTTTCAGAATGATCAGCACCCTTAAAATTAATATTTTGTGATGCCTACCCTGGAGAAAATAAGAGCACTGAGCCTATTCTTCTAATGTTTAACAAGGTCTAACAGAAGGATCTCAATCCACTCAGGGAATTTCAAGTTTAGAAATTTAGGGACATGGAAAATTAGAATTATTGTGTTTAATGTTTGTTACACAGTCATTTTATTCATTTTTATGAAGGGTGCAGGACATGATATGTCATGTAAAAGTAGTCCTCATTCCCAAGACAACTGGGCCAGTTGGACCATCTGCTTAAATAAATATTAAGTTGAGGTGGTCAACAATCTTTGCTCTTATTAAAAATAACCTAATTTTTTAAAATAAGAAATAAGAAAAAATTAACTAGCTACAGCTATCAGCAGGGCACAGAGACACTGTACATGATTATCCAAGTAAGACCAAAGTCTAGCCTAGGTACAGGACTTCTCATTATAAGTAACTGCAGTGCTGTTAGAACTATTCTCATTAGAATGACCAGAAAACCATAAAAGGTGAAAATGGTAGAAACTAAATGCCTGTCTTCTTAAAGTTGCAATAGTTAGAGCTAAAGCAGCAGCAGGAGATCACAAAATGTTGGTCCTGATCCTTTAAACGTTGGCCAATGTTTGACAAAGCAGCTCTTCTTGTAGTCTGACATTTAAATAGTTCACCACTGGACTCCACTGGACAATTGTCAAATTACTATGAAATCATGTCCTATACATGCAGTATGAGAACTTCCTGAATTTTCTACAAGCCCAGAGGGAGATCTGTAAAATAAAACAATATGATATTGAGATCTGTGATTGGTTCTATCACGTCCTGTACAGTGAGGGAAGTTACAAAGAGAGAGAGAGGAATAGATAGAGAGAAAGAGAGGGGCTGAGAGAGGCACGTTTAAATACCAGTTTACAGACTTAATTTCATAGGTTGTCTATGGTTGCCACAGTACATTTGGCCAATTTACTAATCAATGTTATTAATATTTCAACGTTCAAACATGCATTCATCTGTAAATGTCATGTGCAGTCACCAATTAATCCTCACTGATGGAAATATATGAGTTAAAACAACCTCTGTAAGCTCTCCAGCTTACAATCATCAACACACAACATCAACCTTTAATTAACAGATATTTAATCCTTAAATCTAAAGGTTATATTAGCCATTCCTGTCAAGAGCAAGGAATGGGTTTCAGGTTGCCCTTGGATTCAGTCCTTTCAGTTTGTGGTGAGCCTTTACTTTCAGACTTACTGTTATTTAATGTTATTTTAAATTAGGCATAATACTATGTTGATTAGTGTCACTGTAGTTTGCCTGTCCTCTGAATCTTTGTGAACTCTTTAAAAAAGATGGTGTGATAACTATAAGACACATAATGTAATTATATGTGGTGGAGATGCCAAAAATACATGCCTACCATACTCCTCATTCTATCAGTATGCGATAGCAGCCATGCAAGGTTGTTTCCGCTCATAAACAGTCAGGTTCATACATATTTGGACATTGATAAATTTATTTTTATTTTAGCTGTCTACCACAGTATGTTAATTAAATAATGAAATTAAGGCTCAAAGAGCAGACCTTCAGCTTCAATTTGAGAGTCTTTACGTCCATTGGATGAATGGTGAAGGAATTACTGCCGGAAGTCTGGAACCTATAGACATCACCAGATGCTGGATTTCTTCCCTGGTGATGCTTTGCCAGGCCTTTACTGCAGCTGTCTTCAGTTCCTCCTTGTTCATGGGGCATTTTGCATTCAGTTTTTCCTTCAGCAAGTGAAATGCATGCTCAATTGGATTCAGGTCAGGTGACTGACTTGGCCATTGCAGAAGATTACACTTCTTTGCCTTAAAAAGTCTTAAGTTGCTTTCAAAGCATGCTTCGGGGCTTTGTCCATCTGCACTGTAAAGCTCTGTCCGAAGAGTTTTGAAGCATTAGGCTGAATATGAGCAGATAATATAGCCCTATACACTTCAGAATTCATTCTGCTGCTGTTGTCAGCAATCACATAATCACTAATACAAGGGAACCAGTACGACTAGCAGCCATACATGCCCACGCCATAAGATGAAGTGGTATCTTTGGATAATGAGCAATTCCTTCCATTCTCCATAATCTTCTTTTCTCATCATTCTGGTACAAGTTGATTTTTGTCTCATCTGTCCATAGGATGTTGTTGTAGAACTGTACAATTTAGATATTTCTGGCAAACTCTAATCTGATCTGTTTTTAAGGCTTACCAATGGTTTATATCTTGTGGTAAACCTTCTGTATTTACTCAGGTGAGGGCTTCTCTTGATTGTTGATTTTGAAACAGATATAGCTACATCCTGGAGGGAGTTCTTGATATGGCTAACTGCTGTGAAGGGGTTTTCTTCACCAGGAAAAGAATTCTTCTATCATTCACCACAGTTGTTTTCTGTGGTTTTCCAGGCTTTTTGGTGTTTCTGAGCTCACCAGTGCATTCACCATATATATAAAAAATCCTATAACTCCTACACCTACTGTATCACCCAATTTAGATGTGAATATCCTCAAATTAAAGCAGAATGTCTGCACTTTTTTCATATTCATTATTTAATTTCAACTCCATATATACTCCAAATATACTTTTAACATCCAGCCCAGACTGTACCACCAGACCACCTGAGGTGCCCTCCCCTGAACAGTTCAAATTTCCTGTTTTAACTGTTTAACAGGACAATGGACTCTTAACTCAATGCAAAGTCTTACAGTTTGTCCATCATACTCGAGTTCTGTGCCTTTCACATCTGGATTGATCACCTGTGATCTTTTGTATCTGGATTGATCATGGATTGATATGTTTGATCTTTTGATATCAACCCCGCCTGTCTTGAATCTGCATTCAATAAAACCTTGTGCGTATGGACCCATATTCTGTGTCTCTGGGTCCCCCATTACAAAAGACTTCATCATCTACCATGGATCCAGCCAAGGTGCAAACGCTCCAGACTGCAGTGACCTCACAAGGCCAATTCCTGGACAAAGATTGCAACAAATGGCCAGTGTTATGGAGGAGCCACTCAAAACCAGCAGAAGGAACCAGCGAGCTACTGCTACACCATATCCAGGTGTTCACATGAGTAATGTTTCCTCTTCTGTTAACCCAGAAGTGATACCAAATTTAAATTCAAATTTTATTGGTCACACACACAACCATACACAGTATGAGTATGTGCAGTGAAATCCTTTTTTCGACTGTTCATGAAATAAACCAGAATTTACTTGTATACAGATAGAAAAGGAAAAATATAAAAATATAATATAAGACATATAAAAGATAGCTGGCAGCAACAGTATGGCTATAATTAGAATAAAGTGCAGATATGTGCAGTTGTTTGTGCAATATGATGCTATGCAACATCAGGCTGAGGTAGTTGTAGTGAAATGAAATTGCCAATATACATAATAAATATTTATAAATACCGGGTAATGCAGGTACGATAACAGGAATGTAGGTGGTGTGAGTGTTGTGCAAACAAGTCCAAGCTCTAGTCCTTGGTCTTGGGTGAGGGCCCGAATGGCCTGTGGGAAGAATACAGGCTGCCTCATTCTCTCTGTGTTGGCCTTCAGGGAGTGGAAGCACTACCCTGAATGCTATAGAGAGAAGGGCCCATTGTTTGGATGGCTGAGGTTCTTCATTATCTTCCTGGCCTTGGTCCAGCACTGCTTGCTGTAGATGGACTGCAGGTCAGGGAGCTCAGTGCAGATGGCATGCTCAGCTGGATGCACCACCCTCTGGAGATCCTGTCTATCCTTCTTGGTGCTGTTCCCAAACCAGGCTGTCATGCTTCCCCAGGTGTAGAAGTTCCTTAGCACCTTAGAGGGCAGTTTAAAGTCTGAGGTGGTAAAGACACTGACAGGCCTTCATCACCAGGGTGATAATGTGACAGGACCAAGACAGGTCTTGTATGATGTGTACTGATGTGATGTACTGGAAAATGTCCACTCTCTCCACTGGGGCACCGTTGATCATAAGGGGGTGGTAGCTCCTCTCCTGCTTCATGCTGAAGTCCACTATCAACTCCTTTGTGTTGCTGATATTCAGGAGGTGGTTGTTCTCCTGGCACCAGTTCTCCAGGTTTTTAATCTCCTCCAGGTAGGCCTTCTCATCGTTAGCAAACTTGACAATGGTGGTAGTTGGAAGTTGGCAAAAAGTATCACACATTGCATTAGAAAACCTTGCATTTCCCTGGTGAGCCATCATATTTTTCAGCAAGTGTGAGATTCACTCACTCTGATGTGATGGGGTACACTCGTGTACCCCTTGCACTTCCTGAAAAATATGATGGCTCACCAGGGAAATGCAAGGTTTTCTAATGCAATGTGTGATACTTATTGACAGTGCCCCTCTGAATTTTACCAGAGATGTTGATAAGATGCGGCAAGTACTGACCCATCTAACTGGCCGAGCACTTACCTGAGCAACTGCTACATTTAACCCAGCACTGTTGAATGCTACCTACGTGAGCTCTGAGCAGTAGTTTCACAAAGTTATTGATCACTCCTAGACTGGAAAGGATGCCAGAGAGAGGCTGTTGATGCTGACACAGGGAAAGGAGTCTGCTGCAGACTTTTCTTTAATGTTTCACACTTTGGCCACAGAGAGCAGCTGGAATTGACCTGGATTTGAAGACCGTCTTCCGACAAGGCCTACTTTTTGCAAGCCGAGCTAGCTTGTTGAGATGACAGACTAAAACTAAACCAGTTTATCCAGCTCCCTATTTGCACGGATAACCTGACCTGAGCCCGTAGGCCCAGACTTGCTCCTTATTTAAACTTAGTCTCAAAGATGAACTGGAACCCATGGAAGTGGCTTACACCAACCTATCTATTGAAGAGAAAGAACAATGTAGGTGTTTTGGCCTGTGGCTTTACTGTAGGAACAAAAGATAACTTAGAGATACCTGCAATGCCCTGACCAGGTGAGCACAAACATAACACCAATTACCGAAAGCAGACACATATCTCTACTTCTGAAGATGTCTTGGTGTTCAGAAAAACCATCCCTACCCTCATTGACTCTGGTGAGGAAAGGTCATGGATGAAGGTATTGCTGTCTTGCTAAATGCTCCTCTCATTCCTCTGGCAGGTGCACTAAAGGGCCTTGGTGGCACTCCACTGCAATGAGGAAAAATCACAAGGCACATCATTGCTCTCCAAATGCAGACTGGTTTAATACAAAACTTCTCATTTATTTATTAATTCCATTGCCCTAGGTTCTTCATAGCTGTCTACCCACAATCTGGTCATTTCCTGGAAAAGAAATGTTCATCTCTTGGGGTGCTTCCTGTTTTAATCACTGTCTTTCTCTCTCTGTCACTCTACCCACATAGAGAGCCCTGAGACCCCGAGTGAGGTGACCCCCACACAGTACCGTGATTTGAAGGTTTTTACTAAAGCTAAGGCATCCAAGATACCTCCTCACAGATGCTGAGACTGCTCCATTGAACTTTGGTGGGCACTATTCCCCCTAGGGGTTATGTGTATCCACTGTCACTCCCTGAAAACCCAAGCCATGAAGGAATATATCACGGATGCCTTGTCTCAAGGATATATTGTATTATATTGTCCCTCAACCTCTCCAGTCACTGCCAGTTTCTTCTTTGTGGAAAAGAAAGAAGGAGGATTCAGGCCTTGCATTAACTATTGAGGACTAAACCAAGTCACTGTGAACTATCATTACCCTCTACCCTCTCTACACTCCCAGACAGAGACAGAACACATAGCCCAAGTATATTCCATTCTAAGACGCCTCGTCGATCACAATCTCTATGTTAAGCTAGAAAAGTGTGAATTCCATCAAAAAAACTGAAGTTCCTGGGTTATATCACAGATGGATAACCATAGATGTGGTTAACCACAGAGAACAAACTGGAAGTGGTGACTTCATGGCTTCAACTGCAAACGGTTAAAGAGCTGCAGCAGTTCCTAGGTTTTGCCAATTTCTAGAAGAGGTTCAATAGGAATTTCAGTAGTGTGGCATCTCCACTAACCTCTCTCCTAAAAGGCAAACTGAAGTGAAGCTGAAGTGGACTGCTTTTGATCTTTTAAAGGAAAAATTCATGACCACTTCCATTTTGCATCACCCCAACACAGATCTGCAGTTCGCAATGGGGTGGATGCATCTGAAAGTCAAAAGTCTTCTCCCAAAGACAAGGTAACCCAGCCAAACTCCTGTGTGCTTTCTATTCCAGAAAACTCTCCACAGTAGAAAGAAATTATGATGTGGAAAATTGGGAGTTGCTGGCCATGAAAACAGCCCTGGAGGGATCTAGGTATCCATTTGTGGTGGTCACCGACAAAAAATTTGAACATACGAAGAAAGCCATGAGATTGAACCCCCATCAAGCCACATGGGCCCTGTTTTTCAACCACTTTGACTTCGTAGTCACCTACCATCCAGGCTCAAAGAATGGTATGGCAGATGCTCTTTTTCGAATCTTTGAACAACTCACTGATGACATTGACACAAAAAATATTTTTCCTGAGTCATGTTTTGCAGCTCCTATACAGTGCGAGATCATGGAGAAAATCTGGCTGGCCCAGCAGGATGATCACCCTCCTCTCCAAAGCTCACAAGCAGTCTCCTTGGGAAACTATCTAAACTAGTCTAGAAACAGCAGAAATTCTTTTCAAGGAGGTATTCTGGGGTTATTGTCTACAGAAGGGTCCAACACATGTCCCAAGTGTGGAAAGGGTTCTGCAAAAGGCTTGATATTAATGTCAGTCTCTCTTGATATTAATGTAATTGTGTTTATATGAACATCAGAGAGGGAGGTGGGAATCTGTATACTTTCTTGTGTACCTGTGCATATATAGCCTTCTTTCTGGATCAGCACTGGTTCTGAAATACAGAGAATCCTGGCCATTATCCAGTGTTGGTAGAACCACAGTTACATAAATTTTTAGGGCTATGTTTTAACCCTCCAAACCACCAGAGGCAGTGACAATCCTCTGGGTAACAACTGCCACAATGGCATGAGGAACTGTGAAAGTGTGGTATTGGGGTCTAGCCACAGGCTGATAACCCACTTCTTTTCATTTCGGCAGGCATTGGAATGACCTCTGCAGCTGCAGTCAGTGATCCTAGCACCTTTAACAGAAACCAGTACTGCACATAGCAACCTGTTTGAAGGCTCTTGAAATTCAACTGGCAGTTCATCCCTCTCAAATCTAGAATCGGATGGAAACCACTGTTTTACTTCTGAACAAGGAAGCAGGCCACAGGGTCCACCTTTTGATTGTGCCTCTGTCTAAAGAGGAACATACTTATTGATGGAGTAATGTTGATGGAGACTCTGAGCTTGAGCATTGTTTTTGGATGTGAAACATCCAGCCAGCAGCACTTATTGCCCATGGAAATAGGTGACACCCATTAGTTGTGGGCGGCAGGGTTGGTGGGGGGTAGTGGACATAACTGGGCTGTGGTGCTGCGCTTCAATGTTATGGTCTATTTTGTGTAGATTTATGACATAATTCTAGAGACATATACACAGCTTTCTCAGCTTCATACTCTGCTTATCAGTCGTTGTTGACAAACAGTTTAGGCTGCAGCACTTGGATCAGATTCAGACTCTGAATCAAGGTCTAATCTGCCAGCTGGGCATACCACGTCAGCACAGGGGATATTTGAAGCAGAGATGGCTTCCTTAAAATGGTCAATGCCAGCACAGAGAGCAAATAACTGATGCTTGTCTTTGGCTTTCCGGGGCTACAGACATTGTCTGCCTGAGGCTTATTAGCAAAGCCCAGCCAAGAGAAACTTGGTGGGGTGAAACTGCTTGAATGCACTAACATTATATAGCCACAGGCCTGCTAATCTGTTGGTTGGTGCAGCAGGGACAATGGAGAGTTAACAGATAGAAGGGACATGTGCACAAGATGTGCTCAAGAAGGTATCCAGGTGAGTCTCCCCACCTGGGGTTAGGAGAGGTGAAACTGAACTGTTGATGTTCAGCCTAACTGTGGAAAGCTGTTAGAAAAGAGGTTGTACACTGTGGGAGAAATCACTATAAACCAGAATAAGATCTGCCATTCTTAAGCATGTGTTTGTAAACATTGTAAAAAAAATGTATTAATCAGTTGTATGTATTTTAAACTAAAGTCACAAAATGACACAGTCATCCTTAATTGTTGTGCTAATGTGACAGACATTGCTACCATTTGACTGTAGTTATTGCAGATTACTTCACAAAAAATACAACACCAAATCAGTGGTGCAGTAAGTACACAGTACTTAACATGCACTATGATATATTAGTAAAACAAAGTCATTTATAGAATGAAAATACACATAATATCAGAATTTTCACCTCTGGAAAATAATTTCTTGTTCTCCTGTTTTGACGTGCTGGTGACACATCAAAATGTTGCACAGTTGGATGGAATTTTTGAAGAAAATCTTAGCTCATACTCTGAATTCAATTCAAGTCAATGAATACATAAAGTTACCATTCTCTTTCAACATCTCATGTTCAAGATCGGGATGTGGGAGAGATATCTGTATCTGACCCCTGTAGAAGACTCCAACTGCGCAGTCAGCATTGACCCCCAGCAAATGAACCTTAAATAGCCAAGTATCTTTCTCCGTAAGGAGGGCTACTTGCTCCTCTGAAGACTGGAAGGAGGATAAAACATTTAACCACTGCCTACCCAGGAAGGTAACACCACACTATCTCCCCCCATGGGACTACATGCCTCAAGGATCTGGTAGGCCCAGGCCCTGTAAAAAGTCACCCAGCCAGTAGCCTGGCCCCTCTCCCAAGCCATAAGTTAAGATGCCTGTACATGCAGCCCCTCTTCCCTCCCCTGCTACATATGAGTAAGCCTATTTTGTTGGTAATGGCTTTCAAACTGGTGGAAACCCTCACTCTTTTGTTAGGTACAACGAATGGTTCAACGGTACCAGTAACCCCATACAAGGATCACCCAATACAATATGGCAGTATTCAAATACTGAAATCACTATTGGGGCATGCATTATGCTACATGAGGTCCACATGAGTTCAGTGAGAAAACATGGAAAAGAAGAAGCAGTATCTTGATGCAGAGAGTAACACTGTCAGCAGTTTTCACTCTAATATGGGTGGGAGTGAGTGGCCAGATATGAAGCTTGGGTACCAATCAGGTGTTTGGATGATGGCTTTTCTCACTGCACAAGAGGTTATGATTATGAGATAGCACCATAGTAGAGTGATGTGGGTACTGCAATAAAATTCACCCTAGCTGAATTTTATGATTTTCCTACTTTTATCATTCCAACATTTTACATTTTTATAGAGGCCGTTTCATTAGAGCTGATATACAAAACAAACAAACACTTTAAAAACACAAACATCTAAACACCTTTGGTGCATTATTGCTTAATTGCTGAAGTGTGCATTTGGCATAAAAAGGATAGTCATGCACAAAAAAATCTAATCCCCATTGTTAAGTATGATAGAGGATTTGGGGTGCTGTGGGGATGTTTTTCCTTCAAACTTGTTAGGACACATAGCACCGTGGGCTCCATGAAGTACTACAAGATTTTAAATCTGCTTTTGCCCAGAAGCTACAGCTGGGGTGTGGTTAGATCGTCCATCCCAAGAGTCCCCTGAACTAAGCCCACTGAAAATCTGTGAGGTGAGCTGAAGAGGAGCGTTCACAAGAGAAAAACGATTCTTCAGCTTCATCAAACATTATAGGAGAAGACTCAATCATTTAAAAAACTGGTTTTGTTTAATACACATTTTGCAAATTTTTTTTTCTTAGAATATATTAAAGTTTAAATTTCTCACATATTTTCAGTGTGAGATTAAGCTAATTAACAACAAAGGCATTTTTCATTCCCTTTCTAATCCATCTTTACCTGGGGTGGTAATACTTCTACACCTCATTGTGTGTGAATATTATGTAGCTTTTATGTAGATAAATGTTAATATAGAGTTACATACAGATCATATCTCCATTATGCTAAATACAGGTTTATGTTTAGTTGATGTGACCTGCTGAGCACTGTGTTCCATTAATAAAAGAATGGTCTATGAACTTTTAGATTAACAATAATCATGTCTTCACAGCCTGACCACGAGCCCAGGCATCACACAGGCAATGGAATCCACCTGCCAGCAAGGAGGGACATTGATTCTCAGAAAGCATGTGCACCCCTGAACGTGTGTCCCTAGAGAGCACCGCTTTGCACTTCCCTCTCCCCATCTCCTTCCCTCCCTCCTTTTCTCATTCCTAACTCTGCTTTTCCCCTCCTGCACCATTTGTCTTTCTGTCTTTTTTTTTTTTTTTTGCCTCTATGCTTTTTCTCTAGTGTGAGCCTCTCAATTTCATATTTTTGGTGTACAAATGTGCCCCAAGTCTTTTTAAATGAGTTTCTTAGTTTAATTAGTTTTATGCACCATTTTAAACATATTAGTATGTCTTGTATTATCTGGGACTGGTACTGAACTACTTTTCACTTGCAAAAGCCTTAAAGCAATTCGTGTATTGAGGCATGATTAGGTATAACAGGTAATTATCGACCACCAATTGAACACAGTAAAGCAACACTTTGACCTACTAAATCAATACTGCCGAGACCTCGCCCTTGCAGCTATCCATGAAGCCTAAATGCCAGGCTTCAGTAAAGTAAAATAAATAAATAAAAATCAATTATTCAAGTAGGGTGAGCTTGTCAAACAGACACAGTCTACAATCATGTCAAATGAGTACAGAAATACAGACTGGAAGGCAAAAACAAAAAACCTGGCGGAACCTCATTAGTCGGTTTGCTACTAAATTGCCTACCGATTTATCAAATTTTGCAGATGCTGTTTACAAGGGTTGCCAGATTGGACAGACTGTTTCCACCCTAAGCACGGTTTAAAATCCATTCCATTTACTACATACCGGTGCAAACTGTAATTAAATAGTATCTTGCACAAAACACAGCTACCATCCCAGGGCTATTTCCCACGCAAATGTGACTGCCAAAACCCAGTTTAAGCCGTTAGTAGTCCAATCTGGCAACACTGGTCTTTGTACCATTGGAGAGAGCGCGCTTATTTGATCCAGCGGTTCCGAGTTATCGGCTTTGATTTAGGACACAGATACCGAACTCTGGTTCTGGAAAACCCCCTTCTCCTGCACATTTTAGTGTTTTCCCTCTTCTAACATCTCCTTCAACTAATCACAGTTAATAAACAGCCCTTGCTGAGTTTAAGTGTGCGTGTTAGACATGGAAAACACTAAAATGTACAAGACTGTACTTATTGTGCGCTTATTGTGCTAGTATGAGTATAGTTTAGATGAAATAAGTATAATTTGTAAAATTCTGCTGCTTGATATGAAGTAATAGACCGGCTGCGGTGAAATTATGACGTTCATTTAGTCGCACAAGTTGTAGAATTTACACTGAGGCTGTTCTCAGCTCCCCAGTTAATCCTGATTGTTATCTCAACCTGTGCGCTCCATCCTCGCAACTCATCACTGAACATGAAGTGCACTTAAAGCAGCTCGTTGATAAACACAAAGCCACTTACGTCTAGGATGACTGAAATGCCTTTGCGCGGCTCCGGAGCGAAGAATTGCTCTTGCGCCGCAGCCGCTTCCTCCTTGCCGTACTCGCGCGTCGAGATGCTCTTGTTGTCGCTCATCTTGGTGACGATCCAGCGCACAAGCCCGTCTATGGCGCCGGGCTGTGAGCCGCCGTTCCCGGGCTGCGCGGCCGTCGCGGTCTCGCTGCTCTGCGCGGGGAATCTAGTCTGCTCGCCGCTGTCCTGCGCCCGCAGCTTGGCTTGGTCCTTGTGGAGCAGCTTGTGGACACCGTCCCTGCAGTAGCGCGCTGCTTGCTCGCACATCCTCTTTGCCGCGCTGCGTTCATGCTGCGCGCTATGGGGGCGATGCCCTCCCCCCCTCTGACATCAGAGCTCACGACACACACACACACACACTAACCTCTGAAAACGTACAGCTGCTGCTTTGTGAGGAGTGGGTCTCATAACCCATAATTTCACTAAAAAGATCATTTTGGTTATTCTTCTGGAGATCTCTCTTTGCTCTCTTTAAGCTACCTTATTGCAGCAGTAATTGTGTGTTTAGGCTATGTACAGTTTTTGTACTGAACACGGGTTTGGTCAGTTTGGCTCTCATATCTCTTGAATCAAATAACTGATACTAACTAAATATATATCCAATGAAAGCGCAGAGTGTACTTTACAAATTGAACAGAACATAGTTTTATTACATGAATTTGTTTCATTAATAAAAGAAAAATTCAACATCAGACTCCAACATTTTATCTGAGATATGGAAAATGAAAAAGAAAACCACCTCATATCTAAACTGTCAACTATAAAGATGGCAAGCAGAGTCTCACCCACAATTTAAACTTTTTTTTTTTTTTTTTCATTTTGCTGGAATTGTTGGATTCATTCACAAGTGAGCTTCAGTGTCTGTAGTGTCCTCAGTCCTTGTTGCAGTCATTCCCTAGAGAACCCAGGCAGCAGTATTTCAATTATATAGATATTCCTGGAAAATCTGAAAAGGTATTATTATTATATACAATTATTACAGATGTCATAATAAAAGTGAAAAGAACACAGTACAGCCATTTAATAGGTGGGAGCTGGACAGAGAAAGTAGCATGAGGATGGATCAACATTTTAAGATTTAGAAGTGAAAAAAGTGCAAATGGGCATACAAAATGAAAGAACTGTTCCCTTCATCTGTAGTGAAGTGAGGTGAGTGGTTTATTTTTAATTAAATTAAATTAATTAAAAAACATTCTCATGAATGTAAACGATATGTCACAATAATCTTATATTCTATATAGGATATTCAATATAGGAGCCTATACTCTCAAACATATTAAAATGTTTTCAGTTTGTGTATTTTTTTGTAATAGGTGTATGTAGTGGCATACGAAGGTGATAATTATATTACTGCAGGGGGTGCTGTAAAACATATTTCCATATTTTTGGAAGGCCCTAATGATAATTTTGAGTTGGCTTGATTAAAATCAAAACAAGTAATATTTACAAAATTAATTGTGTACAGTCTGTGATGATCCTATAGCAGATAAAATACTAAGGTTATACATGGTATTGCATAAAAGTATACATGTACGATAAGTATAAGATTTAGTAAAAGTGTATTTGCCAAACAACTGCCAAAGTACTGTCTTTAAAATTGATCACTGAACCATGCATGATGCCAACAGGTTTACAAGGTCCAACCAAGGTCTTTCTTGGACACAATGCATAACCATGCTAGACCTTTTTCAACATTTTTGGCAAGAAGTTTGAGACTGATCAAAAACCTACATGTCTTGGAGGTGTGAATATGTCCTCAGAAAGGACAAGTATTCCCTGAGAATACTGATAGGAGCCATCGGGAATGTCATAATCTAATAGCAGTAGCAACAAGAGTCTTGAACAAAGTGACACAGACTCATTCTAAGCCTTGAAGCACAAATTATTTAAAACGCCAGGGTTGCTGAAAGGTGTTACTTACAACAACGGGCCCTTTTCATAAAAGCTGGATGTACATAGACACAGAGTAAAATGATTTTCTCTAACCCTTGCAGCCAGTTGTTTACCACAGCAACATAATTATATAACATAGTATTATTATCAGCTTCATTTGCAATGGAAAGGTTTTTCATCTTTTCATCACTGCAGAGACTACTGCAGAGACTGGCATACACTCAGCAACAAGGCTGAATAAAGGATATTATTTCTTTGTGGAAGAATTCACCCACAGCTATCAGAGTAAGGTAACATTATCTGACATTAGCACTGATGATGAGTATCTACATATGTAGTTTATTGATATTCTGTATGTGCTATTTCATATTTACAACATGTCTGTACATTTCCATTTCCCTTTATTAAATAAAAAAAGTTAAAATATTGTGAATAGCTGAAAAAGTTATTAAAACTTTTATCAGAGCAGCTAACATTAGCTAGGTGTATTTCTAGTTAATTCAGGGCTGAATGATGAGTATTTTTGTCTGTTCAGTGTGAAATGTAGCAGACAGCAAAGTGGGAGTTAGCGCTACACGCTGCCAGTTGATGCGGAACTAAGAGCCACACAAACTTGAGGTTGGTTCGAGGGCCTGTCAGATTAGCTTTGTTCAGATAGAGAAGTTCTACTCACTGCAGTTGCAGTTTATTTGCCCTCTAAACTCTACGTGCGCTGATAAGCTTTGAGCTACCTTTGATGTAGTCAAAAGCAGTGAAATGCTTCCGACTTCATCCCTCCTGATTGCTCTAACCTGTTGTTTGCTCTGCTCTTTGTTTGCACCTTCATCAGGAAAGCTATGAATAGCTATGAAAGCTATGGCTGTTTTTTGTTTAGAATTGTAACACAAAAGAACAGTGCAAAAGCGCTTACTCTTTGAATGTAGAGGAAGTTACCTTGTGAAAACTACTTCCAACAACAAGAACTCAGAAGTGTGCAAAGGGCCCAGTGAGGAACTATAAAGCATGTACATTGTAACAATAATAATTGTTTTGAGAATCTGGTCACTACATAATAAATGTTTGTGTTTCAAATAAAAAGATTTGTGAAATATGGGCCAATGAATACCACTTACTGCATGAGTGGATCATATGAATATTCAAAAAAAGGTTCAAAACAGCTTTTGAGCTATCTAGCCTACTTTGTTTAATAGCTATTAAAATGAAACCATGCTGAGATTTATTACAGTGAAAAAGTGGAGACCCAAGGGAGATGTGGAAAGTTGTCACTACCTCCAACGATGCGAGTAACAGCACCAGGGTAGAAAACTAATTGGCAAAAGTGCCACTATGATGGGTTAGGGAGGGAGTGAATCATTTAAGGGACCCAGAGCTAGACAAGGGCCTTGGAACTTGGATTTTAACACACTTTAAGGGACTTTTGGAGTGAGTTGGGGTGTAAATTTAAGACTGTAAACAGACAACCTGTTGGCATTTCTCTCCACAGAGGCCACTCAGGTGCATCTTCAGTGCCTTGCCATCTTGAAATTGGATTTCTACATCTCACTCCTTGCAGATCATTTCATGCATACATGCATGGCCCTGGAACTGATGCAGAATCTTCCCTTTTATATATTGTATTGGCTCCTTCAAGCTGCCTGCATCAGATTTAAAACACTGTTGCTTACCTGCAATGCCAAAAATGGACCAATCTCCACCAACATGAAGATATTTATTAAACCTTACTCTGTAGCATCATGCCACAAGCACAGCTCGACTTGACCCACAAAGAAAACATGCATCTACATTGTTCTCTGTACTGGCACCCAAGTAGTGGAAGGTATAATGAACTTTCCCTGACTGTCTGAACTGTTCAGTCACTGGTTGTCTTCGAAAGCAGACTAAAGACCTGTTTCTTCACAAAGCACTTAAATGAGCACCAAACCTACTCTGGAGGAAAAAAAAACACTTCTCTGTTTTCATAACTATATTAATTCAAAACAAATGCCTCTAACATGTTTTTAGCTTAATCATGTTCTTAGAATTAAGCCTATTTATACTAGCAGGAGACCAAGACTGTCATGGAGAAACTTCTTTTCTTTGTTTCTTTTCAAAGAATGATTTTTTTTTGGTGATTTTTCCTCATGTTTTGGGTTGTATTGCAGGATACAAACACATTTCAATGTACAAACAATTCAATAACTCATGAATCCACAAAATATTGGTAGTATAACTTTAACGATTTGGATTTAGGATAAATATATTTGCTTGAATAAAGACAAAATGTACACTGATTTGGTAGTTTATTATGTGTAATACTGTTTGATGTACTGTAGGAGAGTAATCATGAGAGAAAGAAATGGTCTGCAAATGCCTGACAGTCTCAAACACTATATCCACACTTGTTCCATTAATGCTAGACTAGCAATGCTTTACCTCATTCTAAACAGTACAGGTCCAAATGTCTCAAGCCATCATGGCATCCATTTTGCCTTGCTCTGTTGGTGTACTCTTAAATTCTGAAGCAGACTGGCACAAATTAAGTTATACTCGTAAGTTTGGAACAACTAAACTTAACAGTTTTTCAGCAAATGATGTAGAGATCATCAAAAGAAGAACAGGTTTTTGGTGCCAAACATTACATTTGTGTTCATCATTTTCATTCAATGACTTAATTTTTTATTTTTTTTTAAACCAATTTGAAGAATAGCAGAGAAAATGTTGTGATCCCTTCAACAAACACACACACAAAAAATAACTGTATGAGCTGGACTGAAATTATGTACAAGATGTCACTCTGAGGCAAGAACCTCACAGAATCCAGTACTGAGGTGAAACAAAGTAGAGCTTTTGAAATAGAGACTAAGGATATGTCTCTGTAGAAGGCATTGGCAAACTTTACATCCATCCATGGGTCACATGGCCCCTCAACCTCATTCAAGTGACTTTTAGATGGTTGACATTTGCTGGGTGCCTTTCACATACACCTTGAATAGGATTCCAGTACCAGTCACAAGAAGCCAGGGTTGTTAATACATCAACAACAAAGTTCTTCAACAGCAATCAGACCTAAATAGGCTTGAATCAGTGAGGTTCCACTTGCTGCTCTGACCTAATGTGTACCTAGTACGTAGTATGTTAACATTACAAGTATATCTGTGAATAAACTTTGCAGTTTGCTTGAATTATTTTGGATAATGATGCCAGCCCTGTTGGCAAATGAAAATAGGGGTGCATATAGTACTAGGATAATATAGGGTGTCCCAAAAGTCTCCACACATAGGGAAAATTAACACTTTTTAGCAAAATGTCTTGCAAAATTTTTCATACTTAGTTTATATTATATATTTTTTCAGATAGCCTTTAAGAATGCCCTTGACAAAAGAAGAACGTATTGAAATCATTCACATGGCTGGATCGGAAAGCTGTTGCAAGGTTGCAATGGGCATGCAATTACATGCATAACACCAGATGTGTTAACACAAGTTCATCATGAGCGGGAGAAAGAAATTGCGATCATGTAGAGGATGTTTTGTAAATAAAGTTACATTTTGCTAAAAAGTGTAAATTTCCCCAATTTATGTAGTCTTTCGGACACGTTATTTAACAAAGAAACACATAAAATTGAAAATATACTAAAGTTTTCTGTAAGAAGAACATTTATGTATGAAAGGAGACTTAAGTGTTAGCACTTTCTAACAACCAGTGGTAAAGCTGTCTTTTAAGCTTTCTGCAGTGGGAAAGTCTTATGGGGAGAGGGCTTGCTCTTTGAAATTTATCAGTAACATGACAAGCTGCATTTTATTTGTTTTATTAACTACAGGAGAAGGAGAACTATTAGGAACTAATCTGTTTTGTTAAATAACATTGTTAATTAATAAATAAATTTGAAAATTGCTGTGGTGTAAGTGGAATAAAACATGTTGCATACACCGATCAGCCATAACATTATGACCACTGACAGGTGAAGTGAATAATATTGATTATCTCATTACAGTAGCACCTGTCAAGGGTTGAGATGTATTAGGCAGCAAGTGACCAATCGGTTCTCGAAGTTGAAGTGTTGGAAACAGGAAAAATGGGCAAGCGTAAGGATTAGAGAGACTTTGACAAGGGCCAAATTGTGATGGCTAGATGACTGGGTCAGAGCATCTCCAAAATAGCAGGTCTTTTGGGATGTTCCCGGTATGCAGTGATTAGTACCTACCAAAAGTGGTCCAAGGAAGGACAACTGGTGAGTTAGCGACAGGGTCATGGGCACCCAAGGCTCACTGATACGTGTGGGGAGTGAAGGCTAGTCTGTCTGGCCTGATCCCACAGACGAGCTATTGTAGCACAAATTGCTGAAAAGTTAAAGCTGGCTATGATAGAAAGGTGTCAGAACACACAGTGCATTGCAGCTTGCCCATGCTGACCCCTGTCCACTGCCAAAAGTGCCTACAATGGACAGGTGAACATCAGAACTGGACCACAGAGCAATGGAAGAAGGTGGCCTGGTCCGATAAATCACATTTTCTTTTGCATCATGTGGAAGGCCGGGTGCGTTTGCATCATTTACCTGGGGAAGAGATGGCACCAGCATGCACTATGGGAAGAACGCAAGCTGGCGGAGGCAGTGTGATGCTCTGGGCAATGTTCTGCTGGGAAACTTTGGGTCCTGGCATTCATGTGGATGCTATTTTGACACATACCACCTACCTAAACATTGTTGCAGACCAGGTACACCCCTTCATGGCAACGGTATTCCCTAATGACCTCTTTCAGCAGGATAATGTGCCCTGCCACACTGTAAAACTTGTTCAGGAATGGTTCAAGGAACATGACAAAGAGTTCAAGGTGTTGACTTCGCCTCCAAATTCCCCAGATCTCAATCCAATCGAACATCTGTGGGGTGTGCTGGCCATCAAGTCCGATCCATGGAGGCCCCACCTCGCAACTTACAGGACATAAAGGATCTGCTGTTAACATCTTTGTGCCAGATACCACAGCACACCTTCAGGGATCTATTGGAGTCCATGCCTCGACGGGTCAGAGCTGTTTGGCAGCAAAAAGGGGACCAACACAATATTAGGCAGGTGGTCATAATGTTATGGCTGATCGGTGTATATGATAATGTGTACATACCATTTTTATAAGGGGAACCAGCTCTTTAATTCAGGAAAATAACACCCCAACACCTCAGGCATTACACCACCATACTGTTGATTATTTTCCTATAACAACACCCCAATGTGTTTTGTATGAGCATGTGACATAGCAAACACACTCACACGCACGAAAACAACAACGACGACAACAACAAAACATAAGCAATATTCCACTGAGGGTTAAAATGCCCCCAGTCTTTCCCTTTGACACAGGTGATTCAGGTATTCATGCTAAAAGGCAGTGTTATTTAATTGGCACTTGGAACAGCTCTCCCACACACAAACACAGTTTGTGGTCCTATAGTGAGGCATTCAAGAGGAAAATATGGCTCTTTCATGCACTCTGATTGGCAGCAAAACATTTCCTGCTTTTCCTCCAAAAGCTGGGCTTGGCAAATTTTGACAAGCAGTAATCTCTTATCTTGGCTGGAGTTGGGGACATGTCCTCCCTGCTGTTGCGGCTTAGTGGCGCACCTATGGAGAAAAGAAAGCCCTTAACTGGAGTGGTTGCTCTGGATATTAGTGCTATAGGCTCATCAGCCCCTTGCTGTGGCTCTGTCACGCTCTGTAGGGCATTTCCTGTGCTCACTAAAAGATGGACAGGTTGGCATTCAGCCCCACTGGAGCTGCTGTCGGACAGCACTTTCACCAAAAGAGCCATTTCATCTTGATTGCTCTGAAAATGGCTAATGAGCGCAAACAGGCACATGTAGAGCCATCAAATGCTTCTCTATCTGCATTAGATCAGTGAAGAGTCTCAGACCTGTGAGTCCATCTAACCAATAAGGACTGATGATTATTACTTAAAAACATATACATATATATATTAGGTATGACAGAATGATCTGGCTGCCATATGCAGCTCAATGTTATCATATTGCTAATTGACCTGCTGGGGCTCAAGAGAATGTTTGGAAAAGAGGGTGCATTGAACAAATTGAAAAATTGAGAGCCAATTTAAACTGTGCCCCTATGAGGACGGCTGCTTAATGTCATGCTGCCCTTGCTTTAGCTCTCCTCGCCCACGCTCTCATTAAAGTACTCCCACACTCTATGAAGTGTCTTGCCTGTTAAAACCATTCAAATATCTCATATTGAATAAACTGGAGACAAGTCTTAGGGTTAGTTCTCAAATTCATATTGCATATACAGTAAAAGCAAATAATTTATGCAGAAAGACACACACAAATCTTATACATGAGACTTCTACAGTTACTTTTGAAATGCTCTTGTAACTGAAATCTAATTATGCTTATATTACTTTAGGTAAAAATTATTATTTAGTTTTGTCTGGGTTTGAAACAACTGTACAAGGAAAAAAGTGAACATTGCTAAAATATTTATTTATTTGGAAACTACAGTTGTAGGTGATTTTTAAGATAAACAAGCATAAGGTTTGTTCTTTGGACCTTGGCAGTACTTTATGACATCTTCTCCCTCTGAGGCTGCTCTGGGGAGATGCCCTTCAGATAATATACCCAGGAGAGGCCCTGGCCATGGCCCTCTGTGCGTGGACTGGAGATGATAAGTTTTCCTGTGCAGGGGGTCTTGGAGCCTGCCTGTGGGCTGTCGAAGCACACAAGGATTTGGTGAGTCTTCTTTGAGCGAATGGTGTCCATGCCCTTGATGGTGAAGGCTGGGTTGTCCACTTGGCAAGAAAAGGCCGTGGTCTCCATGAAGACATTCTTGAAGGGGATGGAGACGTTGGATCCAGCACGAATGGCCACAGGGCCCTGGGCTTTGGGAGGTGTGCATGTTCCATATAGAGGGAACACATAATCCCCTCCAGTGGTGGATGATATGGTCAACAGGCCTCGCACCTCACCTAATTGGCAGGGCTCAAAGTAGACCTCCACACTGACATCGGTGCCTGCTTGGGAGCTCACTGCCACTGGCATTACATTCTTTTCCGCAATGAAGTCCGGACGGTCTGTCTGAAAAGAAGTTTAGTAGGATTAACAGGAGTTGGAGCAATCCAAAATATTTGCAAAAGCTAAATTCAGTTTATATTGTTCTTGATCCTGCTCTCTTTCTATTATATAGCCAAAAGATTGTAAAATTATCTAATATATACAATATTTGTTCATTTCAGTTATCATTAATATAAACAATAACTATGGAAATAGACAAATAAAACCCACAAACATGACTAGGGATGCTTCTGGTATGTATATGTGAGTGACAGGAACTAAAGTAATCTTTTTTTGTTCCATATTTACATATCTGATATTTCTGAAAAAAAGGAATTTATTCACATTATTTTTATTTCATTTTTCTATTCTAAAATGACCAAAATATAATTTCTGCAATCTAAACTATTTTTTCAGAATTCAAGCCAAGCACTAATGTTTTGTTGGAAAACTATTTCAGCATTGTTTTTTTTTTTATTCTTTTGGTGAAATATGGGTCAAATTGGGTCAAGATAAATTTAATTTCCTGGTATAGTATAAAGAGTGAGTGACTTGCAAAGGACAGAGTGAAAGTACTGCAATGTAGTCTAAACAACAATAACATTTCATTCATTTGAATTGAATATGGAATATATGATCTAAATATGGAAATTTCATCAAAGCTGTACCTTGCAGGTGTACTCAGTCTTAACACGGGAGTAGCTGGTGAACTTGGCAGTGAGATATTGCCCACTGCCCAGTGGTGCTCTGAAGTAAAGTGGTTTCTCAGGAGGAGCAGGAAGTGCACGGAGCAAAAGCTCATAGTGGAAATAACCCAGTTCATTGTTATACAGCATGAGCCGTGCTGTAGTCTCACCTGAACGCAGTGGCTGGTACTCAAACCTGAAGATTTCCTGGGGGGGAGAGAGAGAGATAGAGAGAGACAGAGACAGAGACAGAGCACTAACAGAAGTCCTTTGAAAATGAAAACTTCAAAAACTTCACAACAAAGTGTGCAACAAAGGAATTCTATATGCCTGTACTCACTGGTCAATTATTCTAAGTGAGGAGACAATCACAAGCCACTTTTACAACTTTGGTGAACAAAAAAACTAAAACAAGTGATACCGTAGATAGTGCAGGCACTGAGAACTGAGGTTGCACAGTGATGTCTGTACTGCGGCACTCAGTCGTGAACAACAGGTTCATGGGTAAAGGATTTTCCAAGTTCACACTGCCTGAAGTCATCTGCCTAACCACTGTCACCATCTCAATTGTGCTGATCACTCCTGGAGGTGTGGCCTTGAAGTTGAGGTAGCAGAACTGGTATTCCCCTGTGGCCTCATTTTTAAAGGTCAGCTGTGGAATTAAGAGGTTTGTCTGTAGGTATAAAATTGCTAACATTCCTAACAATGTTTAAAACATAACAGAAGCCAGTTAGTTTGACTTATTAATACTGTATAATACCAATTATTAGCATGGATAGAATCTGTATTGTATTGTATTGATTTGGGTATTCCTAAGAAGTTGGTGGAATTAGTACAGAATGTAGTAGGGTTTGGCACTACTTTGGCATTATATTGGCACTCCTTGTAACTGAAGAAGGAGATTTTGTAGTCTCGTTTAGTCAAAGCTGGCACATCCACATAATCAAGCCCCTTCAGTGAGACCGTGCTGTCAGGGCGTTCTGGTTTAATCATCTCCACTATAGCACGGAATCTGCACAGCAGGAGCACAGCATACATTACACAACTATATAAGACCATCCAGTTAGACCTGGATTATTATTATTATTATTATTATTATTATTATTTGTATGCTAAATACAATAAGTCTGTGTATGTGAGTTTGTGTGTAGTACCTCTGAGGTTTGGGCAACCAGTTATTAACAGGTACAATCTCTGTGTAGGATGTCTTGCAAGGTACTTCACGGCTGATTGTACTCACAGCTTTAGGTGGCTCTGCCGTGCCCTGTAGGGTGTACAGCATGCCCGAGCCATCAGGGAAAGAGAAAAACACGGAGCCCTAGACCAAACATAAAAGCACATTCACACTCAGCATTTTGCAGTCAGCTCCACGAACATGAAGGTCTTTGTTGAAGGAGGACGTGCTATATTTTGGATAGTTTATTGTGTACTCTTCAGTCTATACAAGTAAAAGTGTCTGAAGTTAATTTCCTAATTACACAAATTCACAAAATCTCTGAAATAGCATGCAGAGACAATTCAAAGACAGCTGACATTAAAACACATAGCTGGTAATTCCTTATCAATATTAAACTCTATGTTACTTAAGAGGAGTAGTTAAAAAAGTTAATTAAACTGTCAAACAGGGATTCCACACTTGTCCATGTTGCATCAGTTTACTCAAGCTAAACAAACTGATCTCTGGTGGAGATATATGTACCAGGTGCTTTTTCCCATCCGTGGTCATGGCCATGGGCATATAGGTGATCTCGTAGGCTTTATTTTGCTCGTAGGGCTCAATGACAAGGGATAGTAAAGCGCTCCAATATTCACCCTCAATCACAGGCTTCAGGTGCCAGCGCTGGTTAGTATTATTAGACAGAGTCACAGATTGAGTGCACTGACTACGGACCTGACACACAAAATTCAGCACCTGTAGAGGGGGAAAGAAAGAGTATTAGCATATAGGTCACAGACCAATAAAAGACAAATAATACCTATGATAATCACACAGAGACAATATTTTACCTGATTGGCAACTGGGAGAGCAATGCAGGAGCCAGCAAGGGTGAGGGTTACAGGCTTGCCCCCCTCTATAGAGCAGAAAAGGTTATCATAGCACAGATCCTGCTTGACCTCCTCAGGAGCAAAGGTCACCACCAAAGGAACCTCCATTCCTGGACAGATATAACCTTCAGCAGGGCAGATACTGAAGTCTGGAGCAAAAGCCTTTGCATCCCATTTGAACCTGATACAAAAATACATGCAAAACAGTTATGCAAAATAAGAATCCGAACCTCTTGATTTGCCAGAGCATAGTAATTACTGCAAAAGTAATAAAAAAAACATATAAACCACAACAATACATAAAATATGTGAACAAGAGAATTAGAAGGCTAGCATGTACTTAATTATCAAATCAGGTAAATGATTACATCTGTAAAGAGAGAACTTTAGTGAGTATAATCATATCATCATAAAACAAACTACTATTCAGTAATTTATTCATGGGCATACTGAACTGTGAACAGTAAAAAAAAACAGTGAATGAAGAGTAGTTCTTATTTCCTTTTCTACAGTGGTAGTGACAGATTCCAGTACTATTTTTCTTCTTCTTCTGAAACACAACAAATTCAGCACTGTAATTCATAAATTGTGCCATTGCTGTCATGTTTTTCCTACGCACAACAAATGTCTGTTGAGCAGAATCTGGAACTGTGCAAATGGGTCTATTATCTGATGAGCTGAATCAGGCATGTTAAATGAAGTAGAATGCTGAACCATGCATTAATTTCGCCTTTCAGGATTGGAGTCTGACATCCCTGCTCTAGAGCATACCATGCACAAGATGGTGGATATGAATATGTGTATGTATATATGCACCTAGCCCCAATGTCTCCTGTATTTTGCAGCATAATATGGCGCGTGGCTTGGCAGTGCCGGGCCACAGCTCCAAAGGACAAGTAGTGCTGGTCCAGTGTGACCTCCACACCCTGGCAGCAGCCTTTCAGTACCAGTAGGGGGCGCATGGTCCCCAAACACTTCAACTGCACCTCCTCGCTGAAAGGGGCCATGCGCTGCTGAGGGCTGAAGATCACCTCCACCACACACCTTCCCCCTCCACCCTTCAGTGTCACCTCCCTACTTGGATTCACTGACAGGACCTGAAGAACATACATACTGGAGTGGGACCACACATTGTGGAGTGGGATAGATCGTTTGCATAATTGGTTTGTGTGTGTATCAGTGTCCATTGTTAAATTAGTTACTGTCTTTCTGAAGCACATTGGGCTTTTGGAATGCACCATATCAATTAATCTTCAGTTGTTCATTTATATTAAAACATATTATTCACTAACTATTATGACTTACTGTGAACAATAAAATGAATACGACAGGTATGAAATTAAGGAATATATGGTAGGTCGGACAGGTATTATTATTATTATTATTATTATTATTATTTTACACGTGTGTGTATGTGTCCTACCTTAGAGTTCAGTAGAGTCTGTGCAAAGGGTGTGAAGAGGAGAGAGAAGGTCAAGGAAGATGGACTGTTGTTGATCAAGGGGATGAGCTTCTTGCTCCTCTGGCCCATCTGCAGAGTTCCAAGCTTCACAGTCTTTAATTTTGGATCCTCTACGTCAATCTAGGAAAACCAGAGCCTGATAAGAAAACTATCTAAAATCATCTAAACAGATCAAAAATGTGTGATGACATGCAGGCCATTGACAATGCATCATAAATTTTCTCTTTCTCACCTTCATCTCAATTCCTTGTCCCATGATCTCCACTACTTGCTTAGAACACTTATTTATCTCAAAGACCACCTTTTCGTGGTAGCGCATTGCTTCCCGGGGGTAGAACGTGATAGGCACCTCCATGCTACCACTAGGGGGCAGCACATCGGGCATGAAGCTCACTTCCAGAAAAGGGGTGTTGGAGAATAAACAGACTACACTATAATAAATGAAAACATATAATTAAAAATATTAACAACCACAAAAAATGACCGAGTTATAGTTTATGCGTGATGAGCTCCACCATTTACCTGATTCCTCTTTCCCCTTTGTTGCTGATGAGCAGTGTGCATGTGGCAGGCACCATGCCAGCAGAGTAAATGAAGGTCTTTCCAAAGTTGTACTTGAGGAAGGAAAACTCCAGGCCCAGGCTGGTGGTAGAACCCAGCAGTGTGCAATGGAAAACTGGGCCATCCTTTACCTACAGAGTAGCATGAATCAAAAGTCGTGAATCATAAAACCTTGCAAAGTCAATAAATATGAATATATAAAAAATAAATACAACAAAGACATCAAAGACTAAAACACAGAGAGGAAAAAGAAACAGAAAGGATGCCTTGATTGAGAAGCCCATATCTTTGAGGTCACACTTTTGCAGGGGGAAGAAGCTGAGAGTGCAACGATTCTGTTTTCCCACTGGCACCACAGCTGTTGTGGGCTCCACCTGCAGGTGGCAGTGCAGCTCTTCAGGCCCTGTTATCTCATACTGCACATCCACATTGAACCTCCCCGGGTTGGACACCACAAAGGCACATGTGGACTTACCACTCAGCTCCACCTGTCCAAAAGAAAAGAATGAAACCAAGATACACATTTTGTATTAACTGCTTCCTCAGACAATCCAAGTCTAATGAATGTACTGCAATATAAGATAAACTGATAAAAGAATAGAAATGGCACAATTTTTTCTCCCTGCTAAACTTACATAATAATTAGGACATTTCGCTAAAAATAAAATTAACTATCTATTGAAATGTAAAAAACTTAGACACTCAAACTTAAACATCTAAGACCCTGTTTCAAGGTGACTTACAATGCACTTTCTGATAAATATGCTGTTTCATAGCTTATATCATAGCTCACCTGTTTGAAGTCCACAAGATGACTATCAGCAGCAGAGAGTTCAGTCATGGCCCCTTCTGGACTCTCATATTGGACAGAGACATTCATGTTATAGCCATCCGCCTTCACGTTCATATTGAGTGGCTGAACTTTTCCTCTGATCACCATGCGTAGGTTAAATGTCACCACACCCTCCTGTGTGGGTGTGAAGGATATGGCCACTGGGAACCTGACAGACAAACAACATGCATCTACCTAGTGACTATTTTCTCCTCATTTAGCATTGTTTTTTTCCCCCATTACTGGTGATAGGACTGTGGTTCCTTTTGCACAAGTATGGTGCTGAGAGGTCCTTACTTGTCTCTGGGAGGTATTGTCCCTTGCATGGGCTTCAGTATCAGACTCTCTCTGAAAGACTTTGAGTGCCGAGAGACCTCCTTGATGGCAAAATGGAAAGGTTGGTCTTCTCCATTCACCACATACACAGTTTTATGGGCCTCATGTCCTACATGTGTACACATTCATGCATAATATTCAATATAAAAATTTCCTAGAGTTACTTATGGTTTTACTATGATACTACCACAGTTTTACTGAGGTATCTATGTGGTAGCCATAACCAGTATGTGTTATCATGCTTTTACTACAGTGCTTTATAGTAAATATGTTTATTACACATATAAAAATGATGCTGCCACAGTTTTACTATGGCATTTAATTTATTTACCAGGTAGAACCTTCTTTAGCTACAATACTATCCACTGTAGATGCTGATCTGACTTAACACAGTAAGTAGAACTTTTAGACCATTTCTCCCTACATGACTTTTTCTGTTTGGTGGAGGTTATTCATTCTAGAGCAGAAATTATTAAATTCAAGTTCACACATTACCAGCCCAGATTGTGAATGATTAACCAATGTTTTCAAAAATACATGAAACTAGAATTTTTTGTGTAAATATTTCAGGCATTACTTGGATGACAATCAGACCATATTTTTTATGGGTAATTAATGCAGAAATCCAAACTTTGGAAAAGGGCTCACAAACCTTTTCGTGCAAATGTGTCTTAGGTTTTTCCCTCCACAAATGTACCATGGTCAAAGCTTGCTCAATAATGGAAAAAAATATATTTGTCCCAACTATATGTAACTGTGGTAAAACTTTGATTATTTATTCATTATGTCTCATTTCAGGATTAAAATAATTTAAAATGTTGTATGAAATCCATTACAAAATCTTTAACTTTAATATAAGATATAATACCTATCATACTGCTCATGCATTGGTACTCTTATCTGACATTTCTACCATAGAACTGCCTGTTATGCTCATTGTTCACTTTTTCAATTCTGTGAAACATTATGATGTATGAAACCTCTGCCAAACCAGAACTGGAATCAATTGGAATCTCACCAATAAGTACACTGCCAAGATTAAGATGAGCATGATCAATGTACACCATTGGATCTTTCGCTGTTCCCACCAGCAGGAAGGGCACAGAGAACTTGTGCTCTGGGATTAAGAAGGTCCAGAAGGATTCCACCAAATCCAGGTCTTGGGCATGGTATTTAAATGAGACCTGAGGCAGTGGATTTTTTTCAAGGTTAATATAAAAAAGTCTTAAATGCAGGCTAATTTAAACATATCCAGACATACTGTACATACAAGCATCTGCTGAATATAATATGCAGTTATTTAAACTATTATACCTCCACTTTCTTGCCAGGCTGAATAGTGTCCTTTGGTGTGAGGCAGGTGAAGGGTTTAACCTCAGAGTCTTCACATCTCCACAACAATGAGTATGGCTTGTTGGTGGGATTTACAACACTGAAGGTCCTGCGGAATCAATAAAGTATTAAAATTATCAACACAATTACTATAACAAAATATCAATTATGATCACAAGACACATAACAACTGATTTATCACCTGCAGATGGATGTGCCGACCCCTGTGGATGTGAATTCTATAACTTTGGTGTTGGGATCCAGGGTGTCCCTTGGTGTGGACCCTTGGGGGCCAGGGAGCTCAACATTCCGTCTGTTATCAGTGAGGTATCCCGAGTCTTCCAGGTGGAAATGGCAGTAAGGCATCATACTGCGTCCGTTTACTGCTATTACAGGACCCTGCTTGTCCTTCAGATTGGGAATGCTGCCAACAAGTCAGTGTAGATTGAAATAAATGTAATTTGATCTCAGAGGTACTACCAGTACTGGAGTGTTAATCAGAAATGGAAATACACACTTTATAGTGAATGAGAAACAATTGTGACTAGATGGTGTAATCACATATTCACTGTGCCAGGCAATCTCTACTCATGCCTTACTAACAATGGGCCTTATTTATTGAGCTGGATACAAATGGATTTAATCGTAAATCTCTTGTACGAGCATTTACACAAGAAATCTTGTATTCAATGAAAATCCAGTAAATTCGTAAAAACTCGTAATTAGAATTCATAAATACTACTCCTGCTCCTGAGTGTGTGTAAATTTACACATAAGAAGACAAACTAATGTAATGTAACCTCAACTTGATCGACTTGAAATGGTATAGTTTGCACAGATGAGTGCACTTTTATATATGGAATATACTGTTGAATTTAAATTCTTAATTTTTTATCATTTTTACAGCATTTAGCAGACGCCCTTATCCAGAGTGACTTACAGAAGTGCTTTGGAGTCTTTATGAAAAACACATCTGCCTTCTAGATCACTAGGACAGGGACTGAGTAACATTGAGAACATTTTGAGAAAACCAGTCGCTTTATATTATTGGCATTAAGTAAATACTATGAAAAATAAAGAACTCGAGCCAACACAAACCCATAAATGAAGACAAATAAAGCTAATCCCTAAATTACAACAAAAGAAATGCCACTGTATAAACAGAGGATGGGCTGGTCTGTCTGCGCATAGCCGAAAACTGTAAAGAAATGCTTCAATTGATGTAAGCTCTAGAACACTTTTTATTATTAATGTTATGTATTATTAACTATTTTATTGGCATACTTAGTAGTGGGTCAAAATAATTTCCACTTCTGTTTTTCAGGCTTTACCCTGATCGTTTGTTTCACAATCCTAGCTGTCTGTGCATTCAATTTTTATTTTTGAGCAATTTTATGGAGGTTTTGTCATCACTAAATGCAAATGAGCTGTGTCGGAAATGCACTTTGCATGTTATGGATGATCAACATACACAATACAAAGAAAATCAGTTTCTGAAACTTTTCTGAAGATTTTAGTTGGGTTTGGTTACCAACACATTTACCACAAAATACAACTTTACTAAAGGATTGATAAATGAGACCCATTGTAAGCATACTTGTGTGAAGCACTTCTTCTGAGCCATAAGGATTAAAAAAAATGCAAGTCTGGTTAATAACCCATTACAGTACATAACAACTGAAATTGATGTAAATCCACATAAAAATAGAGACAATATTTCATTGTAAGGATGTATTTCATTAGGAAATTATGAAGAAGTAGTTGCGTTTAATTTGCAGACCTGCAGACTAGCCTGGCCTCATAGTGGGCTACTTCTAGAGGGGAGAAGCGGATATGAAATATCTGGTTAGTCCCAGGCAGGATAAGCCCCATACTGGGCTCCACAGTGAATGGAGGAAGCTCTGGATCTCCTAACAGCAGAGTGGACAAGCTCCTCAAATTGCTGGCTGGCCTCAACCCTGTCTGACTGCCCTTGGCAGAAGTAGGGGTCATGTCTGTACACATAAAATTGCACAAACTTAAACTTAACAAGATTACTCAGTTACTATCACTATTATATGAGTCATTAAGCAAATTACAATTTTCTCAAAGTTAGCAAATTTCCATCACTAAGCAAATACATAACATAAAAATCAAACATATATTGATTTCTGTGCTACTGTTAAATGCAGGCTAAAGAGTTACCTTCATGATTATAGCACAGAGTCTTCCCAAAGGTCTCCATCATAACCTGCCAGGAGTAGTCAAGCTCCACAGTGCCTTTGTTTTCCATCTGCATTCTGGAGGCACCAAATAAGATTCATATATTATAATCAATCATTTAAATTCAAGTATTAAAGAAATACCCCAAAATGATATAAAAAATAAATGATACACAGTTTTAGCTTTTAGTGTAAAATAAGTATTTTGGGTGAAGTATCACAGAAATATGGAGGCAAAGATTCAATCATACATACTGGAAGACTCTAGTCTGAAAGAGCATAGTGTCTTTAAAATGGATGGGTTCAGCATCACACTCAAACTGGGCATAATCGCACATGGCACTAATCCCCAGTTCTAGCTCCCTAAACGAGTTTTCCACCACTGAATGGACAGGCTCTGGATCAGTCTCTACCACCTAGACACAGTAGACAACAGCAGATACTACTTTTACATATTTCCCATGTGTACTGTATCAAATGCTGGCCTCTAAAAGTTATGTTTTCAGGCTTTGAGAGACAGATGAAATGATGTATTTGTTAATTCTTTGATATAAGCCTTTTCATGTGAGTGCTATCATTATTAGAGTTGCTGATAAACATTCTTAAAATTGCTGGAGTTTAGAATGAAGGATGCTTAACTTGGTACACAGTAACTGTACTTCTCATACCAGTGAAGAATGTCACACACTGGTGCAGGGCATTTTTGACATTACAGAAATACATTTTCCTTAGTTATTTTGCATATTTAGGAGTAAACATGGTCTGCTTTTCCACCACCCTCTCACCTTTTTCTTGGATGGTCTCTGAGGTGAGAGTGTCTTTTCCACATCCACCCACTTAACAGTCCGGTGACGGTCATCCCAGTCTGGCACTTGGTCCACAGGCTGCTGGAAGGTTATCTGGCAGAGTTTACACTTCATCACCTGTGCATTCAGCACTATGGGCTGCTCTGAGCTGAAGCTTACTGTCACCTCCTTGGTGCACCTGGCATGGAGGTGGCCCACCTGAGGTGAGAAATGCAAATGTGGCTCACCCTGAGGCCACTGAAAGCGCAAAGCCACTGAGTTGCTGTGGTTGGTCATAGTGAAAGTCTTGTGGTAAAGACGACCCACATGACAGTCTCCGAAGTGCACAATATCACATCTGGATGTAGGGGCTGTGCAGTAGAGAAGAGGAGAATGATGTTGGAGATAAGGCACGTATTTTGCTTGTGTTTGGCTCAAAATGCTAACACTGCTAAAGGACAATCCAATCAGTGCAAGCAAATTCTGGTTAGAACTTGTAGAACAAAGTCTTTCAACATTCATTAATTATTCTAGTGTAATCTTTGTAGAAGATTGTTAAGACACACAAGGTCTGTACTCACCTTCCGTGCTGTCCTGGTCCAGAGGAACCTTGCTACTGATATTGTCCAAAGAGATGATGTCACGGTAGCCCTCTCCTAGGAGCTGTATCAGTGTCTTTTCATACTGGTTGTCTTTTACCAACAGCTGCATGGTGGCCTCAAAACTCTGAGGTGCCTCAGGATGAAACTCCACCTCAAACTCTGCTTGCCGTCCAGCCATTAGAGTCAGGGAGGCCAAATAAGCCATCTGTCTTTCTTCTGTGAAGAATTTGATATTTTACTTTGAAGGATTCTTAATAATCAAAATGACAAAGTGCTTGAATAAATGCTATGTTTTATTGCCTTTAAAAAATATATTTTTATTTATTGCCAACCCCCACTTGCTATGTAGTTCTTGTTCTGCACAATGGGTACCAAACAGAAAGGAGGTGAAAGCTAACATATGTCCTCTGACAAACTTGAAGCCTGTCACTGCATCAGTTTATGGTTTTTGATGTTTAATAGATAATCTATACACACTTTTTTTTTAAATCTATACACACTATCATGTATAGTTTTTGGGAATCAACTGATAGGCTGCTTCAGGACAGTCTATAGATGGATTACCCAAATATCATGTTACCAGTTGTTGACACGAGATAAAAACACAATTCAGAAATGCTTTTATCCTGTAACATATAAGAGAATATTTTATTTGAATAAGGGTGTGTAGACTTATTATATCCACTGTATCATGTTTAAATGTATTGGTTGTAATAGCAAAAGAGTGAATGAACAACCTACACAGAATGGAACAAACGTACAGAGGCAGGAAAAAAGGTTTCATGGTTGTGCAGCTGAGTATGAAGACATTTATTTAGTATGTGCACTAATTTGGAGGCCCAGTGTTCCCATAATAAGGTCAGGATTCACTGCGAAACTGACCAGGATGCTGCACAAGTGGCATGTTTTTCTGCATCCTATCTAAAGTAGGGTTGAGCTGGGGGAGTACACACAGGGTTGGGGTCTAGGGAAGGGTGACACTTTCCGAAGACACCAAGGACTGTATTCCGAGTTGGCGACTTAAGTTGGCTAGCATTGAAATAAACATCTAATATGTTGCCAATATATCACTGAATGGATAGTAATAGTTGTAATTATCACATTAATCTCAACAAAATTTGTTTTCTTGAACAATATGGCTTACGTTTGTATTATTATATGTATTATAATACTGTAGTATTATTATTTTACAGCAGCTTGTAAAATAGCACTTTATCCACTTAATTTGTACACACAACTTAATGCAGTCACGAGATACGAGAAAAATCAAGGTTATATGTCTGAATAGTGCTTAAGTCTGTAGTTACAATTGTGCACAATTAAATCCTCACTAGCACCTCATTAGCAATCAGGCTTCAATACTGACCTGTTCCAGGCTCACTTGCTATGTGTGAAGAGGAGATGTGGCTGCATACAGTGCCAGGAGCTGCCCTTAAAGCAAAGACTCCCATCTTGTCAAGCAGATCAATGCTAACCTATGAGAGTCACAAAAGTAGATATATCTCTGGTGAGGCGAAGCAACACCCCACAAACTAAAGTATTTAAATTATTCATTCTTCTTACCTGTGCAGGTACGTTGCTAATGTTCTTGATGACCAAAGGGAGGATTTGTCTCTTGTCTACAAGGAGCCGCTTGAACTGCAGGACTGGCTGTCCATGTTTGGTCCTCTGGACTGGTTTTAGGATAGTTACACAGGGTAAATTGCCCTCTCCCACCAAATCAAACGCCAGCACCTTGCTCCTGCCCAAAGGGAACACACTAATAAAGATAAGACAATAAAGACAAACTACTGCTTTTTACTTGTGTCTGTACTAAGAGGGGATCTTGGGAGGTTGTAATGTAAGCACATTTTGGACCAAAATAGGTCCAAATAGGTTTGTACCCAACCAAAATAGGAACATGTCAGCGCTAACCAAAAATATTCTTGCATGACCATGAAAATAAAGCCAAGAGTAAAAGAAATCATCAAATCATCTTCTTATTATAAGTTTACAAAAAAGTTGTAAACCTTTGTATTCTACCATTTTACTCTTAGGTCAAAAAGACCCTGAACATCATCTCGGTTATATGGGCAAAATTAGAATGATGGAATTATATTCCTAAGCACATTCTATAGACCATCGACTAAGCAAAATTATTATCTTGTGATGTGTCATAGTTAAAAACTGGCCTGCATTAATTTTATAATTAATTTGGATCACACCATTGCCATAGTTTATCAAAACACCCACACAAACGTATCTGGAATTTATCAGGAGATCAGTCTGAATGCTCACACAATTAAAATAGAGTGCTCATTTGCATGTTGCACTCTGAATATGCTTAACTTTCCCTGCATAAATATTGATGTAACATTTGGACTTAAATAGCCGACTTAAGTCATCACATCTGGATATAGCTTGTAAGGTTTAATGTAGGAAAATTCATGTTCTACTTTTTTTAAATGGATTATTTTGATCTGAACAGGACATATAGATTAAACACAAATCTGTGTGCAAGTTATATACAGTGGATAGAAAATGAACACACCCCTCTTCAAAATTTTTCACATTTTGCTTTGTCACAGTCTGTAAACTTCATAGATTTAAATGGGACTTGTTTTCCCTCATGCAAACAACATGATAATGCAGTGAATTTGTTTTAATTTGAAAAAAAGAAAGCATTTAAGTTGACAGTACTGAAATTTCCTCATTTATGTAATTTCCTCACTTCCTCAAGTATACACCCCCCAGAGTCAGTCTTTTTTGGGTAGCCCTCCAAAAGGCTGGCACACTTGGAGATCTTCCCCTTTGTAGACACATTCAAGTTGGGAGAGATTTTCAATTAGATTTAGGTCATGGCTTTGACTCGGCCACTCCAAAACATCCAATTTCTTCCTAGCACGCCACTCCATGGTAGCTTTGGCCTTATGCTTGGGGTCATTGCCCTTGGAATATGAATTTTGGCAGATTTTGGCAGACTATGTTTGGTGTCATGCACTTCTTAATGATGGATGTAATAGTGCTCCAGGGTATCTTCAAAGCCTTTTTATATCCCTCATCTGATGCATACCTTTCCACAATTTTGTCATGGAGTTGTTTTGGGTGGTCTTTGGAGCCCATGCTCCTGCATTTGTGTGGATCTGCACTTGCAAAATGAAGGGCCATAGTAAACAACTGTTTTAATTCAAGCTATCAAGCTAATTGCTGTGATTCCACACAAGTGTTGGAAAATTATGTCAGAATGTGACTTTGAAGGCAATTAGTTAAAGGATGTCATAGTAAAGGGGTGTATACTTATAAAACCAAGACAGTTTAGTTGTTCATTTTTAAATAATGTTAGACATTTTTATTGTTAGCTTTTTACTTTGACATTGTTAAGTTTTGTGTGTAGATTAGCAAGAAAAATAGATTTATTCTATTTTATTTCCAGCTTATAGGTCAAGTACACGTGAAAACAGTAAAAGGGGGTGTATTCATTTTCTGTACGCTGTATATATATGCTTACCCTGTAGCCCCTTCTAGAGAGGCTTCAAATACTCCAAGGTAGGTTTGCATGTTCTGGGGAGTGAAGGTAATTGTCGCAAAGGCATGTGAGTGACTGGGGATACTCATCCGCGTAGGGCTTAGCTCAAACACCTCAGAGCTACGCATGGACATCTGAAACAGCCATATTCAATAAACACAGTCAAAGTCTTTAAACATGACATGTAGCAGTAGCAGCAGTTACACACATAAACATACCTTGTTTAGGACAGTTTTCACCTGCAAACTAAGTTTACAGGGTATTTTGCCAGGGTTGGTAAGACGGAAGCGGGCTTTGGCTGACTGGCTGACCAGCACATTGTTGAAGACAAACTTGTTCTCGTCCTGGATATAGATGCCCATAGCCTCCTGATACTGCTCACATTGTAACATGTTACTGTTCTTGCACAATCTGTGTTCTTCAAAGATGGAAGCAATATCTTCATGGGCTATTCCTACATAGAAGGAAGTGACATACACTGCCAGTCAAACATTTTTGAATACTTGGATTTACCTGTGTTTTATTACATATTAATCACTGTTATTGCCACTGACAAAACAAAAAGGTACGGTGGAAAATATTAAATAAGTGTCTCAAATCTATTTGATGATCTCATTTAAAGTGTACTCCAGTGTTAACCTAATCTACCACATCTTACCACAAACAAAAATTTTGACAAGTCTCCCTGAAACGATTACAACCCTCTAGCTTAAAATAGTATACATAAGAGATTAGGTTGAAAAACACTAGAGTATTTCTCCAGTGTTACTATCAGCTTTAAGACAAATATAGAGACAGGTAACAATTTAAAGGAAAAACTGGTCACTCTGTTATGTTGTGGCTACATCGCTAACATGTTTTGGGTCCACTTATCGGCTTAGAGGGATGTGTCGCGGAACTGCTTAGAGGGACTGATCCTATCATCAAACATTTCTACCCTTATTGTCTCTTCCAGGATGAAAACTCCCCCATCCACTGGGCACAAGGGCTCACTGAATGGTTTGATGAGTATTACAATAATGTAAATCATATGCTATAGACTTCACAGTCACCAGATCTCAACCAAGTTGAACACCTATGGGAAATTTTGGACTGAAATTTTACTCAAAGCTCCCACCTGCTCCAAATTCTGGCCAATACTGCCCTCTCCTATTCAAAATGTCATGTGCTGGTACATGCAAAAATAACTGCATGAGCAGAATGTTTGACCAATCCTGTCTGCTCATGCAGTTATTTTTGCATTTACAAAAACACATTTTCTAATGAACTTAGTTGGTTCTATTTCCCAAAATATAAAGAAATAACTAACTGGCCTTGCCATTCCAATTCTTTTGGAGGAGACTGTATGTAATAGACTCATTGGCACTCGTTGGTGTTGGCATCAGAAGTGTGTAAATATTTAATATGAGACCTACTTGGTACTAGCCAGCCTCACTCACCTGTTTTGTCTCTCAGTGTGCAGTGTCTCTCACGTTTCTCTCAACTTTTTGCAAGTGCATGTACTGTATTGCCTCTCTCTCACACTCTCTCTCTCTGTGACACAGTCTCTGTGTGTTAGCCTACATTGTTGATACAGTGTATTGTTTTACTTTTTTTGGGTGTTAAATATGGGGCCTAGAGATATTCCTGGTTTTTCCACATTTGCGAGGTTCCTGCACCCCCAAGGGCCGACTGTAGTTTTATTTTGTTGTTATGAAATGTCCCAAATTGCATATAGATTAATGCAAACATGGAAAATGGACAAGACATTTTAAAGATGCTTTTTTTGCTGATTTAAAAGATGCTTTTTTTGTGGGTGCATGATGTTTTACACATGTAAATCAAGGCCTGGGTGTTGAAAACATTTGACTGAAAGAACATAAATAATGTGAGTTAAAATTTAAAACTCCTTAATAATAACACTGAGTTAACTAGCTTGACTGCTAGTGAATGGTTTTTAGGAACTCACAAACCTGGCATGCAGACCTCTGCTAGCACCTTGTAGAGAATCCCTCCTGGTCTGTCAGAAGGGTCTCGATCAGTGATGTCCACCACCACGCACTCCTCCCAGCAGCCTACCTGCTCTGCCACACAGTCCACAGTTACTACCTGCTGGGCACCAGGTGGAAGGATGCCAAAGCATGGAGACAAGGAGAACAACCCCATAGACAAACGTGTCTGCAGAATTGAGTAGAAAAGAGACTGCTGCTGTATTACATTAAACATGGAAAAAGATCTGACATAATTTATCTTGGTTTCATTTTTTACATAACAAAACTAGCAATTTTAGGGTAATGTAATAAGGGTAAGGGTAATGTAGTAAGAAGAACGTGACATACAAAGGCCGTCCATTACCTGAGACGGTATGGTATCCCTAATAGTGTCCTTCTGGATAGAGTCAGAATAGCGTAGTTTAATGGCAGAAGATAATCGTCTTGCAGAGTAACTCTCTCTGGAAGATCTCTTGCCTATACTATAAGAAATAACACTTCCATTTAGAGAGGCTTGTTTACGAAGGAAAACGGTAAAATCTTAATATGTATGGATCAGTGTCTGTACCCTCTCTTCTGTTCAGACACTGGGAGATCTTTAAACATTCTGGAGATGGTGAAACAGATATCAAATTCACCCCTATTCTCCACAGTAATTGTCTGTGTGTTGCGGGAACCATGGACTACTGAGCCAAAGTTGATGTCATTTGCAGGGTGGATATTGTACTTGGAATAGAGACACTGCACAGACACTTTGATGGGTATGACCTTAATGGTTTCTTTATCTTCTTCAATATTTGGCTCAATGACCTAAAACAAACAATCACTAAAGTAATTTTTCACATGAAACAGAGATTGAACAAAATCTATATGGAGGGATTTTCTTCTGACCTGACAGTGTAAAATTGGCTGTTGTCTGATAGACACCTCCTTGTTGCAGCAGAAGATGACTTGGACACATGTAGGCCGGTCAGTGGGATGAAGAGAGCCTTTTTGAGGTGTAATAATGAAGACTGAGTTGAGGTTAGGAATTCCAGGCTCAGTAGGCTCCAGGATGAACCTTAAACAGCAATATCATTGCACATTAGCCACTGAGCTTCTTATGATATTTTTATTCCTTGAAAAATGATAATATATAAAATGATAGTATATATTGGATGATTATGTAGAGTATGTGGGTGTGAACATACTTGTAGGCAATATCATGTTTGCCCTTGTTTTTCAAGTTAACAGATAGCTTCACTTCTTCTGATACTTTGATTATGCCAAAGTCCAGACTATTGTCTGTACCTAACATATTTGTTATCAAGATAAAATGCAAACAAATTATTATTTATGGATGGATAAAAAACCAAAGCATGGAGGATATGGATGAAGAATTACAACTACCTTTGGGAAACGTTATTTCCAGGGCCACATCATAAGCCTCTGCCACAATATTAATGTTCTCTGTATGGACAACACCAAGAATATTCTCCACATCTAACACCTGACCAGCACACACACACACACACACACACACACAATTTAGGTACAAAAATCAATTTAACAGCAAATCTTACTGTTCTGATTATTCGTTTAGAACCATGCCCCAAGGTGATCTACCACTTTAAAACATACAATACTTTGTGAGATCTATGCTAACATTTCAGTTATTGGGCAGCACCTTACCTCCAATCTTAAAGTTTTCTTCAGGCTAATAGGTTTTATGGCTTGGAAATGCATGAGCAAGGAGAACTCAGAGTGCGCCATGATGATGCCATGGTCCTGGGAGATGCTGAACTCCTCACCCAACCCCTCAAGGCCACTCAGCCTCCAGGCGACTGGCAGTGCAGTGGGATTACGCAAGCACAGACTGCGTGTCTCCCTCCTGGAGGGCCACACCCATGGGAAAGGTTAACATATTAACAAAGGATAAACAAAGGTAATCGAATAGTACTACTACAGCAACAAATCTGCCAAAATATGTGAAATGCAGAATGCATTATATTAAAATATAAAATCAGAATATTATATTTTTGTTATATTTTGTGTCCTCCAGAATTATTCATTCCAAAAATGAGCAAAAGTGAATATATAAAAAGAATAACACATGCAATAAGCATGGACGCAGGACGTAAGGCTGCTGAGAGTGCTGCAGCACCCCCAATTTTCAGGATTCCTTTCACGGCAACTGCAGCTGCAAGTGCTAAAATAATAATAATAATACTAATACTACTACTACTACTAATAATAATAATAACAATAATAATAAATAACTAAAGAAACTGTATGTCAGAGATAGTATCCCTCTATTCCTCTTATAACACAGCAAATGGCCAATGATTACAATTTTTGATTTATTAATCATGACAAATAACAACTTTTAACGATTCATACAGTATACACTCACCTTCCACTTTATTAGGAACAATAAAGAATGAAATAGAAATAAAGAAACAGAAGTTATCTAATCAGCCAATCATGTGGCAGCAGCGCAGTACAAAAAATCACACAGATGCAAGTCAAGAGCTTCAGTTAATGTTCAAATCAAACACCAGAATGGGGAAAAAGTGTGATCTCTGTGACTTGAACCGTGGCATGGATGTTGGTACCAGAAGGGCTGGTTTGAGTATTTCTGAAACTGCTGATCTCCTGGGAATTTCACACACCTCAGTCTCTAGAGTTTACACAGAATGGTGCAAAAAAAACCAAAAAACATCCTGTGTGCAGAGGGTCTGCAGGCCGAAACATGTTTATTGATGAGAGCGATCAGAGGAGAATGACCAGGCTGGTCTGAGCTGACAGGAAGTCTATAGTAACTCAAATAAGAATACTGGAAAAAGACCAAGTGATTTTTTTTTTAATCTTCAACTGTGCAGTTTGGGCGAGCCTGTACCCATGATAGTTAGTTTCCTGGTCTTGGCTGACAGGAGTGGAACCCAATGTGGTCTTCTGATGTTGTAGCCCATGCACCTCAAGGTTCAATGATTTGTGCATACTGAGATGCTTTTCTGCTCACCACGGATGTAAAGAGTGATTATCCTTCCTGGCAGCTTGAACTAATCTGGCCATTTTTCTCTGAGCTCTTTTATGAACAAGGCATTTCCACATACAGAACTGTTGCTCACTCAGTATTTTTTGTTTTTCACACCACTGTCTGTAAACTCTAGAGACTGTTGTGTGTGAAATGCCCAGGAGATCACCAGTTTCTGAAATACTCAAACCAGCTTAACTTGTGCTGCCAAAACAGCTCTGACCCGTTGACAAATGGACTCCACAAGACCTCTGAAGGTGTGGTACCTGGCACCAAGACATTAGCAGCAGATCCTGTAAATTGCGAGGTGCGGCCTCCATGGATCAGACTTGTTTGTCTGGCACATCCCACAGATGCTTGATTGGATTGAGATCTGTGGAATTTGGAGGCCAAGTCAACACCTTGAACTCTTTGTCATGTTCCTCAAACCATTCCTGAGTGTGGCAGGGTGCATTATCCTGCTGAAATTGGCCACTGCCATTAGGAAATACCGTTGCCATGAAGGGGTGTACTTGGTCTGTAGCAATGTTTAGGTAAGTAATACATGTCAAAGTAACATCCACATGAATGCCAGGACCCAAGGTTTCCCAGCAGAACACTGCCCAGAGCATCACACTGCCTCTGCCAGCTTGCCTTCTTCCCAATATGCATCCTGATGCTTTCTCTTCCCCAGGTAAGTGATGCACATGCACCCGGCCCTCCACATGATGTAAAAGAAAACATGGTTTATCAGACCAGGCCACCGTCTTCCATTGCTCCATGGTCCAGTTCTGATGCTCATGTGCCCATTGTAGGCACCCATTGTAGGCATACAGTCAGGTCCATAAATATTGGGACAGTGACACAGTTTTGGTAATTTTGCCTCTGTACACCACCACAGTGGATTTGAAATGAAGCAGTCAAGATGTGACTGAAGCGTAGACTTTCAGCTTTAATTCAAGGGGTTTAACAAAAATATTGCATTAACCGTTTAGGAATTACAGCCATTTTTTACAGAGTTCCTCCATTTTCACAGGCTCAAAAGTAATGGGACAATTGACTGATAAGCAGTTTCATGGCCAGCTGTGGCCTGTTTCCTCCTTATATCATGATAAATTAAGGAGATAAAAGGTCTGGAGCTGATTCCAAGTGTTGAATTTGCATTTGGTAGCTGTTCATGGGAACTCTCAATATGCCATTCAAAGAGGTATTGATGCAAGTGAAGGAGGCCATCAGTAGGCTGAAAAACCAAAACAGACCTATCAGAGAGATAGCAGAAACTTTAGGAGCGCCAAATCAACAATTTGGTGCATTCTTAAAAAGAAGGAATGCACTGGCGAGCTCAGCAACACCAAAAGGCCTGGGAGACCACAGAAAACAACTAAAGTGGATGATTGCAGAATTCTTTTCTTATTGAAGAACAACCCCTTCACAACATCTAGCCAAGTCAGGAACACTCTGGAGGAGGTAGGCCTATCATTGTCAAAGTCTACAATCAAGAGCCACCTTCATGAATGTAAATACAGACGGTTTACCTCAAGATGCAAACCGCTGATAACACTCAAGAACAAAAAGGCCAGATTAGACTTTGCTAAAAAACCTCTAAAAAAAGTCTGACCAGTTCTGATGCAAGATTAACTTGTACCAGAATGATGGGAAGAGAAAAGTATGGAGAAGGAAAGGAAGGGCTCATGATCCAAAGCATACCACATCATCCATCAAACATGTGGAGGCAGTGTTATGGCATGGGCATGTTTGGCTGCCAATGGAACTGGGTCACTGGGGTTTATTGATAATGTGACTGTTGATAGAAGTAGCAGGATGAATTCTGAAGTGTACAGAGCTATACTTTCTGCTCAGATTCAGTCAAATGCTGCAAAACTGATAGTACAGCGCTTCACAGTACAGATGGATAACAACCCAAATCATACTGTGAAAACAGCCCAAGAGCTTGGAAATTAAATGTTCTTAATTGGCTGAGTCAGTCACCTGACCTCAACCCAACTGAGCTGCTTTTCACTTACTGAAGACAAGTCTGAAGGCAGAAAGACCCACAAACAAGCAGCAACTGAAGATGGCTGCAGTAAAGACCTGGCAAATCATCTCAAGGGAGGAAACTCAGCATTTGGTGATGTCCATGGGGTCCAGACTTCAGGTAGTCATTGACTGCAAAGGATTTACCTCCAAGTAATAAAAATAATCCTAATATTTATGATTATATTAGTTTGTCCCATTACTTTTGAGCCTGTGAAAATGGAGGAACTCTGTAAAAAATGGCTGTAATTCCTAAATGGTTAATGCAATATTTTTGTTAAACCCCTTGAATTAAAGCTGAAAGTCTACACTTCAGTCACATCTTGACTGCTTCATTTCAAATCCACTGTGGTGGTGTACAGAGGCAAAATTACCAAAACTGTGTCACTGTCCCAATATTTATGGACCTGACTGTACATTATCATAGCCAGCATTAACCTTTTTTGCTTAAATTTGTGCTACAGTAGTTCTTCTGTGGGATTGGACCAAATGGACTAGCCTGCTCTCCCCACACACATCAATAAGCCTTGGGCACCCATGACCCTGTTGCTGGTTCACCAGTTGTCCTTCCTTGGACCTCTTTTGGTAGGTACTAACCACTGCATATCAGGAAAACCCCACATGACTGACATTTTGGAGATGCTCTGACCTACTCATCTAGCCATCACAATTTGGCCCTTGTCAAAGTTGCTCAGATCCACACACTTGCCTATTTTTCCTGCTTCGAACACATCCACACATCCACATTAACAGAAATTACTGTTCACTTGGTGCCTAATAATATATCCCACTCCTTGACAGATGCCACTGTAACGAGATCAATGTTATTCACTTTATATATATATATATATATATATATATATATATATATATATATATATATATATATATATGTATATATATATATATATATATATATGTATATGTGAATAAACCGTTACAGGAATGATAACATAATATTTTGTTGCCCTGCATTTAGCTTTGATTACGGCACACATTCGTCCTGGCATTGTTTCAACAACCTTATGCAACTTCACAACATTTATTTCCATCCAGAGTTGCATTCATTTTTGGCTAAGATCTTGCATTGAGGACTGGAGAGTCTAACCACTCTGTAAAGTCTTCTCCAGCACATACCAAAGACTTTCAATGGGGTTGAGGTCAGGACTCTGTGGTGGCCAATTCATGTGTGAAAATGATTCCTCATGCTCCTTGAATGACTCTTTCACAAGTTATGCCTGATGAATCTTAGCATTTTCATCTTGGAATATGCCTGTGCCGTCAGGGAAGAAAAAGTCCTTTGACGGGATAACCTGGTCATTCAGTACATTCAGGTGCTCAGCTGACATATTATTGCCGCACAATGAGGCTGAGCCTCGACCTGACCAGTTGATACAACCCCAGATCATAACACTGCCTCCAGAGGCTTGTACAGTAAGCACTATGCATGATGGGTAAATCACTTCATGCATTTCCCTTCTTACCCTGACACGCCCATTGCTTTGGAATAGGGTAATTCTGATTTTATCAGACCACATGACCTTTTTCCATTGCTCCACAGTCCAGTGTTTATGCTTCCTAGCAAATGGCTTTCTTGTGGCCACACAGCTGTTTAGTCCAAATCCTGTAAGTTCTCATCACATTGTGCGTGTGGAAATGCTCTTACTTTCACTATTAAACATAGCCGTGAGTTCTCCTGTCGATTTTTTTACGATGTGACATCACCAAGTGTTTTAAAGATCTCCTATCACGATCATTCAAGATTTTTTTCGGACTACAATTCTGCTGTAAAGTTGACGGTTCACCACTATCCTTCCAGGCTTTAATAATGCACTGCACATTTCTTTACCCAGTTCCAGTGATTTCAGCAATCTCCTTAGCTGTTTTCTTTGCTTGATGCAGGCCAACAATTTTCCCCTTCGATAACATGTTTTCCACGACCATGGGATACGTAATCTGCCATGGTTGTTTAAGAAATGAGAAGCTACATACTGCATCAGTTAAGGTTAAAAGAACTGTTGCCAGCTGAAACATATTAATCACTGCAGTAATAATCCAATCATAGGCTCTTATTATGCTATTATTGCTTATTTAAACCCAAACAGCGACCTTTTTTTTGGGCAGGCAGAGTATAAACCTGTCATTTATGTTACAATCAATTACGATCTATGCTGCTACAGAAAATTAACAACTTCTGATTCGACAACTGAATCAATGCCTTCTGAGTCTAATAATAATAATAATAATAATGGTGATTTTTATGCTCATTTTTTCTCTCCTTCCCCATTCTCTTCATTGTGAGGGGGGTACATTGTACTATTCCTGGCAAACTTCCAAATGTTTCATTGATGTGAGATGTTACTATGGCCCAAAGTGTCATGTTGAATGGAATTGTTTAAGTTGACTTAATTGGCTACCGCGCATGTGCAATGCGGGAAAAACTTCCGGTTTTGTTTTTGGAGATGCTCCTCACATGTGTTTAATAAAAGGGACGTGTATTGTTCAACAAAAAGCCTGACGACTTGTGTTGTTAATATCGGCGACAAACGCCACACAAAGCATGCTTAAAATATAATCTTTTTAATTGCTTAATTTTTTTTATCTATTACCAGATTTCTGTAGATTAACAAACTTCTGTCTCCTTTGTGTTTAACATTTTTTGGTTTTTACAATGGTAATAGATGACAGAGGGATTTTACATGTGTGCAACTTCATATTTATACCCCAGGAAAACAGGACCAGGGGTATAAAACCAGAGTTTTTTTCCCCCAAAAATGATGATTTGTTTGAATTTATTTAAAATATTTCTTAGGGGCTTTAATAATTTTGGCACATACATTTTTGAGACAAAATACTATTCTTAAAAAAAAGTAGTTCTGATTTTTTGTTAAATAGTTTCTGCTGCTGTTTGACTGGAAAAATTAAACAATAATTTTTGCTAATTTTTATGAAGAGTGCCAATAATTTTGGAGGGCACTGTCATGGTAGTATGTTATAAACACAGCTGGCATAAACAAAAGTTAAAATTCTTTCTTTTACAATCATTTGTCATTAAAAAACAATACTACTAATAAGTGGTGTATCATGCTCCTGACCTGTCCAAGAAAATCTTATCAAAATTAAGTTGCTTGCGCTCCACTTCCAGCTCTGGCCGGACTCCTTTGCAAGAGATGTAGAAGATGGCAGGTTCTGGGTTCTCCTTAATACAGCACACCACACTATCTTCTATAAGACCTGGAGTGGTGGGGTATGCCCAAACTCTGAGCTCCTGCAAAAAAAGAATTTATAGAAACAACAAAACACACCTAGTCATGCATGAGCCTTCCTGAGTCAGACTGATTTCTAACTCTGTACAATGCTCAGTGCATGAATCTGACCTTCTGTTAGGATATTGGATAATATAGACTTGAGACTAGATGGAGAAATTCTGCCTTGTTAACCGTCTTTATTGTTTTCACCTTTATCTGATTTGCTAGGCTATTTAAACCTTCCCTTTTCTTTGTTCTTTGCTCAGTCCCTTCCTCAGTACCAAGCCACTGTCTTTGCCTTTTATTACTAGTTCTTTATCCTTTGCTGCCTGCCTTTTTTACTTTGCTTTTGATCTTTCATTATATTTGCCTTTTTGGGATCTTTTGTGATTTTTGCCTTTTTGGAATCTTTTGTTATTTTTTGGCCTCTTTTGTTCTTTTGTGAATTTTGTTTGATTAGTTGTTTTTAGTCTGACCCATCTGTTTAATGGTTGGATTGTTTTTTAGGACAACTGCCCACCACAACCTGGGTTCAATTCTTGTCCGGGGTCACCAACGCTTACAGTAGGACTGAGCCAAAAAGATGGACCCAGTAAAGCAGAACACCCCAGAGACCTCTGACCATTACTCGCTTCATGCTGCAGTGTCCAGTCAAGGGGCCACAATGGTACATGCGTCAGCAGTTAACCCCCACAGCTGAGCCATGCCTCCCTGAATTGGGTTTCTGACCCAATATTCCCTCATCTTTGAGCTCCAGCCATCAACCTTCCCTTCTCACCGGTCAAAGATTGCATACATCATTGCATACCTCACCAGGAAAGCACTATCCTGGCCATTTGGGAGGTGCAGGGACCAACTACCAAGCTTTCACAGAGGTAATGAGAAGGTGACTTCCAGGAGGCCACTTCTCCAGCTCTTTCAAGGCAGTCGTAGTGTGGCTGAGTATGCCACTTGTGATGCATTGCATGACCTCTCAACTCAGCTGGACAACTGACTTTGTGAGAGACAAAGGGAATGCCATTCTTCAGCTTGTCCTCTTGAGATCCGCCTCCAGAAGGCTCCCAAGTCTCCTATTCATCAGAGGAACCTATGCGGTTGGGAGGGACATGACTCTCCCAGACTGAGCAAAGCTGGTGCATGTGAGAGAAGTGTTGCCTCTACTGTGGGAAATCAGGTCACTTCGGGTCCACTTGCCCAGAGTTATCAGGAAAAGCCTAGTCCCTTCCAGAGGAGGGTTGACTGTGATGGGACCCATCTTCACCCCAAGTCTTCTCCAGTTTGGCTACTCCTTCTCACCTCCCTTTCTTGGGGTGAGCAACAGCAAACCCTTCAGTCTCTGCTGGACTCCGGCACTGCTGTCAACTTCATGGACTTGTCCTGTGTCAAGAATCTCCAAATCCCCCTGGGCAACCTTGAGCTGCCCTTAATAATTACTGCCCTGGATGGAAGACTCCCGGGCAATGGTAGTGTTCACCACCTCACCGCTCCTGTACCTGTCCATCAGTAACCTTCAAGAGAAGTTGCAGTTCCACCTTATTCATTCTCTCGATTTTCCCATTGTCCTAGGCTTACTGTGGCTAAGCTGCCATAACCCTCATATAGACTGGTCCACTGGGTTAGTGCTTGAGTGGGCTCCCACTTGCGATGCCACATGACTTTTAACCGCACCTTCGCCTTTGTCTCCCAAGTCTCTAGAACTTCCCGAGTTGTCCCAAGTCCTTCCTGAGTATCGTGACCTGTAGGAGGTGATCAACAAGAAGAAAGTGACCAATCTCCCTCCTCACTGCTTCTACAACTGAGACCAAAGCCACAGAGGAATACATCAGAGACTCTTTGGCTGCTGGAATCATTCACCCACCTCCCTGGCAGGTGCAGGATTCTTTTTCATGGGGAAAGAAGGAGGTCTTTGCCCTTGCATAGATTACCGGGGCCTCAACAAGGTGACTATCAAAAACCACTACCCTCTTCCACTCATGTCCACTGCTTTTGAGCTACTGCAAGGAGCCACTGTGTACACAAAATTGGACCTCAAGAATGCCTACCACCTGGTCTGCATCAAGGACTGAGATGAGTGGAAGACTGCAGTCAACACCCCAAAAGGTCACTACGAGTACTTGGTCATGCGGTTCATGCCCAATGAATGCCCCAACGGTCTTCCAGGCCCTCAACAATGATATCCTGAGAGACATGCTCAACCACTTTGTCTTTGTGTACTTAGATGACATCCTCATATTTTCAGAGTCACGCCATGATACGTCAGTCATGTCCAGCAAGCCTTGTAACACCTCCTGAGGAATCATTTGTACATTAAGCCTTCTTGGGGTTCATTGTCTCTAAGGGCAGTCCCCAGATGAAAACCAAGAAGACTAAGGCAGTCAGAGACTTGCCTACACCCTCTTCTGTGAAAGAAGTTCAGCCTTTTCTAGGCTTGGCTAACTTTTTCCAGCAGTTCATCTGCAGTTTCAGCTCTGTAGTGGCACCTCTCACACCCCTGACAAAGAAATCCTCCTCCTGGTTCATGTGGACCTCTGAAGCGGAGGAGGCGTTCTCTGAGCTCAAGAGATGCTTCACTTCAGCTCCAGTCCAAGTCCTGCCTGACCCAGCCCTCAAGTTCACTGAGGAGGTGGATACTTCAGAGGTGAGTGTGGGAGGGCTGCTGTCTCAGCTGTCATCTGACAACAAACTCCAACCACGCACCTTCTTTTCACACTGACTGCTGGCCATCAAGTTGGCCTTGGAGGAATGGAGGCACTGGTTGGAGGGGGCCCAACAACCATTCACTGTTTGGACTGACCACAAGAATCTTCACTATATCCAGCAGGCCAAGAGACTAAACCCCCAGCAGGCCAGATGGGCTCTGTTTTTCAACAGATTTCAGTTTACACTCTCCTACTGTCTTAGTTCCAAGAACCTCAAACCGGATGCCCTTTTCATACTGTTTCAGTCATCAGAGCTAACCTTAGACCCGGAACCCATTGTTCCTAGTTCCATCATTGTAGCCCTAGTTCGCTGGGTAATTGCGACTGTTGTCCGATGGGCACAGTGGGGAGAACCAGAGCCAGGAGGTCCTCCCAACTGACTTTTTATCCCTGTTACAATACACACCCAGGTACTGCAATGGGAGAATGGTTCAGGCTTCGCTGGTCATCCAGGTGCAACATGAACCCTGAACTTTTTTTGGTAGCCCAGCATAGAAGCAGACACAGGGGGTTTTGTGGCTGCTTGTACCACCTGTGCCCAGAGCAAAGATCCCTGGTGTCTGATTGTGGGCTGCAGTTTACTTCCCAGTTCTGACGGGCATTCTGTCGGCTGATCGGCATCAACCAGCCTCTTCTTTGGAGTCCAATGGCCAAACAGAGAGGTTGAACCAGGACCTGGAGACAATTCTGCACTTCCTGGCATCCACTAATCCAAGCTCCTTGAGCAACTACCTCCTGTGGGCAGAGTATGCGCACAACACTACACACGTTGCTCTTCTACCGGGATGTCCCAGTTTGAGTGCGAGTTTGGGTACCAGCCCCCGCTGTTCCTTGAGCAGGAGACCAAGGACAGGGTCGCTTCAGCACAGAGGTTTGGTGGGTACTACAGTGCATTCAGAAAGTATTCAGACCCCTTCATTTTTCTTTTTTCACATTTTGGTATGTTGCAGCCTTAAATTCATTTTTTCCACATCTACAATCCATACCCCATAATGACTAAGCAAAAACCAGATATGTGATATCTTTGCAAATTTATTAAAAAACCTGAAATATCACATTCAGATAAGTATTCAGACCCTTTGCTATGACACTTCAAATTTATCTCAGGTGCATCCCATTTCTTTAGATTGTCTTTAAGATGTTTCCACACTTTGATTGGGGTCCAACTGTGGCAAATTCCACTGATTGGACATGATTTGGAAAGGGAGAATATAAACTTCAGACACTAGATGGAGACATTCTGCCTTTGTGTTTTTCTTTTGATTTGCCTTGTTAGATTCTTTTTTACCTTGTTAAATTCTTTACCTGTCTCTGATTTGCTAGGCACTCCCTTTTGTTGTTCTTTGCTCAGTTGCTACGTTCCTCATGTGAGTACCAAGCCACTGTCTTTGCCTTTTGTTACTAGTGCTTTATCTTTTGCTGCCTGCCTGATCTTTTATGATTTTTGATTTACTTTTTGAAATTTTCTGTTCCCCACACCCCCCCCCCCCCCCCCCACTCCCCCCCCCCCTCCGCCCCCTCTTAACTCTGTCTCCTGGAGTTTCTCTGCAACTGAGTCCAGCCTAGCCAAGTTGTTGGGTTGTGGTCATCACCACCACAACCCAGGTTCCTCTCCAGTGCACCAATGTTAATAGCCTTCATTTCCATAAAATTTTTTCTGTATTGAAATTTTGTGTTTAAAGACATACCTTTCTCTCATTGGGTTTAAGAACCATGTTCAGAGGGTCCAGGATAAATGTGGTGGATTTGGTGTCCCGGTGGAGGCAGAAATGAACCTCTGCCTCCATGGGGGAGTTGTTATGTATTACTAGTCTTTCTGTGTTTTCTGGGCACTTCTTTTCCTTGTACCTATGTAAAGTAAAGAGCTACAGTGTTATAACTTAGTAAATAATTATATCATTTGCAAATTCCACTTCATAACATAATGTGATTATGCAACATTCAAAAAATCATGAGAAGTAATCCAAATAGTATAGTATTTTCTCAAGAGTATGCATTCTACACATTATTTAAATAATTTTTAATAATAAACACCTGTCTCTAGTTCTTCCACAAAGCAAGGGCCCGAAGTCATACAGGCCTGAGCGGATGATGTATGTCTTCTGTAAGCCATTCTCTTTCTTCATGGCCTTTTTACAGTAGGCAAACACTGTCCTATAACACACACAAAAAATACATCAGAATAAACAGCAGAATATGGGCAAACAGTTGCTAACATGAGCTCTGGTCACGGGCCTACTGCCTGTTCTCCAGATCTGCAAGTAATACTCACTTATGGTCTTTGCTGATGGATGGGAAGGCACAGATGCCTCTGCAGTAGAGCTGATAGCAGCGCTTGGTCCCCATCACTTCAAACCCCAGAGTCTGTTTAAAATCACCAGGCACAGATGAGTGGAACCACAGTTTCAGGGTCACTCTTCCATTTGCTGGCACGACCCAGCGGAAATGAGTTAGCCTTCATGAGAACCAGAAGATGAACCCATTAACAAACAACAGTAACAAAAGCGAAATGGTACATGAGAAGTACAATTCAATTCATGGTCGAATCCCAATCCAAATGACCCAGTCCATTTTTAAAATTATAGCACTATGAATGTAAAATACCCAATACATCTTCATCTCATTTGTTAATATATATATCTACAAAAATTGACACACAAAACCCCTTTTCATTAGCTTGAGGTGCTAGTGTTGGTGAATGCATATACACAAGTGTAACTGTAAGTAATAGATGGAGGTGATGTGATAGATGTGATAGGGGTTACAATTGCCTAAAACCTATTTTATTACATGTATATTTCAGTTTTTTAAATTCCATATCAAAAAATAGCCTTAACATAATATTAACAAAATATTAATGTTCATTAATAAAACTGAACCCAGCACATAAGATTAATCAGGTTTCGTGTTTAGTAAAAATATTAAAATGGGTTATTTTGACTCATAAAGCAAAACATAAAGAGCAAATGTGTGTGTGTACCTCTGGCTGTGCTCTGTGAGACAATCTTCCAGAGACTTGCTGTGGTCAGTTTCAGATAAGGGGGTGACCGTGTTCATTGGAGGTGAATGAGAGTCTATGCTCTTGCTTCCTTTTTTTGCAGGAAATCGCCGCTTGTCTTTTGGGGTCTCCTTGGCTGAATCCTCTTTCACTGCGGCCTTCTTCCCTTTGCCTTTGCTCAGGGTTGTAACATCCTCCTGAGCAGACAAAGCAAACAACCAAGTGTCTATTTCACTAATTCATTAAGCATCATGGGTTTTTAAAGAGAGACTTAAATGCATAATTCAAATAAAACTTCTGAGCAGAACTGTCTAACCTAAAAGGCAACCATATTAAAAACATTAAAGATGATTATGTTTTTCCCCCCATTTTTTTCTCCCCAATTGGGTCACCTGCTAAGTGCCACCCATCAGCTATCTCTCCGCTTTCATATGACAGCTACCAATCGAAGACGGTGAAGGCTAACATGTGATTCCAGCAAGACACATGAAGCCAGCCTACCAGCCAATTCAATCTTTTTGAACTGCTGCTAATGCTGCATCATGTGGCAACATAACACAAATAACACACAGCATGACAAGTGAGAGACAGAGAGACAGCCAATTTTGGTCCCTTGCATCAATGAATGTGGAATCAGGATAGGTGAGACAAGGATATTTCCCGACAATAAAGCAAACACTTTTCTGTTCTGCCACTTGGAAGCCCCATGAGGTTTCTTTAATATAAATGTTTTTTTTTTTTTGTTTTTTTTTTTTTAATTGCTCAGGGAAAAGAATCCACGTACCTTTGCAGACACAGTGGGGCTTAAGGCTTCTGTCTCCAAGTCAACCTCCCGCTTCTCCTCGGCTGAGTCTTCCAGAGACGAGGGCATCAAGAAGGTGAAGCAGCCAGGAGTAATATGGGAACTGGACACTACTCTCTTTTTGGGGTATGGGACTACTGAGAACAGCATGGGAGGAGGAATGGGTGGACCTTTAGGTCCAAGCCCTAACCCATCCAAAACCTAGGGACAACATCAGAGGGTGAGTAAAACATCAGCTATTACCTATGTTTTTTACAAAGCAGCACGGAATGAGAATACAGACCAACTGGAGTTTATCAGGCCTTAAAACCTTTAAACTAGTCTGTTCCTCTATTGAAGGCTTAGACACATTCTTTCAGTATGCCCCAAGTCTTGCAGTACCTCATCCAGTGATGGCAGTTTCATGCTGTCGAGAAGCATGCCTATGCTTGCCTCCTCTTTTTTGCTGATAGAGATGCAGATGTGGGGGATGAACTCTATCGCCAGCTCATTCTCTGAGCCCTCTGTGCCATTGGGCAACAGGTGAGTCTGGCTGGGGGTTGGAGACAGCAGCTTAGAATCAACAGCGTCCATTTTCATCCTCTCCTTCTCCCGCACCTTCTTGGCCCTCTTGCTGGGTAGCTTATGGTGTTCTGGGGCTTCCTCAGGCTCCTCTGAAGGAAGAGAATTCAGCAGGAGGCCCTGAGTCCTATCCCAGTTCTGCAGTATGTGTTGGATCTGTGGCTGGCTCTGCTCGTACAGACGGAAGCGAGAAAACAGCTGCCTCTCGGCCTCAGTTATCTAGTAACATCACACCGAAAAAGATGCTGGAATTAGGCCAAGAGTATCCAAAATGTTGCAAACTAAGTAGGTTTAAGCTCTCCTTTTCATATTAAGGTAAGAAAAGAGATTAGACTTGATATTGCCCAGTTACAGCTAGAGCATCTCACATGGCGTTATACAATATATATACTTTATTACTTTGACAGTTAGGATGGATTTAGCATTGGCTCAAACTGACCAGCTCTTTCTCCAGTTCATCCAGTGGCAGTAAAGAATTATCTTGGCCAGTTGGCTTGCTGTCTTTGCCATCTTTTTCTTTCTTTTTGCCTTCTTCATCAAGTTCTCTGGCACCCTCTAAAAGTGAGTCTTTGGCTTCTGTGCAGGAAGACATCTTTCTACCCCCTTTAGGGTGCTGTTCCAGTCCAGTGTCAGAGTGCAGTGCTAAATCAGACTATATAGAGGAAGCATATCAAATCACCTAATTGATGATCTTATTTCTTGCAATAGCATGCATGTTTCTTACTATCTGCAGCGCTGACCTGAGCAACTCCCAGCTGACTTCTCCTTTCTGTTAAATCTTCTGTAAGTACTTCCTTTTTTCCTCTCTTGTTTTTTTTCTTCATGTCCTCCTCCTCTCTGAGCTTCTCCTCTTGCTGCCTCTTCTCCTGCTCCCTCTCTTGCTTGCTATAGCAATTCCACAATCAAATTAAATTTTACACCATTATTATTAATTCAATTATGAAAATTAACAACCCAGTTTCCCAGATTCAGTTATAAACTTAAAACCATTTCACTCACCCAGTGCTTAAAATGTACAACTTATATACATTTTTAGTTCCATGGAGATGAAGATTACCTGTATATATGTTCCTTTAGCATCTCCAAATGCTGAAGGTCTGCATATGCTTTCTCTTCCTCACATAGGGCATCATACCCATCCTCATCCATCTCCTGCACACGCAGCTTTTCTCTTTCTGTCTGTTCCCTTTGTAAGGCCTCTGATCACATATAAACAGGTTTTGTCAACTGCACTCATCAATTTACTGCCTTATTAATCTGTCTAATTCAGCACATGAATGTGCTCATTAACATAAATGCTCCTAAGGAAATATGTAACCTATAGATTGTTTCCTATTCAATAGTATAATACACTCCTCTCCTTTCCTCAATATTTTCTTTTTTTCTTAAATTCTTTCTCTCGTTTTCATTTCCATCCTGTCATTATCTTCTTCTCTCTTGTTCCCTTTTTTCCTCCACCATTACCCGTCATTTCCAGTTGAGCCCTCTCTCTGGATTTGAATTCAAAGTAACTGTCAGTGAGGTTGATAACATAGATGTGCTGGCGGTTGCTGAAGGCTTTGATGATGACATGGAGCGCAGCGCTTGGAAAGCGGCAGTACAGTGTCTCCAAGCCATCAATCACGACACCTCGGTTGCAGTCGCTAAGCTAGAGCACATTGGAAATGCATGAGTGGCATACATCAAAGCAAGGAAGCTTTTCGTGCAATAATAAAGAAACATATCATTGAAAAGGAATGTAGAACACAACGTATGTAGTCAAATCATTTTGTGGGTGGTTTTATAGCGGCCATAAACATTGTGGTGGTTGTTACCTGTAGTCTCTCTGACAGTATCTCTACCAGGAGATCATCAGGCAGTAAACTGTTCATGCTTCCCAGCTCACCCACCTGACTCACACTCTCACTAGGGAGCCTGTCAGTCGGACCAGCCTGCACATAACCAATAAACTCTAATTGTACTCACCTCACATCCAATCTAATTCACACAGACACTGTATAAAAACTAGGTTACTAGAGGTATGCATCAGTCTTCCTGTACAATCCAATGTATCAAAAAAATTTATATTTCAATATTTTTACTTATTCAATACAATATGATTTAGCCATGTTACTATATAACATAGTGTTTGAAATATGACACTGTCATGGTAGCACCCACAGGGTGCTGAACTACACTTCCCAGCAGCCCCAGCATGTCACATGCTCACCTGTGTCTCGTCTCACCCTCATTAGCACCTCTATATAAGTTCTAGTGTTTCTGCACCTCAATGTCAAGCTTTTGTTGTTGTTGTCATGTTCATTTCTTGTTGTGTGTGTGTGCCTCAGCCTAGCCCTAAGTCTATGTGCCTAGTATCCATTGTTTATTTTGAAGATCCTTGTTTTCACTGTTTTGTTGTTTGTTTTGCACTGTATTTCAATAAATCTGCACTTGCATCCACCGCTGCCTCTACAAAATCCCTGACAGATACAATGCAATTACATGCAAGAAGTTTAAACATAAGTTCTACACTCTCCTTTTTTGACTGACTGCAAGAAATAATCTAATAAAGGTATTTATAAAGTATAAAGAGTATGGGCAAGAAAAATGTAGGCTAAATTACAATGTGCTAATTTATATTTTTGAACACAATAGCATCCAAATTGAATGTAATTTGTTAGGTTTCTTAGCAAAGCATCTAAAAAACATTCAAACTAATTATGGCTATGGGTAATATTCTTTGTCTGACAAGATGAAAAGGGGGAAAAATGGGGATTGAAAGGAGGAGAGGAGTATAGGGGGTAGAATGAGCACAAAAGGAGAGAAACACATAACCTAAAAAGTAATTTGAGATTTTTATGATTCCCTGTCCAATGGTATTCCCAGCACATGTTCTTTAAATCAGTGTAGCTATTCAGTAAACATTTAGTTTAGTTCAGCAGTTCAAATCAGTGAGGGTTTATATAGTTGTGTGTATTATGTACTGTGAATAACTGCTTGAAGGAGATTACCATTGAAGCAGTGGGATTGGAGCCATCATTTTTCTTTGCTCCCATGGTGCTGGTCTTGTTGTTTGTTGAGATAGTGGATGTGGGGGCTTTGGAGTCAGTGTCCTGAACACCCTCAGCAGTGTGCTTGGCTAATGCCTCAACACTGAGAATGCCTGCAGCCTGACTAGCCTCAGTCATCACATCTAACATAGCTGGGGCTAAAAACACACACACATATACACACACAAATATACAGAAAATGAATCTATTCACAAAACTAAAGTTGCTAAATTTACTTACTTTAGCTCTAATGTACTACATTTACAAATGAAAAAGGTAGAGAAGAATTCAGGAACATGTATATTCACCAATATGTTCTGCTGTGCCTGGCACAGATGCCATGGCAGCTCCAAAAAGCTCTCTGGCTTGCTTGCTTGCTGTGCTGGTTCCAGATGACACAGCCTCTTGCACCACTGAGTCTATGTTCAGACACGCAGCACCGTAGTACCTCGCCAAGCTCACTGCCAAAGCTGTCTTACCTACGTATACATACAATCATCTTACCAGTAGCAAAGGCAAAACCAAGGACCATGGAAACATAAATCTATATCCACGCTATAGACATGCAGGCATGAACTTATAGTACACTGCAAGGGTTGTATATTAATAAAGTGAAGTACAAAATACTTATATCACACTACTTACTTAGAATAAAATACAGTATATATCAAATTTAATTGTGGACTATTAATAATGCTATCTGTGTTCTTTGTTGCTTTCTCTAAAAATGAAGTACTGACATGATTATTAAATCGCATTTTTATTATTACACAGAGTGTGGTTTGAAAGTGTCTGTGAAGTGTTATTATTTAACCAAGAGGTTCAGATATTAGCAGCCTACCTGAGAGTGGAGCGCCATGCACTACAATGGCAATGCCTCTGCAATTTTGAACAGCTTGGCCTGCTTGTGACAAATCAATGCCCATGTAGTGAGCAATAGCTCTAGAAACAGGGTTCACCTCCAGATCACCCATCCTGCTGGTCCTGATGTTGTCTTTGACCACACCTGTAAGGAAAACACAGCATCATCATTCACTGTCATTTGTTTAATGTACCTGATCTATTCAAACTTTTTTTTTTAAATACTCCAGTATTGAGCATTAAGTCATGAACATTCAGTATTGAAAGGCACATTATTCATTAACTCAGTGCAAGCATACCTGCACCCATCGATGTCCCATATTTGGATAGTACAGATATGGCATCTGGCTCAGCCCCCTCCAGGGGGCTCTCTTCAGCTGGAGCATTTGATAAGTTATCCACTCGCCCTGCACCCTTCTCCTTCTCCCTGGCATCAGAAGACTCTGCATCTTTACGCGAACCAGTGTTGGATGCTAAAGCACAAGGGACATGTGGATGTTGCCCAGGTTTGGAATAACCTTGAAAGCTTCTTCCAGTAAAGAACAATTCCTTTTTAATACAGCATGATATATAGTATACAATCTCTGACTGAGTTTATTCATAAATCTAACAGCCTCTGTCAGCATGAGTCAGTACTTTTCCAAAAAGTTTGTCAAAAAACAGCAATATATCACAAGTTAGTTGTATACATTTTATCAGTACACCAAGGTGAAAATCCAGTGTGGCACAGTTTTACAGAAACAGTCAAGAATCTACACCTTAAATTGTAATGTTTCTTCTGATTACACCAGCTGTTACATAGAATATGTGATTTGAAAACCACAGATCAACCAATTTATTTGACAAATCAATGTTAGTGTGGGGACTGACTGCACAGCTACATGTCTCTTTGAATAAAAACTAGATTTTAGATTTCAGTATGTATTTTCAATCACTGCAAATGTAATCAGGGCATATTTTGGGGCTTCCAATGGTCAAACAAACCCTGATTAATCTATTGCATAGTACCACTCAGGATCAAAGATAAATGCACCAAAACATGATCAGTATTGTGCAGCTGTCTCAAAAAAAATCAGACACTACTAATAATATGTGATTTGGGTGAAACACAATTATACAAACAAGACCAGGCTAATTGGTCTCAAACATTGTAAGCTTAATTTTTTTAGTAAAACTATCCTTTAATGGAAGCGAAAGAGGAAATAATACCTGGTTCAGGATTCCGGGACCTGTGGTCTTGGTAGTAGTCCAGGAGCTCAGCAGGCAGAAGCTCGCCCGGAGCTCTAGGGGGCAGCAGCAATATATTATGCGCATCATATCCTTTCATCAACCGCAGGATCTGGGGAGATGGATGGATTAAGTTTATGTAACACAGAAAAGAGCCGAGAGCTGACTAGTTCAATAAATTGACACAGTCAAGTATTTGTAAGGATCGGGATACAGAGTGCGTGGTTTATGAGGTAATGTTTTACGATGACAATATCGAGGACGTTGTGGCACTGAAAGCTGAGGTGCTACCCAACCAAATGCCATAAATTCATTTGTCAGCTGTACAATGTTAGCTAACCAAATGCATCCATTATAGGCAACTCCTCAGTAAGTACACACCTCCAGCATTAGATTTAGATTTTAGGCAGGTTACATAGGTTTGCTGAAGTAATATAAGTTAGAAAAAAATTTTTTTTCATGAACACTTTTCTGATAATTTAGAAAACAAATTCTGGTTTGCTCTTAAGAATCACTACAGTTTCCTGCTATGTTTTTGCAACCAGGAGGCGCAGCTGACGTCAGAATGAATGTATCACTTAGGGGCCTATAACTGTTTATTCATCACAATCTCAGCTAATGAGAAATAATACACAGTAAAGATTTACATATACTGTAATAGAAGTCAATGCATAAACTCTGATCAACTGAAGATGATGGATCTTCAATCACTCATTTAATCACTCCTTGAACTTAAACATACTAGGAGAGACCAGTTGGCCTGACCTAGTTTATCATTCTTGAGAATTTTTGATGAGGTGCATTAAAAGTCAATTGTTTCTTAATTCCCAGTCAGACTTGCTGTTCAAAAAGGGTATAGAGAAGACTCACCTTCTCTTCCTCCAGGTACTGCCTGTCAAAGTCCCGGGAGTAGAACTCAATGGGGAAAGGGCAGGGGTTGTGGACCAGCACCTCAACCTCCTCTCCATTGCTGTAGGGCAGCACAGGCCCCAGCTCGATTTCTGAGGTAGAAAACTCCAGCTGTGGCTCTAATCCCTGACCCTGGACTAACAGTAGGATCCGTTGGGTGCTCTGGGCCACTGATATCACCAGCCTCTCTCTGTACATCCTCTGCAAAAAACATACAGTTGCCTCCAGCATTATTGGCACCCATCAAAAAGAATGAATTAAAGTGATTGCATAAGTAAACATTACACACAATTATTCAAATTTTCCACCTACTCAAGTTCTTCTTACCTTTCCTCTAAAAGAAACTCATAAGAACTTCTTTTTACATCTTTTTTCTCTCAAAAATATATGTAGCAAAATTATCGACTTTACTAAAGAATGTCTACAATAAATGTAAATTGTTAACAATTGTTACATGAGGTTGAACACATGGAAAATCCCCATTTGTCACTGTGGAGAAAGAGCTTTCAACACAAAAGACAGAGGCTATTACCCTGTCAGGTAATGGATATGCCATTTTGGCCCTATGCATGTAGTCTGCATACAATGAAAAGAACCTAATAGTAGCTGTAAAATATGGTGGTGGATCAGTGATGTTTTAGGGCCGTGTTGTGGCTCATAGTGGTCCAGGGGCTCTGCTGAAGATTGATGTCATCATGAATTCCAGTGAGTACAAAGCTATTTTAGTCCACTGCCAGGATGCTAAGAATTGGTTGTAGACTATTAACTACATAATTACCCTAAACAATAACACAAATCAACATAGAAATTATTGTGAGCCACAAATGCAAAAACCAACTCTAAAACTACCACTTGCATAAAATGAGATTGTTTGTTCATAGAGCAAAGTTTTTATTCAAAGGAAGACTGTTTTATCATTTAGAAAGATATAACCTTCCACTCTTGTTCTAGTTTATACCCCCTGCCACATAATTTAGACCTCGCTGCTGTCACAGTATTCTCTAAAACCTAAGCTAAACTCTAGTCTAATTACTTATCTAAACCATAGTTTAGTAGAGTGTGTGTGTGTGTGTGTGTGTGTGTGTGTGAGAGAGATTTCCGTGCCTGTTACTCCTGATGTTGCTAGACATAAATGTGTATGCACATGAGTGTTTGAGAACCAATCACTTTTTTATTGCTTAGTCCTGGCAAGGGGGAAGGATGAGCACTACCAGCCTTTAAGATCTGCATTAAGCTCTATATATTGAAGCCATTAAAGGGGCCATGGATGTAAGCACTCTCCAGAATCATGTCAGCAATTTGCATCATGTAGGTTTTATTAAAATGTTTGGGAGCACAAGTCCTACTTCTCTACTTTAGATCTAAATCAAATGGAGAAGAAAAATTCTGGTCACTGGATCAAACACCAACAGCTAGTAATTCTTACCCCTTCAGCTGGACTGAATTTGACCTGGATGTTGACTCTATCACCAGGATACAGCATACCACTGGATGGCAACGTCTCAAAGATAAGTGGAGAAGTCAGTTTCTCTAAACGAGCCTCCTGTCTCAGGTGAAATGGAATGTGCTTCTCAGGCTTAACACACAACAAAGAAAACAAAACATACTGATGTGGTTAGTTTTATTTTTTAAACGATTACTGTCCTCAGTACTTTATTGGAACAGCATTGAAACACAGCTTTCTCAGATTTACATCTGGTACATTTCACCTGGACTTTAAAAAGGGGAAACAAAGTTATTTCAAGGGAAAATACACATCTGGAAATAAGAGTTTGCTTTTGTGACATGTTTATCATTCCCAGTATAGAATTCAGAGATATTTCTGATAATCACAATACAAACACAATATAGGGTGTTGTGTTTTTGTGGCCACTGGTGCATGCAGTAACATCCTGCAGAGTGACATAATTGCAAAAGAGGATTGGCTGAGAATCAACATTTAAAATCAATTATTTAAAATCAATTATTTAAAAAGGTGTGATTAGGTAATATTGAATATATTTTTCATAATGATATGATCAGATATTTTATTGTCAATATTGTCAACATGTCAATATTTCAATGGTACACTAACTCGCTGGTAACTTACAATAAATAACTTCTCTGCTTTCTTGTGCACTTCACTGTGTAAACATTTTAGAACATAGTTTTTATATCAGTTTATTATCTATAAATAGCCTTGCCAAATCTCATATTTATTTACAGTTGTAAGCCATTTTATTAACTATAGTAATTATAAGATATCCCATGCGCAATTATAACTGCCTGATTCACATCTAGCCACAGTTGGTTGTTCTTATTTGCACTAGGTAAAATAATTCAGTCTCTTTTATTTAGCTAGTCTTTACAAGTAGATTTATATTGAAGTGGGTGACATTAATAGTGTATATCCTCAAAACTGGATTGTAAGACGTGATAGAATTTTAAAGCTTGAAATCAGGAAAATAACATTTTGCCCTTGCATCTCTGGCAACAGGTTACAAAGCAGCAATGTGTAATTTTGGACCAAAGTGTGCTCAAAAATGTCACTACACCAACAAATTTTCAATGCACCACCTTTTGTTGCACCCCTCCACTTTTTGAACCACAAAAATAACAGCTGAATGAGAACAAATAAATGAACAATACACTAGTGTTATGGTGATGTCTGCACAAAAATTGGGGGTCAGGGCTCAGGGGCTCAGGGGCTAGCAGGCCTACGCACCGCCTCTCTGTCAAAGATCACTATAAGGTTTTGGTTTTGGCATCCACATCATGTTATTTGCCGTTAACAACTGTTTTAAAGAGGATTATTTTGTTTGTTTTTTTTTAAACGAAGCGCAATGGCACCACAAGGGGCCGTAAGAAAACACAAACGAAAGGATGGCCCACCAGCGAGGATGTGGGCTAGCTCTAACGAGCCCAGTGCAGTATACTCACAGTGGGGAAAATAATCTACACACCCCTGTTAAAATGACAGATTTTTGTGATGTAAAAAAAATGAAACCAAGATCAATCATGTCAGAACTTTTTCCACCCTCAATGAGAAATTACAATGTATAAAAATTAAGTGAAAAACAATCAGAAATATTTTAGGGAAAAATAGGAAAAATAAAAAAGTTACAATAAACAATAATATAATAAGTGACAAAGAGCTTATAAAGCACACTTGGTATCTCACTTGTTGAAAGGTATCGATCAGGAGAGGGGTATAAAAGAATTTCCAAAACATGTACCATGGAACACCGTAAAGGCCATCATCAACAAGTGGAGAAAATGCAGCGCCACAGTGACATTCACCAAGAATAGGACATCCCTCCAAAATTTATAAAAGGACAAGAAAAAAACTTACCAGGGAGGCTGCCAAGACACCTATGGCAACATTAAAGGAGATGCAGGAATATCTGACAAGTACTGATTACTCTCTGCATGTGACAACAATCTCTCATATTCTTCACATTTCTAGGCTATGGGGTAGGGTGGCTAGACGGAAGCTCTTTCTCCCTTTCACCCAAGCTAAACTAAATCACCGCAAACCATGTGGCAAAATGTGTTATGGTCTGATGAGACCAGTTCCAAAAGGTAAAATAATTCCAAGAGGTATATTTGATGCAAAAAAAGCATATCACCAAAAGAACACCATACCCACAGTGAAGCATGGTGGTGGCAGCATCATGCTTTAGGGCTGCTTTTCTTCAGCCAGAACTGGGGCTTTTATCAAGTTGGAGGGAATCATGAATAGCTACAAATACTTTTTAGTGTAGTGATTTTAGTGCAAAACCAGGTGTCTGCTGTAAGATGAAGGTGAAAAGGAATTTCACCTTTCAGCACAACAATGACCCAAAGAATACATCCATGACATGGATTTGGACATACATCTGACATGATTTATCTTGGTTTCACACACACACACACACTCACATATGTATATACAGTATATATATAAATTGCAGATTGTACACAAACATGTACACACTACATGAACCACAGCCTAGGTATCTTTACAAACAACATGTGCACACTACATGAGCCACAGCCTAAGTACCTTTACGTTCTTCTTGGGCTGCTCCTCCTTTCTGATGCTCCACTTGCAGGGCACTGGCTCAGGGTTGTGCAGCTGCACTGTAGCTACTTTGCACATGCCACAGTGAACACTATCAAACTGTAACATGTTAGTGGAGGCGGTCAAGGAGGGCATCATGACCACCGCAGATAGACGGACCTGAACTGTAGGACCCCCCAACACCTATACAATACAAAAAACAGGGTATTAAAGGAGTCATTAAAATTAAGAATGCTAACACGTCTTATAATGCAGGAAAGCATTATAAAGCTATAATAAAATATAAGCACAATGATATATAATGTGTTATATTTTATTAATATTGTTAGCTAGATGACAATTCCCAACCGATTGTCAGGGCTGGTCCATGGCTCTGTAAGTCTTTAGGTGACATTTTGAAAATATGCCCCCCAACATACAGTCATGGGAAAAAGAAAGAACATCCTTCTTCAGTTCTATGTTTTTAGTTATCAGTGCCTAAATAACAACTGTGTGGTCCTCGCCAACTTCTATAAACAAACAAATAACCACAGATGAGAACAAAAAACACAACGGATTTCAATATGTAGTCATTTTTCCCAAAAGGTAAACCAACATTTACAAACCAGGCAGGAAAAAATAAGTACAGCCTATAATTCAGTAACATGTAGAACCACCTTTCGTAACAATAACTTGAAGTAAATGTTTTATGTAGGAGTCTCTCACATCATTCCGGAGAAATTTTGACCCACTCTTCTTTACATCTCTTCAGTTCATTGCTGTTTGAGGGCAGTCGTTTATGTACAGCTTTCTTAAGATCCCGCCACAGCATCTCAATGGGGTTGAGGTCTTGTGCATTTCTTTAGTAACGTCTTGCTGGTAATTACTCTCTTAATGATTGTGGAACTAGGAAGGGTGTACTTATATTTTCTCCCTGGTTTCTGAATGTTGTTTTACTTTTTGGGAAGAAAATGACTACATATTGAAATCTGTTTTGTTATTTTGTTATCACCATCAATTGTTATTTAGGCGCAATAAATAAAAACATAGAATTGAAGGAGAGTGTCTTTCTTTTCCCCATGACTGTAGATTATGTTGCTGCCAGGAGACAAACAGCAGTACAGTAGCAACTAAAACATGATTACAGCAGCATAATGCCTGCAAGTCACCTTTTACAGCCCAGTATATACCACAACAGGACCTGCAAAAACAAGATACTACATTGGTTTGAACTGCTCGTTTATTCAATACTTGAACACACATCATATACTGGCTATAAATCAGTATATCAAATATATTTGTTATCATATATCAAATATATTTGTTATCATATATGAGTTATTAAATATATCAGTGGGTGGATTCTTTTCCTTTTGTTCACTGAGAAAAAGTTTTAGTGTTCATTTTCCTTAGGGGAGACTGGTGTACACTTATGATTTCTATAAAAAAAAGCAGATACTTGCAGGAACTGTTTGAAGATTGTTTATAAGATTGTTTATTTATAAGTGTTTAATAAATTTAGGTAAAGACTGAATAACGGGCTTAGCAGGGTTGTTCATTAGGCCATGTAAGCAATTGCCAAGGGCCCAGATGTCTGCTGGGGGCCTCTTTTTGGTGGTGGTTTTTGCTTGTCAGGAGTAAATCAAATCATCATCCTAATAATAACTACTATAGGTATAGTACTTCAATACCTATAGTATATATGTACTTCTGCATGCAACCATTCAAGATGTTCCATTTGCAAATTTTATTAACACACTATAATCACAGGCTGTAAAGAATCCGTTTTTATAACTCACCACTTATCATGCATCACTGCAGGAGTTTATTGTCTCTCCTACAAGAAATGCAATCAGCTATACATCAGAGAAACCAAGAGGAGACTGGCTGATCATTTCAACAAACCATAAAGATGAAGGAGTTCTCCTTTCCATCAGTCACAAAACAATGGCAAATTATCTAATATTTCAAGGGGAACACTGTCATGCCTCATGGTGGTGGTTGTCAAATAAGGACAAATAGCACCAGCAACTAGAAACAGTGATTACAAGTTGAAGCACACTGACAAGGATAGACAGACTAATGGTAGAGAAATCTATATCAAAGACACCTATGGGAAGACGCATAACTTGGTGTAATGAGCACAAAGCCCTAGACTCCTGATGAGTAATATATAGTATGTAATATAGACTGATGAGTCAATTCTCACCATATGTCCTACAAGCAGATAGACTGATATTTGGAAGAAGCCAAAGAATGCCATAAATCCAATACTATCTGCTCATGTGGCCAACTGTTAAATGCAATGGGGGATCCATAATGGTAGGTATAAGCAGCCATTTCATGAAAATCATTAGGTGTAGTGATTGCTTTGCATGTTTGTATAACAGCCAACAAATATGAAATAATTTCACAGGACCAGGTTGTCACTTCAAAGCTGGAATCAGTGTCACGCTACAATCCCCAAAATGCATCGCAGCCCACTAGGATGGCTGCCGTGAACCACAACTCCCAACCTGCTTTGCGGCCTACAGAAATGGCCACCATGGACTACAACACCCAATACACACGAACTCTGTCATGTGTCACAACTGGACTCGATCACGAACACTGCATATATACTCACTCAAACCCACAGTTCTCTGCAAAGTATCCAAAAATATTATATCCCATGTGTTGTTATTCTGATTTTTGATCTAGTTTTTGATCTGGCATCATCTGACCCTTGCATGTTTTGTGACTACGATCCTGCCTAATGTTTTGGATTTATTTTCCAGCTTATCAATAATACATTCTAACATGCAACTGCTGCCATCTCTGCCACCTGACACAGGTATACTGATGATGTTCCCGCATTCTAGGATGATAATACTCCACTACATATTTTCTGTATATTCAAGAGTAGTGTGATGAATACTAAGAAGAAGGCAGCTCCTTTCGTGGTCTCCCTAATCACTAGATTTAGACATCATTGAACCTTGAGGGGAATTCCGGGGCATAGGGCGAGATTCCGTCCATCATCTCTCAAAAGGTTTTCTTCTGGAAGTATGGTTAAATATCCCACCACAAACTATGCAGGACTATGATAGTAACTGAAGAAGGCTTAAGGCACTTCTGGAGTCTCACAGCATAATAGGTCCTTCATACTGATATATTGTTACATTTTTCTGATATACATGAAGAACACATGAACCTGAAGATTTTTTTAAAAACCCTGAGCTAGATGCTGAGCATTCCAGGATTATATTCTTCCAGTTTCATCAAAGTTAGCTATTTTGCAGCAGGAAAAGCTAGAAACTGAGTATTCCTTCGTAAGAGTATCTAAAAAGCACCTCACTGGAATTTAATAAATAACACCAATAATATTCATAATACACTTGATTTTGTGTATGGCAGTGAAGTCATGACAAGAAAAATCCCTTGAAATCCATGGATTACATTTGTTCCCCACTACATAGCAAAGCCTGGCAAACCTACCTGTACAGGCAAGACAGCGCTCATCTCCCCAAGCTCTAGATTTGCTCCTCGTGGATCAAACTTCACCTCAAATGTCTCTGTCTCACAGTAGGGTAGATTCTTCACCCTGTCCAACTCTGTGCTAAATCCTGGAAAAGATATGAACTTCTTTCTGTATGCCTTGTTGTATAAATTCCACTCTATCAGAAAAAAGGCTCAGTTACTGAGAGAGTACAAAAGCTATTGCAAGTTGCATAAACCAACCTGTGCCTGTGAGAGAACGTCGTTCAGCTCTGAAGGACACTGGGATAGGCCCAGTGTTTGTCACTTTGACAATGTGAGTAGAGACAGTGCCGTGAATCACATAACCAAAGTCCAGAATGTACTCAGGCAAAATAAACCTGTCAGGATGGTATATTACAAATGAATCTCTTTAATAAAAGCAAGGATGTTTAATAATTTTATCATGTGATGTTACCTGCTGAGCTTTTTGCGCCACATGCTAGAAATGGATCCTGGTGTTTCACTTTGCACGGACTCTCTTTGGGATTTCTCAGTGGCTATAGAGTTTTCCTTGACTAGGAGCCTCTCAACTTCCATTTGCAGCAGAGCATCATACTGCACATATGCACAAAAAAATATACAGTCATGGGAAAAAGAAAGTACACCCTTCTTCAATTCTATGTTTTTATTTATCAGGTCCTAAATAACAATTGTGTGGTCCTCACCAACTTCTATAATCAACCTCAGCTGACAACAAAAATACACAACAGATTTCAGTATGTAGTCATTTTTTCTCAAAAAAAGTAAAACAACATTCAGAAGCCAGGTGGTAGTACAGATGTCCTACTTCCACAATCATTAAGAGAGTCATCAAGAAGTGTGACTACCTCTATAAAAGCAGAACTTTTGGCAGTTTGGTGTTCTGGAGGACTCAGGTGTGTGTCTACATCATGCCAAGAAGAAGGGACATCAGCCATGACCTCATGCCCATGACCTGAGAAGCATTTGTTGCTGCTCATCAATCTAGGAAGGGTTATAAGGCCATCACCGAACAATTTGAAAGTCACCATTCTATAGTGAGAAGGCTTGTTCACAAATGGAGAGCTTTCAAGACAGTTGCCAATCTTCCCAGGAATGGGCATCCTAGCAAATTCAGTCCAAGATCAAACCATTTACTGCTCAGAGATATAAAGAAAAACCCAAGAGCTACATCATGTGACCTACAGGTCTCTATAAGCACATTAAATATATATGTTCATGACAATCAGTATGAGACTGAACAAGTATGACTTTCATGGAAGGATAACTAGGAAAAAGCCCCTTCTCTCCAAAAAAGAATATGACAGCATGACTTTGGTTTGCAAAATTGCAAAACATCAATGAACTGAAGCAATGGCGTAAACAAGAGCAGGCCAAAATTTCTCAAACAATGCAGGAAACTGATAAACCCCTACAGAAAACATTTATTTCAAGTTACTGCTGCTAAAGGTGGTTCTACATGTTATTGAATTACAGAGCATACTTATTTTTTCCCACCTGGTTTCTGATGTTGGTTTACTTTATGGGAAAAAAATGACGACATATTGAAATCTACTGTGTGTTCTTGTTGTCACCTGAGGTTATTTTTTGTTTTTAGAAGTTGGTGAGGACTGCACAATTGTTATTTAGGCCCTTATAAATAAAAACAGATTTGAAGGAGGGTGTATTTTCTTTTCTCCAGGACTATACAAACTGAGTTGACAAATACAGCAAAAAGAGCTGTATATACACTCCTTGTCCACTTTCTTAGGAACACCTGCATATTCGTGCTATTATCCAGTCAGCCAAACATGTGGCAGCAGTGCAATGCATAAAATCATACAGATAGAGGTTAAAATTCAGTTAAGGCTCAATGAAAACAGACAGTTTAAGACCGGAAAAACCTCGCCTGGTCTTTTTGCAATCTTCAACTGCCCACTTTCAGAGATTCCTGTTCTTAGCTGACAGGAGTGGAATCAGTCTTTTCCTGATTCTGATCTTCAATGTGAACATTAACTGAAGTTTTTGACCTGTCTCTGTATGATTTTAAGCATTGTGCTGATAACATGTGATTGACTGATTGAATAACTGCAAAAAAAATATACGTGTACAAGTGTTCCTAATAAAGTGGATGGTTTGTATATATATAGCAGACAATTTCAAAAGAAGCAAAATTACATGCAATACACAAGTCTATAATAATTTACATTTTTGACCATAGAAAACAACAAATGCTCTTGTTAGCAGTAGTTCAGTAAATCAGTAAGACACATAAAGCTTCAGGATCATTCAGGTATAATCAATAATCTGTGAAAAGAAGTGGACTGTGAGCTTGATCTCCGGTGTTCAGAGGTGCACTTACTGTGGGAACGTAGTCCTCTTCACACAGTTCACCAAACCCTGTACCAGGTCTGCTTAGCATATCCTCTCTTTGAGGTTCACTCTCAACTGCCTCCTTTGCCTCCTTCAGCACTGAACGATATTGTTCTTCATCTACAAAAAGACACAAAATTAGAGCTATAAAAGCTTAACTAATTGATTTATATAAGCTTTTGTCATCTATTGAAAAACACGTCATATTAGGAATTCTGTTCCTGGACCACCTTGAAATACAGAGTTGTTGGGGGGGAGAAATTCTAATCACAACCCCCAATACTATCGCCAATTCATCCAGGCTGACCATGTCATCATTCCCACCTCATCCTAGCAGTTGTAATACTGTAAAGCCTATCCACATTGCTATTGTCTCCAAGGAATAGCTGTAATTTCATCCCCACAACTGTGGGATACTTCCACTGTATTCTTTCAATTATAAGGGCCAATTTAGAATGACTGGACAGGCCTAGCTTTACCAGACTTCAATGGATTCCCTATACTGGGACACTGGGCATGAGCTGAATACACCCTGGAATGTGGTGCCAATCCAGCACCCATACACATACTCATTAACAACTGGGGCAATTTATAGTAGCCAGTAGATAACCCAGATAACCCAAAAGAAATCCACACAAAAACAGAGAGAATGCCACACATACAGTAACCCAAGCCGTGAGGTGGCAACACTACCTGTTGTGTCAAAAGAAAAAAATTCAACCTTATTTTCCCTTCAACTTAAAACAATCCTCTGTTACAAGGGCTAGATAAGTTTAAAAGAGAAAGCAACAATTTTAAACTTAAAACTCATGCAACTTTGCCCTCAAAGGCCTCCATATCCATGTTCCATAGAACATTTCATGTGCAGACCACGTCTCATTCCCCAGCATTTTAAAATGGAAAAATATAAAGTAATTGAAATTTTAAGTAAAGTGACAAGTTCAACCAATAATGTTTTTACCTAAACTTGAATCAATACCTCATCAGGTTTCTGATTTATTTCGTTTACCAAACCAACATTTGCTGACATTTCCCTGGGTCATCGGTTCCTGTAAGCTTGACTTACAGGCATGTTCCACAGATTAATCACACCATTTCATTAATTTCCTGGCTGGTCCAAGATGGCTTTGATCAATGGGAAACTTCTGCAAGTCTTTGGACTTCTGCTGGGTCAGATATATGTGATTAATAGCACTACTGTGGGTGATTTTAGGCTGGCTCACAATCAACAAAACAAAAAGGCAAATGAGGCTTGTTTCTGGGATGGCTGTAACTGAGAGCTGAGGATAAATATATATATTTTTAAAATTAACATTGTAGCTTTATTCTACAAGATTCTTGAAAATTACTACTCTTAAGTATAAGATACAACTTTAGGTATTTAAACCTAGCAACTTGCTCCATGGAAATAGTAATTAAATAAATAAACAAACTTATAACATACTCAGTAACATATTCATACTCAATATCATTATATATTCACAACTTTAAAGGACCCATATCACGGGGGGTGTGTTACTATATTTTATAAACATCATTAAAGTTTCAAAATGCACCACTCACTCTCCAGTCCATAAGGTCACTACATGGAAACAAAGCTGCAAATACACCCCACTATTTTAATTTTTTTTTAATTCTTTGTTTTGCTGACATCACAGAAATGGATATGTTTAAATATGCCTGCCCATTTACTTTATAGCATGTTAGCCACATATTTAATGTTGTGCTGAAAATACATATATTTCTACATAAGCTTCTAAAAGAGTCCAAACATTCAAAAAGAGTTTATTTTTCCCATATTCCTGAGCATTTCAGTCAAAATTTTAAAATGTTTACCCCTTTTCAATGTGTACTAAAGATGGGGCAATTCCAACTATATTGGACAGCAGACCTGCACCCTATAAGTAGTATTATTTCGTTTGAATATTTTATTTACTCATGACTGTTCAGTCTGTACACTGATTATGAGGCAGTCTTACCTAACAAAGTATGCACCGTTGTCAATGTGCTAACTGCCTTGCTAACCATTTCCTAATTTTATGGCTAGTCATTAAGTCAGTAATATCATAATCAACATTCAAATTTTTTTATTTTGTAAAAACTCAATAAAAAATGTCAAAAGAGATCCTTTACATATAGCAGTCTTAACCACAGTAACAAACTCAGACTGTTAAATTATGCGGAATAAAGAGAGTTTGGAAACTGATTATGTAAAAATGAGTTATGATTATGTACATAAAGCCACACGAATGTCATAAGTGGACTTCAGGAAAAAAGATAAAATACAAGGATATGGCACCTTTAAAGGAATATTTATGTGCATTATATTCAGTGAGCTCTTACTTAGGTCTCTGGGCAGGTCCAGGCACACTCTAGGAAAGATGCCCTCTCCCCTCATTGTAATGCTTTCTGGCTCAAAGAAGGCCACCTGTAGTTGGAATATCTTCTTAAAAACTTCTGGGATTCCAGGAAGGTAGTACACAGCAGCTCTCATCTCCTCATTCGCCCTTACGTGGCCCTTCAGACAAGATATGCCAAAACACACAAGCAGGTATTATATATTAGTTCAAATCATAATATACAATACAGGATGTTAGGACACATACACATCTTTGATTTATAGCACTCTTACACTGTCAATTTTTGCCACAATTTACATGGACAGGGTCTGAATCAAACAATTTGTCTACAAGAATCTAACAATTAATGGAGTGTGATTTCTCAAAGTGTCTGCAATGTTAACACCACTTTAAAAGTGATGCTAGACTGATGCTAGTCAAGTACAGTTACTATGTTTGGTAGAACATTTTCTGATATAAACAATATCATGATAGAATGCAGCATCTCACCATGCTGGGAATAACAAGGGGTTGTCCAGGTAAGATGTCTTTAGGGGACACATGCTGATCTTCCAGGAGAAAACTGAAGTCAAAGCCCACCTTTCCTGTGTTTCTCAGAATGATCTCTGCTTCTGCCACATGGTCAAATAACTTAAAAAAAAAAAAAAAAAAAAAGATTTTACATTACAACATAACGTTACAAAACACTCACATATTATAAAAGATATCTACCTGAGGACCAAAGTTGATCTCAGTTGTGTCCAGGGTGTAGGTAATCAGTGAAGCTTCTCCTTTGAGGGCAATCTCGTATGTTGGGCCTTCCTCCACCACACACACTGCCAGCACTTGAGCACTAATGTCAGCATGGCCAAAGAATGAGAATGTCACCTGCTGAATCTCACCAGGCTGCAGAACTCCATAAATTGGCATAATGTCAAATATCTGAGAGACAGCAAGAAACAAGAAGAAGAGAGAAAGACAGAAGCAGTCAGTGAACAACATTTCTTGACCACCTGTTTTAGGGTACATTAATACAGCTAGACTGACAAAATACTGTATACTAGAATAAACAGAACCAAATAATCAGCTGCTGACTTTGGTCTCCAGAATGATTTATATTTTATATATATTTAATTAGGGCCACTGGAATGTGTTGGTGTGGCAGACATACAGTATATTTGTATTTTATGCTTACTGACACAGGAAGTATCCTGGAAAAGTGCTACATAATTATAGCTTAATTAAGGGTTAAAATGAACACATTAACAAGAGGTGTTGTACATCAAATCCAATTTATTCCTTTAATTCCCTTTAAAAATAATACAGTCTGTAAAAATAATACAGTCCATTGCATCTTGCAAGTAACAGGTTTATATTAATGTGCTAGTTCTAATACATTATCATTTCTTAGTAACAGCTCATTCACAGGGACTTGTCTGGCACAAAACCAGTTTTAAAAATGTGTTGTTATTTAAAAAAGAAAAAATGTATAATGGTTTCTGTTAGGAGACGTTAATTTAACATTTATCGAATGAGACCTGGGTGTCAACGCTGTGTAACTGTCAGAGATAAAGCTGTTCTTGTAGTTTTCTGCCACAAGAGAGTCTATTAAAATGTTGACAAAATTCTGTGGTGCATGAGGATTAAGATGCTTCAGGATGTGCATCAGGCTGCATCATACCATACTACTGATTATTTTTCCTATAACAGCACACCCTGGTAGTTGGGTGTAACAGCCTAAATTGAAAAGGGGTGATAGAAATAGCCTATTACCACCAGACCAGGTTGTAAGAAATGGAACAGAATTCTTAAACCTTAAGATGAAGACAGAAAAGTACTGTTTGACCATAGGTTTGTGCTAACAGGAGGTCCCAAGAGGTGGTAATGTAAGAGCAATTTTAGACCAAAGCTTGGTTAAAAATACTACTCTGCCAGCAAATTTCAAATTCACACCCCACGTTGTGCCACTCCATTCATGTCAGTGCAGGCACAATAATTTTTGGCCAAAAAAAAAAAGCAATTGGGCAAGAGCTGGAACCCAAACGGACTACCAATGCACAGGCATTATAACACTATGTTATGTATGGAATGCAACAAAATAACAGAAATAGAAGAAATAACAAATGAATACAACATACCTGTTCCACACTTATACTTGGCATCTCTCTATCTGTCAGGCTGTCTGTGCTGCATGCCAGCTCTAACCCTGTGGCCTTCTGTGCTGTAGATGCTCTACTGTCCTGTCCCTGTGGAGTAGTGCTGCAAGTAAGTGGCCCCTCTGGTCCAAGAATGTTCAGCCCAGAAGTTGACAGTTGCTCTTTTGATCCTCTTCCATCTTTAGTAACAGAATTTGGGTTTATCTTCTTACTGACCCCCTCTTCTTCTTTCTGAGGTTTAGAGATCCTGCTCTGCCTGAAAACATCACATATAAAACAAGAATAAGTTTAATGACTAATCAAAACACATCAAAGTCCCATTATCAATCAGAGTGAAATTGCCAGGCAAGTATAATTTGCTTATTAACACTGATGTACTGCAAATTTGTTTGGACAGAGGTCAGTTTTTTCCATTTGCTCCCTGTTTCTGTTTTTATTGTTAGAAATGAATGTGAAATGAAATGAGGTGTGATGTTTAATATCTGTCAGCACGTTATTTATCAAAGAATAACTGTGTATTTGTTGATATGGTGACGTTTTCTGTGAGGGGATGTTTATGTAACATTTATGGAAGGAGTCTCAAATGTCAGAGCTTTGTAACGATCAGTACGTTTTCCGATACACTGTGGCAGTGACCCTCCACTTAATATTTTTTTTTTACTTAATAGTTAAGAACAAATCTTTAATTTATCCCATATTATACAATTAACAAATGTTTCCCCAAATGACAGTACTTGTAGATACGTATGTGTGTACTCTATTTCTTCATTACTAAATGTGCTGTAAAACATTAGCACATGTTTAAAAAGAATCAGCGAGAGGTGTAGTTTTTTAACAGAGTCTTTAGCTAAGTGCTTGCATTGGTGATGAGTCGTTCATGAATGAGTTGACTCTTCCAGGTGAACATTGATAGTCAACTCACATATACAGTATGAGCCATTTTAATTTGATGTAGGCAATGTCGTTACTCTTGTAGTGTAATTTAATTTGAAATATTATGTAGTTTACAAAGATGTTGAAACCTTTTATCAACTTCTGAGCCATTCATTAGTGTGAAAGGTGAGATGACCCAGCATGACAGGGAGTGTCCTGCTTGTTGAAGATGTGGTCAGTTTTTTGTAGTGCTTAATTGCTGATTTTACAATTATTTAAATAGGTTTTATAAAATCCAGTGCAAAGTATTACTATTTTGTTTAATAGAGAGTACTAAGATTTCAGTAATTTTAGCCTTTTTTTTTTTTTTTTTTAACCCCATTTTTTCCCCAATTTGGTCACTTGCCAGTTCCCACCTACTAGCTAGCTCTCCCATATCATGCAACAGCTACGAACTGGGCAGGCTGAAGGCTAGTATGTGCATCCTCCATGACATTTGAAGCCAGTCACCGCATCTTTTCAAACGGCTGTTCAAGCTACATCACAGGACAGCTGAAGACTCCAAGGAAAGTGCTAAGTGGCCTCGTCCACTTATACAGTATGAACTACATTGACTTGTTATGTGTCTATCGACCTATAAGATCCTGGGATATTAGCGATTGTCAGCGTAGCTGATATAATTTTTACATCAGCTCATGCAAAAAGTAACCAATCTGACTACACAAGACCTGCAAAACACACAGTGATGGCATCTATCACCACGGTGGCACGAGGTAAGATAGCACGACTCACGCTGGGATGGCACAACGAAGCAGCGCACACACCCAGGAAAGTAGTATCTGCACCCAGAAGTGGTGCCCCAGATCCATGAAAAATTTGGCACAAGATCATACTTGCACTCTAAAACAGACCACTGGAATGTCAGAACATAAATGCCATCAAATTAAACTGGTAGTACTGCAAATTGCATGTATGTTTCAGCAAAGCCAGATGACAGACACCAGCTTAATAAAGCTGAGGAAAGTGTACAGTATATTAGACACTGAATGCTCAGTACATTCCTCCTCCTTAACACAGTCAAGACAGAATTACGTCTAATAGTGCCACTGGCAGCTATTTTGTAAGTCTTGATGGCCTTTTAGTTACATCATGTGCAGCAGTGAAAGACCTTGGTGTGATTATTTTTCAGTCTCTCATTTGAAGCTCATGTACCTAATATTACTGGGATAACCTTTTCTCTCAGAGACATTGCTAAGGTAAGAAATAATGTCATTACATGATGCAGAAAAACTAGCTCTGGCTTTTGTTACCTCTAGGTTGGATTACTGTAACGCTTTGCTGTTTGGATATTCCAGTAGGTGTATAAACAAGCCTCAGTTAATCCAGAATGCTGTAAGCCTTACTGGAACCAAGAGGTTTTACTATATCTGTCCTATTTTATCTACAGTACGTTAGCTCCCAGTACTAATGACCTATAAAGAAATCGTCATTCGGTGACCTCACCCCACAATACCTAAGCAAACTTATGGTCTATAATGATAGTCCTGCTTCAGTCAAAAGGTACAGGCTCTTTATCAGTACCTAGAATAAGGAAGAATACAGAATGGGCAGAGCTTTTTCTTACAAATCCTCCTGAGGTGATGCTGGTGCCTGATCCTGACACGTTCATGGCTGTGGCTGTTCTCACCCTCTGGATCTGGCTGATTCATCCTGATGGTCTA